>NC_139022.1:68220280-68820280 GCF_964662115.1 Mustela nivalis | reverse complement strand
ACTAGGGATTTAGTAAAAGAAAAAAAAAAGAACAAAATTATAAGAGATTCATTGGCTCTCTCTTGACTGTCTCTAGATTGAGGATTTGTGAGGTATTTCCTGCAAGCTGAAGGATGCAATACATGGTCATTTTAGGTGTATTACTCCTTAGAAATTATGTTTCAAGTACTTTCATTTTGTGTTTGATTAGTCAAAGCATTACCTTTTACACAATCTAGTTTTTACATTGAAAGTGGTATTAACAGTTTTTCTGAGTCAGAGAATTTGTATCATCTTAGTCTCTGGGAGAGTCAGGGCTTACATTCTGCCGTTTGGGGATGGAGCATGGCACTAGGTGCCCCGGTAGGCTTACCTAACAAGGATCTCCATGCCAGAGAGAGGGAGGCATTAAATAGCAAATAAAAGACATTGTGACAGATTGAAGTAGGTTGGGGAGGAAAGCCAAATGGGTTATGTTTTAGTACTTATGTACTTTAAACTGCATTTCCCTCCATTTTTAAAAAATAAGGAGCTTCACATTTTCATTTTGCACCAGGCCTTACAAATTGTGTGGCTCATGCTGATACATGTTGGTGAATCATAAGAAGCTTCGTGACTTAGCCTGACTTGCCTTTGCCTTCCTCTCAGGCTACATCTGGTAAAACTCATCTTCCTCACACTGCCTTTCGTCCTCACTGACCTTCTGTCTGCTTCTTCAATACATTCTTTCTTCTTACTTCAGAGACTTCATGCTTGCCAGTGCTTCCTCCCAGTACAGCATCCTCTCTCTTGTCTTATTTCTCAGCTGGAGAATCACTTCTTCAGGCAATGCCCCTTCAACACTCCAACTAAAGGGTCCTCTCTCCCAAACTGCATCTTTTCTCTCTTAATTCTCTCTTTTATTGCTTTTATAAAACTTAACTACTATCTGTGATTTATTTACTGGCCATTTTTGCTCAACCAAATGTAAAATTCCATGAAGAGACCATCATGTTTGTATCATTCAAGGTGATACACTTATACAAATGGGTAGAAAAGGTCCTAGTGCATAGGTGCATAATTTCTTGTTCAATAAATAACATGTTCAATAAATAACATTTCTTGTTCAATAAATAACATGTTATTTTTTTTCATCCAAAAATATGAAAGGTCTACTCTGACAAAGTACTAAAATTTGAAGGGGATATTAATATGGCTCTTCTAGGAGCTTTTAATCTAGTTAAGAAGAGGCAAGCACATATAAAGTTTAAAATAGTATATAATAACTTGTGGGTGCCTTAGTGGCTCATTTGGTTAGTGTCTGCCTTTGGCCCAGAGTTCTGGGATTAAGCCTCACAGAGGGCTTGCTTCTTCCTCTCCTTCTGCTGCTCCCCTTGCTTGTACTCTATCTCTCCCTCGATGTTTAAAAAAAAAAAATATATATATATATATATATATATATATATAAATATATATATATATATATATATATATATATATTTTTTTTTTTTTAAAGATTTTATTATTTGACAGAGAGAGACACAGCGAGAGAGGGAACACAAGCAGAGAGAGTGGGAAAGGGAGAAGCAGGCTTCCCGCTGAGCAGGGAGCCTGATGCAGGGATCTGTCCCAGGACCCTGGGATCATGACCTGAGCCGAAGGCAGACGCTTAACGCCTGAGCCATCCAGGTGCCCTCCCCTGCCATATAAATCTTTAAACATTTTCTAGTGTTAAAAATATATATATATAGTAACTTGAGTGGTCAAATGTAATATGGCAAAATTATCATATTATTTCTTGTGTGGCAACAGAATAGAGTGGTTTGGAAATACAAGATTGCGAGAAATCTAGCTTCTATATTGTTCTTACAGCAAGGAGGTCAAATATTCAGGGAGAATAGCCTACAAGAATCTTAACTGAAATGAACTCATCACAAGCTTACAGGTTCATGGTAGTGGAATGGTAAGAAGGGCTTAGTTTTCAAAAGTATATTCTGGGAGTCAGGAGAAAACAGATGAGTTGATCTCCAAGAAAGTAGATAGTTTCATCCTCAAGGTATGTGAAAAATAGCTTAGTTGTAGAAGGTCACTACTTATCCAAAAGCCATGAATCTATGTACTGTGCATCAGTGCTTCCTGATATTTCATCAAGCTCAACCCTGAATTCATTCCCCCAAACTTCCATGATCCATCTCTTGACCCTATTGTAAACTCTTTGCTTTGGAATTTATTTTTATCTTCTTGGACTAAAATTACTCTGATTGTTTTCTTTGGTTCTGAGGCTTCTTCTTATCAAAGATGCTCTCCTCAGTTACCCATAGGGCCATGACCTCTATAGGTCCACAAGCCTTGAGGTCCTGAATCTCTCCCCTACCAACATGACCAGGTTCCCTTTTATTCCAGAAGACCAACAGGTACATATAGAAGCTTGGCCAAAGCATGAAGGGGAGGACAGGAAGTGATTTTTATATTACTGGGCTGGATTTCAACATCCATTTTTAGCTCTATTTGGATGTAACAGACAACAGATTTTAGGAGGAACATCCCACAGTCTAAAATTTTGGAGTCACACAACCAGTAAACTGGGTTATGGCCACTGATTACAGAGAAAAAAATCCTTATGCTCTCTTTTGGTTTGGGGCATTTTTTTAGATCGTCTTCCTTAGAAGTACAGCCTCACCTCAGGCAATGTCTAAAACAAGGAAGGAGAGTATGTGTTTAGGAGAAACTTTTATGTGAGTGAGAAAAGAGGATAGGGAAGGGGAAAAAGCTAAGCAAAGACTTGGTTTTAGGTATTCATCTTTAGCCTGATCTATAGGGAGGTGCAGGAACATAAATTAGACCAGAGAGTCTGTCCTTGAGGCAGTAGGGCTTTTGTATCCACATTAGCTGCACACTTGCTTGGAGTCACCCAAAGTGGGTTGTTTCTCTCAGGTATGTTTAGCTAGGTGACCCCCAGATCCTGTGGGGTTAATTGTCTGAGGGGTTGATGATAAGAGCTAATAGCAGCAGGCAAAAGGGACTCATGTATGTCTGAGTGGGCCACCGATAATATCTTTAGTGGTCAGTGGATATGGAGCTGGTAAAAATAAATATATAGAGGCAGGTAAGTGACTGCAACCAGAGAGCAGAGTTTTCACTACATCTGGTAGTTACCTTTTTCAGAAGAGCCAGAATACAAGATAGAAATAGAGCAAAGAAAATGTACATGCTAAATTCTATAAAGAGAAGCCAAAGGAAACGGGTGAATACTGGAAACCTGTAAGAACCAGATGTATATATTTATTACATCTGTAAGCACTAAGGCCTCAAGGAGGAAAAGGGTAGTGAGAAATTGAGGAAAGGAAGTAAAATATCCATAAGAATAATCTTCAATTATTCATTCATGTATTTGAGGATCACTTTATAGAGTAAAAAATATGAAATTGCCATGATCCCATGGATCCCATGATCCCTTGGCATCACATGACACATGACTGTGAGCAGGAAATGTAGGTTTGATTTTCATTTTACTGTGAACACTATTCATCACTTTCATGTATATCATAAAATTTAAAATCTCTGCGACTGGACAAACTGTGAGAAGATGCATACAGGCTAAGTTCATTCCTGAGAAGAATAAAAGGAATTCATTTCAGAAAACTCGCTTTAGGTGAACTGTGTAAAACACTTAATATTTTTAAAAATCACCACCTATTGGGTGATGAACGAGATGTTTCTTTGTAACAACTATTCAAACCAACTGTCGGGAAATGGCTGCAATAGAACTTTCTGAAAAAGAAAAATCATCATAAACAGAGGGACAGGTTTAAAGGATGGATCAGAAGAACCATCATCATTTGAATATTTAATGATGGGCTTGACCAAGTGTGCCTGGATTGTATAGTTGGCTACGTGTCTGATTCTTAATTTCAGCTCAGGTTGTGATCTCAGAGTTGTGAAATTGAGCCCCACGTTGAGCTCCATGCTCAGTGTGGCGTCTGCTTGAGATTTTCTCTCCCTCTCCTACTGCCCTTCCTACTCGTGCTCTCTCTCTCTCTCAAATAAACAAACAAATAAATAAAAATTTAAAAAATTAGCCTGTTCTGAAATACTGAACACACCGAAGGCACTGTCTTTCTGAAAGAGGATGCATTTTGGTTTTAGATACAGTTGGTTTTAACTTTCATCTTGGCTAGTTGTGTGTAGGTATGACCTTGGCTAAGTTGCTTAAACTCTCTGAATTCATTTTTCTCATTTGTTCAATGGCCCTTGACAAGTTTTTATGAGGATTAATAAGGTGACATTAAAACAGTACTTGACATATCATCAGAAATTGTTAGAACTCTTTCTTTTAGAGAACTACCAAGGGTAGTTCTTGAGGTCTTATCTCTGCTCCACAAGATAGGTGCCATCTTTGCTGTAAATTGGTTATTTCATCTCTGCTGGTGGCAGGAGGTATACTTTAGCCTCCACCTTGGAAATGGTGGTTAATAGTAGAGGATAAATAAAGCTAGATTTTTTAGTACTCCTGGATCGTGTGTGAGTAAGTGAGTGAGTGAGTGAGCAAATGAAGAAGCCAGTTGATCAAGGGCAGCCAACAGTTAAGGATATAGTAAAAAGCACCATGATTCCCAATGAAAGAGCTCATCCATATCCAATTTCCAATGGATTCATACATAATACATTCTTTAAACACATAATAGAGTCATAATGTTAAATTAAAAAAAATAGACTTCATGTGTTATACAGAGTTTCTTTTTCCCTTGAGGTCTAAAGTATATATGACATAATCTCTAATTATACCTTGCCATTTACATGCAATCTTCAACAATTTATTTCCAGGATTTTATACAGGGTTCCTGATATTATGTTTTTCCTTCATAATTGAACCACAGTTGACTGGGTTTAAATCTAATAAGAGCCTGATTGGGGTTAAAGATGTGCCATAATGGGAATGACTAACGATTTCATCTTTGTTTCAACTGTATTAAGCTCATGAGACCTATGATTTTATCACCATTATCAGCATTTGCAATATCCATTTTCCACTCATTTTGGCAAAATAATAAGGGCAAAGAGCAAAAAACATTCAAATAATTACATGAAGCCTGCTCTTACAGACAAAGATGGCATGACTGCCCAAACAGAACTCTTGGCTGTCAGGCGGTGCCACCACACATTAGTGCAAAATGTTCGTTGATCTGCTGATGTATGAAAGTCTGGATTTGGCATACAAAAGGCACTTTGGAGTGTCGATGTATAATGCATGAAAGTGTTGGCTGTTCAGAAGCTGAAAATATGAGAGTCAGGGACAGCCTGTATGTACATGAACAAAGGAAAGGAGACAGATACAGTAAACCATGACTGACTTTGTCCTTGAGGTGTTAAGGAAGACTTCCAAGTAGAGGTGTCTCGAGTGCAGTTCTTAGAGGTGAGTAGACTTGGATCAGGTATTGGCCCACGGTCTAACTGTGCACCCATCTTGGAACCGTTAAAGAACATGGCATGTTCAGGATGTCTGAGAGCAGAACATAGAGTGTGGGAAGAGACAGAAGGAAGTTAGTTTGGAAACAGAGTTTGAAGAGCCCTGCATGCTATGTCAAGGAGGGAACAATATTTTGTAGGTCAATAGGTCTTTTTTATGGCTTCAAAAATGAACTGAAGAGTTAGGTGATTTCAATAAAAATCCAGTTATCATGATTTTCTTAAGAAAGAACAACACTGAGCCTCTATTCCTATAAGGCAGCACTTGGCTGGAACAGGTTAGCTGCTGCTTTTTTTATATAGGGCTTCTGCTCTCCATATTTTTTCTTCCTATTGGTAGGCTTCTTTCATCTAAATGACCACCTGGCCTTCATAGGCATTTAAATGTCTGGGCCCTGAACATGATGGGGACCATCAGAGGCTTTCAAGGAAAAAAATAATCAGAGAAATCCACTTAAAATTTGTATCATGATTTGGATACTGCTTTGGGCTCTGTAAGATAGAAATATGGGTCTGGGAGCAAAGAAAAGATGGTTGGGGTGGGTTTGCTAGGGACAGAATGGGGAGAGAGGGAGAGGGGAGGGCGAGGGAGAGAGAGACAGAGGGAGACAGATAGTGAGATACTGAGAAGTTATTTAGGAGTTTTAGGTGAGAAATAGAGAAAACCCGAGTATCCTCTGTATTTTTGTGAATGCTACAGCACTAGACGTATTGCCTTGCATATATATTGGGTACTCAGTAAATGCTTTTTGAATTAACATACGTTAACATATTGATAAACATTTAGTCATTGTGTGGACTTTTTCATACCATCTTTGGGCCCTAGTTTGTCACTTACTAAATACAAGTAAGAAAATAGAATTCAGTGACAGCTCCAAGTGAAGACTGATTATTAGAGGATTTGTTTAAATTGTTTACAGAGTTTCACGTGGCACAGAAGGATGATATGTTACAGAAATTCCAGTTTCTAGTTCTATGCTGGTTTTGGACAATTATTTCCTTTAAAATCAATTGTATTGAATATGTGAGGATTAATAAATCCATTCACTTTATATTAATGCTTTTGTTTTAGAAAATATTTAGAAAATAAACATTTTAGAAAATGTTTATAAAATATAGGTAATGTAGAAATCATTATTCAAAGAATGCTTATGTATGGATCACAGAATTACAAAATGGAACATTATGCCTTTGAAATCTTTTGTGTTCCTTTTTCTGAATCTATTCCATTCCCATTAACTCAAGAAAATCATTAGTCTAAATTTTTGTTTATCATTGCTTACCTTTGTATTTTTAGTTATGTTTCTAATGTTAAACCATTTATTGCTTGGTTTTGCCCATTAATTTTAACTTAAAAAAAAAAGATTTTATTTCTTTATTTAGAGAGAGTGCATGGATGCAAGCGGTGGGAGAAGCAGAGGGAGAGGGAGAATCTCAAGCAGATTCCTACTGAGTGTAGAGCCTTACACAGGGCTCGATCTCATGACCCTGAGATCACGACCTGAGCCAAAATCAAGAGTCAGATTCTTAACTGACTGAGCTACCCAGATGCCCCTTTAACTTTCAAAAATAGAACAATTTTGTATGTATTCAGTGATTTGCTTTTTCACTCAGTGTTAGGTTTCAGAGGTTTAGACATTGATGCAGGTAAATGTAATTAATTGACTTTTCAGTGCTCTCCAGCATTCCATTTATGATCACACCCTGATTTATTATATTTTTATTTGTTATTATGAACACTTTCCTGGTATGTATATATGAGTGTTTCTTTAGAGTTTAAACCTAGAAATGGAATTTCTGCATCAAAAGAAATGTGTGCATTCAGATTTGTTAGATTAGGTCAAACCATTTTCCAAAGTAGTTTACCAGTTCATGCAATGACCAACAGTGTATACATGTATAAAATATTTTTTTGCATAACGTGCTTGACAACAGTTGGTGTTGTCAGACAGAAGTTTTTTGTTTTTATTTTTGTTTTTGTTTTTCACCATCTAGTGGGTATGTAATGCTTACCTTATTGTAGTTTTAATTTACATTTCCCTGAAAAATAATGCTAGATACTACTTTTTCATTTATTTGGATTTCCTTTTGTGTGAAGTGTCTGTTTAATTCTTTGCTCAACTTCTGTGGTTTCTTATTTATTAGCTGTTCTTTAGAAATTTTGCATCCTAATCCTTTATTACATGTGTTGAAAACATTTTCTCTTTTTTTTCTGGATGGTGTCATTTTTTTTTAACAAACCACTTAATCTGAAGGTGTTTCAATTTTCAATCCCGTTTTGTATGGATTGAACTTTTTGTATGGGGTTCTTATGGTGCTTATAAAATAGTGTTCTTTGTTATCTTATAAAGGTTTTATAGTTTTGACTCTGTAGTTAGGACTGTATTGATTTTTTGTGAAGAGTATTGGGATAAAACTCCAGTTTTATTTATTTTTTTCCATATGGATAACCAGTTGTCCCAACACTATTTGTTGTAAATTCCATATTTTTACCATTGATCTGCAATATCACCTTTGTCATAAATCAAGCTTCCTTGAATGTGTGGGTATTTTTTCTGGGACATGTCATTTGAGCAAACTATTTTTTAGTCTCCAGCAATACTGCAGTCTTAATTTTAATAAATTAAAAATAATTCTTGATACTTGATAGGAGATACATTCCAACTTGTTATTCAGGAGAGTCTTAGCAAATCTTAGACCTTTGCTTTTCTACTTTTAATCAGTCTATCAAGCTATACTTAAAAAATTTTATTTAGAGAATGTTTAGGGTTTTATTGATAAATTTGGGGAGATTTGAAATTTATGATAGCAGATCTTCCAGCCTATTACATCTCTCTGTTTGTTTAAGTCTTCTTTAATATTCAATAAAGTTTATAAACTATAAAATTTTTATAGATTTTTGTTAGATTTATTTCTCAGACTTCATATATTTTTATAAAGCATTAAATAACATTTTAAAATATTGTACATTTTGAATTTGTGGCTGAGGTATTAAAAAGTGTATTTGATTTTTGTATGTTATTTTGTATCTTATAAGCTTGGTAAACTTGACTTATAATCAATTCTAATAATATATATATTGATCTCTTTGGCTTTGCAGCTAGGCAGGTATATTGATGATTAATTAAAATTTTATTTTTTTCATTTCTTTTGGCTTTTTTTTCTTGCCTTACTATGCTGGATATGACAAGTAGTACAATAATGAATAGAAGGGAAGATAGTAGGCATTGTTCTTTTGTTCCTGATGCTGTAGGGAAAGTTTTCATTATTCTACTACTAAGGGTCATTTTACTATTTTTCCCCCAAAATACCTTTATCTAGTCGAGGAAGTTCCTTTCTATTTCTTGTGTACTATTAGGTTTTTTTTCTTTAATCATGTATAATTCCTGAATTATTAAATGTTTCTAGACCAATAGACACTAGCATATGATTTTTCCATATAGTCAATTATCAATTATTTCCATAGTCAATTATCAACCTATAGTTCACTCTGTGGAAAACAATTTGACTTTTTAATTCTCAGAAGATTTTTCTCTTTATCTTGTGGTTTCACTGTGGTGAATCTAGGTGAGGATTTGTTTTGTTTTTTTCCTAACTTAGAAATTTGGAGTGGCTTTTGAATATGTGGATTTATGTCTTTCATTTTTATCAGATAATTTTCAGAAATTTCCTTTCTAATACTGCCTATAAACTTAGTTTATCTTTCTTCTGTATGTGTTTCTGTAAATTCAAATATTAGCCTGAGTTTTTCAGAGCACTCCAGTTGTGTGAATTAAGACTGCAAAACCATGTAAAAACTGTTTTTTTTTTCTTTTACTTAAGTTTTTAACGTTGCCTTTACTGTGAAGATTGGACTTTTTGAATGTCACAGATTTTAGGGTTTTTTCTCTTAATACTCCTCATTTATTTACTAATGTATCCCTGATATGTATTTTTTTATGTATCCCATCCCTGATCTATTATTTTTTTTAAAGATTTTATTTATTTATTTGACAGAGTGATAGAGAGAAAGCACAAGTAGGCAGAGCAGCAGGCAGAGGTAGAGGGAAAAGCAGGCTGTCTGTTGAGCAGGGACCCCAATGTGAGACTCGATTCCAGGACCCTTGGATCATGACTTGAGCCAAAGGCAGACACTTAACTGACTGAGCCACCCAGGCCCCCCCCATCTCAATCTATTATCAGTTCTATCTGGTAAAATTTAAATCACAATTGTTTTTTATTTCCATAAATTCTCTTTGGTTATTTTTTGAATCTGCTTGGTCAATTTCTTTTAATTAGTTATCAATTTTTCTATTCATATTTAAATATTTGTTTAAAATATATAAGTTCATTTAATATTTTATATTCATAAATCCATTCCTGCTGTTTTTATACTTGTTTTTTCTTTTGATTTCTTGGGGCATTTGGGGCATTTGGTGAGTTATGTGATTTTGAGCAATGACCTTATGTTTCTTGCAGTCTCAACCTTGGGAAATATTTCAGTCCTGAATGAAGATAGGTGCTCAAGAGAGAATTTTTATTTGCCTCTGTAAACATCTGTGTCTATTAACTAGTTGGGGACCAATGTAAATTCAGTTTTTTGGCTTGCGATCTTCAGAGTACCCACATGTATGAATTCGGGCTATAAACCCATGTGAAAACTAGCTTTTGCTTATGAAATCTCAGGGAATATCTTTAACTTTACTTGTGTTATGAAGGCAGGAACCTCAAGGTCATAGCTATTTAATAATTTTCTGTTAGACTCCTTACCTTGGCCAGAATTGCATCCATGCCTCTTGTCTCTTGAGCCCTTGAGGGCCATGAAAAGGAAATTTTAATTCTATCTTGTTTAGTAAATCTCTCAAGGTGAAAACTGACTTCAGAAATCCTCTTAACACCATTCTTCACTTTTACTTATATTTTAGTCTGAATATTCCTTGTTTTCTTTTGAATTAATCAAGGCACTTAAGAAGATATCTTATTAACATTTTCAGAAGTTTCTTCAGTGGAGAGGTGTGTGTACCACATTGCTAGAAATGAAGGTCTGACTATGTTTTGACTAAAGGAGAAAGAGAATGTTACCACTGGTGTTAGTAATTTTCTCATGCTGGGAATGGTCTCAGCACAGGCAAGCCAAATAGGACAGTGATTCCTGACTGTGAAGAGTAGTTTAGGATACTCCTTTGGAAGACACTGGTCTCAGGATAGGCGAGAGGAGTTTTATTGTGCACATTTGAAGGACAGGAGGACAGAGTCAGTGTGTGCATCCCAGATAGAGCTGCTGGATTAAATTCCGGACATCTAGTTAATCTGAATTTCGGATATATAGTGAATTTTTTAAAAAGATTTTATTTATTTATTTGATGGACAGAGATGACAAGTAGGCAGAGAGGCAGGCAGAGGCTGGGGGGGGGGGTGGTGGGAAGAGAAGCAGGCACCCCACTGAGCAGAGAGCCTGATGTGGGGCTCGATCCCAGGACCCCAAGTTCATGATCTGAGCTGAAGGCAGGGGTTTGACCCACTGAACCACCCAGGCACCCCTATAGTGAATATTTTTAAGTATATGTCCCAATTATTCCCTTTCATTCAGCCATCTCTCATCCCAGTTATCTAAGGTGGTATGGATATCATGGAGTGTATTATTTATAAGCACTATATTTTGGCTAAATGAAAGCCTTAGAGAAGTAAACTTTACATTTTAGTGTGCAAAATAAATCACCAGGAGTATCTTGTCAAACTGTAAATTCTTATTTAGTTGGTCTATGGCTAGGTAATGAGCTTTTGCCTGCCTTTCTTTTTTTCCCTTCCTTCCTTCCATTTATCTTTTTTCTTTTAGTTTCTGCATTTCTAACATGAATGGGTGCTGCTCTAAATGTAAACATGAAATCTCTTCTTCATATAAGAGAAATTTCAAAAAATAATCTTTTCTCAATAGACAAGAACCTTCTGCTGCTCCCTCCTAGAACCTTCAAGGCAGACATATTTTTCTCAGCTTTTGAACTGAGAAGCATGCTTGTAAATATCTCTGATAAAATGTGGCTGTGGTTCAATAGGCTCAATTCTTGTAGGTAGCCCTTCCTGAAGCATATTCTCAAAATACTACCTCATCATTAAAATGCTGAAATACTAAAACTCACTCCTGCTCCCTTATCCACCCATATAGATATATGTAGTTCAGCATGCTTCATAGATAAACAAATAAATATCAGTGTACCATATATGTTATTCTCTAAAACCCCAAGGAGAGGAATCATTTTGAATAAACATATTTCCAAAACAGGTAACAGCTTATTCCTTCATGTTTCCTGTATTTGAGGTAGAATGGGAACTAATGTTAGGAAACACATTAGCTTCCATTATACCAACTGTATTGAGGGGAGTTTTATACCTGAATTTTTGCACGAGTTGTATATAGATCTAAATGGGTAAACAGTAGAGTAACAGAGATAGAATGATAGAGACATGCTAGAATAATTTCTATATGCTTACCTCCCTTTCTTCTCTAAACTCTGGTAAGTTCCATACTACATTTACAAAAACAGATGGGATGTAAGTAAAATCATTGTCTAGGGTTAGATTTTCTAATATTTTGTTAGAGGCTAGAAATGTTTTCTTCTTCCTCTGAAATGCCTGTTCTTAATTTTTCTGTAAGATAAGTGCATCATTCAAATTCATGAGTTTAGAATATTCAAATGGTACAATATAACATGAGTAATGAGTGTGAGCTCTGTATCACCTTATCATCCTGGATGTTTTTATCTATATGTGAATTTTTATGAATTTTTAAAACTGCTTCTATTCCCGTGGTATTTTGGTAGTGGTCATTGTTTGCTGTTATTCTGAAATTTTGTTTCATTTATTCTTTTTCCTAAAATTGCCATGAAAATAAATATAGATCATGATATGTTTAAAGAGCAATAATTAAGAAGAATTTATTCTTTTCTCCCAATTCATCAAATGTCGATGCTTTTGCATGTGAATGGTTATATCTCATTAATGGCTTCTGTGGTGTAACTCTGTAATTAATATTTATATATTAGCTACAGTATCTGTTCTTATGGAAGAAAGAATTATATAGTATAAAATTGAATGTTTTAAAGCATTCAAGTAAACCAAAAATATTTCCTCAAAAATGTGTTGAAAGGATGTAACAATCCAGCATGTGATTTTAATTAATGTCCAAGTAACTAAAAATGTATTTAGTTCATAAAGAAAACATATTGACATCTAATTATGGATCATAGAATTTGGTGCAGTGAAACCGTAGTGCATCTGTTCAGTGAAAACATAATCATGGAGAATACTAAATGGCACAATATATAATGAAAAATTGAAATAATGCACAAATAAGACCATTAAAAAATCACAGTGTGAAACTAAATAGAGTTGGAATTTAGCAAGAGAGGTCTGGTAGTTCTAGATTTACTGATAACAGAGATTGTCAAATTCATACAAAATTTACTATGCTAATTTTAATGGTTGTGCAGCAGAATCATCTCTCTTTTCTCCTTTAATGGAATTTAAATTTTTAAAGTAGAAGAAAGTTAGTGCAATTAGCCCACTTTCATATTTTCAGACTATATATAAATTGAACTAAGGGTTATCTTTTTGATAAATCATTTTTCCTCTATTAATGATGGCAAAGACTAACAAATGCCAAGAGTGTTGACTTTATTTTTTACAATACTGTTGGCTCAACCCCTTTACCTCTATTTCTACTGATTTAGTACAGGCCATAACTTCTTCTCATATGGAATTTCAGTAGCTTCTCAGTGGCTTCCTAAGTGGATCACTAGGTTCACGGTGGACCTCATACCTCCCAGTCTCTCCCCACTGACCCCCAGTCTATTCAATACTTACAGCAGTGGTTCTGAAATTTGAGCTTGAATCTGAATCACCTGGAGGACTTGTTAGAACACATAACAGCATCCTTAGAGGTTCTAGTTCAGTTGGCCTATGAAGAGGCCCTGGAATTTGCATTTTGAATGATTCCCAGGTGATGCTGATATTATGGGTCCATGGACCATATTTTTGAAATGACACCTGGGCATCTTGCTAATTGCTTTAAAGCTTCTTGCCCCAGCTCTCCTGTTTTCATAGTCTCTTATTGGCTTCTTGTGGTCCTTCAAATCTGGCTCAAATTTAGCAAGGTATTTAGGGATTTCTACCATGTGGCCCCCAATCTATCTTTTCTACTCATCTCCAAGTTGTCTTTCCCTGGGTACTTGATGCTTTAACACACAGAATAACTCACTGTTAAAGAACATGCCCAAGGGACGCCTGGGTGGCTTAGTGGGTTAAGCAACTGCCTTCAGCTCAGGTCATGATCCCAGAGTCCTGGGATGGAGTCCCACATTGGGCTCCTTGCTCAGCAGGAAGCCTGCCTCTCTCTCCGACTTTGCCTGCCTCTCTGCCTGCTTGTGTGCTATCTCTCTCTCTCTTTCTGACAAATAAATAAATAAAATATTTTTAAAAAATTAAAAAAAAAAGAATATGCCCAAATATTTTTATAACTTCTTGTTCTGTTATGCTATTCCAGTCTGTCTGGAAAACTCTTAGCTCTTCACCTCCATATTTTAGTCATTCAGTTCTCAGCACAACTGGCCTCTCTCTCTCTTTTTTTTTAAAGTATTTAAAAAATGTATATAATGATCATGAAAATAGATATGATAAAGGTAATCCCAGTAATAAGATCATCTAAAATCTAGTGAACTTCTAATATGTAGCTAGGCAGGTGTCTAGCTTCACACATTATTTCATTCCACCTCCTCATTATTTCCATGAGATTATTTTCATTCCCATTTTATAGGTGAGAAAACTGAGGCACCAAGAAGTTAAGTAATTGTCCATAGTCACATAGCTTATAAGTAGAGTAACTGGGATGTGATCCCAAGAGGTAAATCTCAAGACCTCAGACTTCTAACTGCTTATACAATGAAACTTTTTATATTGTAAAAATGTAGACACTTAAAATTGGGCACCAAAAGGACAGATATTTTTGCAAATTTTATCTTGTATAAAAATTGTCAGTATAGAAAACTGACTAAATGATGATCATTAACTCAAATTCGGTACCAGAGTGGCCCTGAACATTCCTCCAGTTGCAGTTCTTTAAAATTCTCCAGTCATTTCCCTTACGCAGTCATTTATTTGCATGATAGAATTACAAGGAATGCAATGTAACCTGTTCTTATTTTCACAATAGCATGGTAAAGTATGTTTCTCTGAGGGTGGGCTTGGGACCACCTGCATCAGTACCACCTGGGGTGCTTGGGGAAAGTGCAGAGTCTCAGATTAACCAAGATCGAAGAAATCAGAGTATCTGGAAGAAGCTCCTGAGAATGCCTTTTCCCTAATCACCATGGTGGTTCTTAGGTACACTCAAGTTTCAGAAGTACAGTTCTCTCTGGATATCAGATCAGTTAATGTGATTTATCAACACTCATTTAGTGTGTGTGTTGTGGGGGTTTGGGGAGGTTGATTCTAGTTACTGACAGCTCTGAGTTAGGTTGCATATAGGGTACCTGTGAAGGCACACAAGAAGGTTTGTTTGGATTACCAAGGCTTTTTTAAAAACGGTTGTAACTATTTAATGACTTAGTATGCATTATTTAAATCAAGTAACTGAGTCATTTTCCCTTTAACCCATATAAGGCTCAGCTATTCTAGTATTTCTTAATCTTAGATAATTTTCCACAACTTTCTAAAGAAAAAAAAAAGAACAAAACAAAAAACACCTTTTGACTTTAGAGTTGACTCAATTATATCCAATATAAAGTTTCTTAAATATTATATAAGCATAAAGCAAAGTACGCATTTTATATAGTTATAAGATGTACCATAATGTATAAATTAAGTCCAAACAAAACCATAAAGATATATTATTCAAGTTACAAATATTAAAAATGAAGATTTTTTTTAAATTGAAGCTCTTAGGTCTTCTGTTATATTTTAAAGTAATGAATATGTTTTTTAACCATGTCACTCTTTGTCAATGTAATTTTTTTTTACTTTTGCATACAAGATACTATAATTTATCATCGCTTTAATTGTTTCTCTTTTTTAAATGAATTTTTAACCTTACCAACTACTCTTTTACTTTCATGGGCCAATCAATTTAAGAATATGTACATAATGTAAAATACAATCATAAACGTGATAACTAAATGAAACATTCTCCAGGGCATATTTGTTTTTGTATGCACTGATAATGAACTATTGCAAGATGATCTGCAGTCAGACTAGGCTGTGTTGTCTGTTGGGCAGGTTTTTTCTGGTCAGTATGTTTTCACAACCACAAGCTTTTTTTTCTCCCCCCAAATATTATTTATTTATTTGAGAGAAAGAGAGAGAGAGCACAAGTTGGGAGGGGCAAAGGGAGAGGGAGAGGGAGAAGCAAGCTCCCCATAGAGCAAGAAACTTGATGTGGGGCTCGATCCCAGGACCCCGGGATCATTACCTGAGCTGAAGGCAGATGCTTAACCAACTAACTGAGCCACCCAAGCACCCCCAAGTTCATGCTTTTGATGACAACTATTGTGCAAACTTCACTCAGATTTGACTTTCAGTTCCATAGAATGTGATCCAATGTAAACAAGGTACCTGGTTATAAGGCAGTCATTTAGATTGGATGGACTATACCAATATCAGTATCCTAAAATTCTTTTAAAAAAGAAAACACAACATTAACCAAAAGCATTGAAAACAACAAAATTTCCAGAGCTTCAAAACCAAAATGAGTAGACCCCTGTTCTTGGTATCCTTGAAAACCTGTAACTATTCTTTGGTGCATTGTTTTGGCTTGGAAGTATAGAGTGAATATGGAAATTAAAAGAACAGAAGAGAAATTTTGTATCATGAACATGAATTTCTGCAGATTGGTGGCTTGTTAGATTTGAAGAAAGGAAGAAAATAGTATGGGGAAAGTTGCAAAAGTAATGGTAGCCATTGGAACTCTTGTTTCTTGTTTCTTTCTTTTTGTTCTGGTACTCTCAGATCACTCAGGCAAGTCTATGTCATGTAAAAGGTGACTTCTGATACAAGTAAATTAAATACAAAAGCTTGATGTGTTTAGGTTGTGTTTTTGGTCTTCCATCTGCAGCATGTAGTTGACAGTCCTGCGTTAGGCAAACTTTGCTCTGGATTTCTAATTGTTCAAGACCTTTTGGTCTTTATTCACTGTGTCAGATGATACCACTCAGAAGAACAGAGGAATAAAGTCCACTTTCCTGACTTCTTAAGCATCTATTGCTGATACAAATCTAAATTAGTTCTAAAGATCTCCATATTGAGAGAAGTTGCTATTTTCTTCCAGAAACTTATTCCATTGTATAACACCTCACATTTCTGTGTAGGCATCCTTGTCCATATCTAATCCAAACCCTCTGTACTGCATTTTATTCTTTCTCCCTTTGTCTGTCTGTAGCATGAGAAGAACAGATGGCCATCTTTTGTCAGTACTTAAAAACTGTTTCTAAGAAACATTAATTCTGCACCAGGCCTCACTTATTAGACAAAGCTCCTTTTCAGAATAGGCAGGACAGTTTTTTAATTCATCAGGTATGTCTTGAAGCCCAGTTCCCCTTTTCCTCACTTTAAGTCTCTCAATAGCTTCAGGCTTTTATTTTTAGTTTATTTTACTTTTTTACCTTTTTCATCCCTATCTTCAGATATATAATCATTAAAATTATTTACATTGAGGTGTAAATGACTGCTAAAGCTTAAAATATAGGCCATTGGGGGTGGGTATCTTAATTTTAACAAAGAGCATTTTTTCTTAGACTGAAATTTTAATTGCAGGGTTAGAATATCTATGGATTGGATAAGGGAGGGTGGAAGGAGTGCGGATAGCTCTCAGCAATGCTGTGATCTTTCTGTGTAGGCAATTGGTAAAATGCTCCCTGTGTGAGTAACGTCTCTCTTCATTCATGCTTCATTAAAAAAAAATATTCATTGGGCAATTAGTGTCTGGGGCACTGGGGATCCAGCAGTGAATTAGACAAAATCTTATAGAACTTGTTCTTTTGGGAGTAGAAACAATAAACAATGACGTCTGCGTGGCTCAGTTGGTTGAGATTCTAACTGTTGGTTTCAGCTCAGGTAATGATCTTGGGGTCATGGGATGGAGCCATGTGTCAGGGTCCTCACTCAATGGGGAATCTGCTTGAGATTCCCTCTGCCCCGACCCTTCCACATGCACGTGCTTTCTCTCTATCTCATATCAAATCAATCAATCAATCAATCTTAAAAAATGAACAGACCAACAAAAACAAGAAAATGCCTGGTGTGAGAAATTTTAGGCAGAAAATTAAAATAGGGTAAAGTGAATAGTGAATGGCTAGCTACTTCAGATCTCGGAGTCCGAAAAGGCATTTCATGGCGGAGGTGACATCTAACTTGAGATCTGACTATAAGACAGGGCCAGCCCTAAGCAAAGGTACTGTAGAGAGAGGTAAGAACAAGTGCAAGGATTCTTGGAGATAAACTTAGTGTGTGAAGATAAACTTAGTGTGTGAATGTCTGGCTCTCATTAAAAAAGAGGGAGTCTAGAGGATGAACTTGGGGAGAGATGGAGGGATCAGGTCATGTGGAGCTTTGACATGCCACTAAAGACATTTAAGATTTTATTCTAAGCAGCGTGGGAAACCTCTGGAGCCAGATCTGATTTACATTTTTAAATATTACCAAGTCTGCTGTGTGTTATAGGAGGAATGGAAACAAGAATACCAGTTAGCATATTGAGTAATCTGGGTGAGAGAAAATGATGACTCAGGACAGGAGGGTAGAGGTAGAAGCTTGGAGAAAAATTTAAAGAGGTTGTCAGGGCTTATTATTATTGGGTTGAATGTAGAGTGGGGGTAAAAGAGGAAGTCAAGAATAATGCCTAGGGGCGCCTGGGTGGCTCAGTGGGTTAAAGTCTCTGCCTTTGGCCCAGGTCATGATCCCAGGGTCCCGGGATTGAGCCCCACATTGGGCTCTCTGCTCAGCAGGGAGCCTGCTTCCTCCTCTCTCTGCCTGCCTATCTGCCTACTTGTAATCTCTGTCTGTCAAATAAATAAATAAAATATTTAAAAAAAAAAAAAGAAAAAGAAGAAGAATGCCTAGGCTTAAAGCTTGACTAATTGAGTGGTGATGGTTTCTTTATTATTATGAGGAAAACTTAGGGAGAAATAGGTCTAGAGGTGAAATCACGATTTCATGGTATAACTTGCAATAGTAGTTAGGGTCACAGACTCTAGGTTAGGTATACCTGAATCTAATTCTTTGCTTGGGTGTTTTGAACTCAGTGGTCTTGAGCATAAATGGAGATCAATATAAGAGCAGAATTATGAAAATGAAAAAAAAAACTTCATAGAAAATACTTAGGTACATCATCATTATTACTAAATTTGAGGTTAGAATTTGTAATCTATTTTTTCCATTTTCTAAATTTTAATATTCTTTGCTAATATTTTATGCCACGTCTCTAAGATATCTGCCCAAATTTTAGAGTTTAAAAATTTAAACAGTAGTGTTATTGTTTGATCAGTTATTTAACTAACAAGTTTACATTCTTTTAAATATACCACAGTGTTGTTTTAACCATAGTAATGTGTTGCTTTCTCATAGTCAGTTGTCTCTAAGACTCATATCATTGATCAGTACAAACTTTGGTCATTTTCATACTTTTCATTATCCTGTGTGGTTTTCTTTATAAAGACAATAAACCAGCAATTATCTACTTTATTCATATACTTTTAACCTTTTGTTTGAAAACATCATAATATATTCTAGCCTTCAACAAACACTACACTCTTCTCTATTTGTTGTCTTTATCAAACAGAATTCGTTAGTATCTCTTGCATTTTTCCAAGTTTCTGATTTTTTCCAACTTCCAATGGAAGTCTGACTTCTGGACTTAAAATCATTTCTTTGAAGAGAGTATAGTAGGAGAGATTAAATTAAGTAGTTTTTTTTTTTTCAGTTTTGAGGAAGTTATATTTATATTTCTTTTTCTTAGGCTGTGTTTTATGGGAAGAACCATAGCTTACAGTGGAGAGGAAAAGGGCTTGGAATAATACTAAGGTCATTTTTATTTATTTATTTATTATTTTTAATTTTTTAAAATTTTATTTATTTGACAGAGAGATCACAAGTAGGCAGAGAAGCAGGCAAAGAGAGGAGGAAGCAGGTTCCCTGCTGAGCAGAGAGCCCGATGTGGGGCTCGATCCCAGGACCCTGAGATCATGACCTGAGCTGAAAGCAGAGGCTTAACCCACTGAGCCACCCAGTTGCCCCCTAAGGTCATTTTTAAATCATCACTTGTACAAAATCTTTATATAGAAGAAATCTGTTTAAATTTTGAACATCTAAAATTGGCGAATGCTATTGATTGGTCTATGCTATTAGTTACCTTGGACTTTTTAGAAAGATAAAGAAGAGAGGATAATTTTCACTGATCAGGGGAATGCAAGCCTTTGAGGAAATTTAGATGGTGATTAGTACTTTGTGTCTCAAAGTTTTCATTTTTTTACATTGATTAATGAAAATGCTGATGAGAGAAGAATCAAGATAGAAAGATAAATTGTACATGCTTCTTCCTATCAAAAAATAATGCTCTTAAACATGGCTCATTAATTTCTAGCCTGGGGGTAGTATTGATGATGTAATACTCCTCTGAGAGTAACCTCTATGTTTAACACATTTAACTCATTCATGTTTAACTCATTCAATATGATCAATTTATCAATATTAATAAGACCATCAGAGAGTCTCTTATAGAAATATGCATACTTTGTTCCTATGCATATGCCTCTTTGCTAGGCAGAAATGATTTTGGTAGGCTAACTCAAGAAATCCTAAATGAAGGTACAAATTGAAGATTTCTAAAATAAGTAAGTGGTACTCGTGGTTGAAAGCATTATAGGGTCCAAAATTCTGAGTAAAGAAATCATTTTATATTTACTTCAGAGAGACACTATTTATCTCTGTTGGCCAACATACTTTGAAACAACTATTTGGTTTTAATGGATATATATCTTGCCACTCTGCCATCAGTAATTTGAACAGCTTGAAATACTGTATGTCATCTTACATTGCTTTCTCTTTGAAGCAAACACAATCACTGGATTGTTTTCCATTGATTTAAAAACATTGACTTGCTGAAGTATGAGCCTGTGTGCAGTCATAATTCTTGTCTTTTTTCCCTCGGCAAAGCCTGTGATAATTCTTTGAGTTTCAAGCAGGTGTCATGCATCAGATCCAAGTGCTTAATAAATGCACCAGAAGTATATTTTCCTTAAGGCCTTGTGTTTATCCCATTTCCATTTATCTTGTGAAATATCTTCAAATGCTTTTTTAAAATCCTGGGAAAGAGCAGGTTAGCATTTCTACTTGGCAAGCAGCACTAGTAAGCGTAAGGCTCCCTTGTCTGTTTTGACCTTAACCAACGTTGGTGATTCCCAGTCTGTGTGCCAAGGGACTGTGAGGAGTGATGGAGTTGTTGGACAGAGCCCACCAATCCATATGCACACCAAACTTTTTTTTTTTTAGTAATCTGAAAAATATTTCTAACATGAAAATGTACTGTGCTTTTTCCTAAATGCATATAAATACTGCTGTGATCAATAAAATACAAATACATGTTAAAGAGATTCCAAATTCAAGATGGCATTTTGTCGCTATATTTTCTCAATTAATGGGTGGTACTGGGTTACCTGTATTTTTGATATTGTAAATGACAGTGCTTGATGCATTAAATTTTAGGATGACATTATTGGCCAGAGGTACCTTACTGATTCCAAATTGAAATGATTTTTTTTTTATCACATCCATGTTGTGAGCTGATAATCAGGAATTTTACATTCAGTTTGATTAACAGCACACTACTACATTAATGATGGTATAATTAACAACTCCTATAACTATTTTGTTGGGTGCAGAGAGTCACTTAGTTTTTATAGCAACCCAGTGAAGTAATCATTATTATTATTCCCTTTTTGTTAAGAGGAAATCAAGGCTCAGAGAACTCAAGGATATTGCCGTAGGATACTCAATGAAGTAATAAGTCATGTGGGCTTTAAATCCTACCTTGCCATCTGACTCTAAACTTGCTCTTTTGACTCTGTTGTACTACAGAGCAGTGTGACAGGTGAGACATGCATATCAAAGTTGTGCTTGATTCTAGAAGACATGTATTTATGGAATGGATATAACTGGACTTGCCTTAAATTTTGTTGAATCTAAAAAATGATGAGTTTTTAAGAACTTTTAATCTAGAAAATTTGTTTGTGAAACCCAGGACATCATGTTAATGCTGCTCAAACGAAGCAATTACAGCAACTACCTCTTACTGTTAAACCAGCAGCCACCTATTAAACATGTCCAATTTTGACCTACCATTTCAAATATCAAGAAGAAGGAGGAGAAAAAAACAAGCAATGATATGGAGATTTAATAACTTAAGTGCAGGGAAGAAAAGGAAGGAAGAGCTACATGTAGTTCATGGATTCTAGAAAGTGAAGGATTTGGGGCCTTATCACTAGAGTCCCTAAAAGGTTTCAACTCATTCTTTTAATTCCCAGTTGCTCTGGTGAACTAGGTGTTAGCTTCACCTAATGGTTCTCTTCTATATCCTTCTTCTCATTATTCTCCCTTCCACAGTGGAAAATCTTACTGTTTGTTTACAATCCAGAGTTTTAAAGAAGCTGAACTAAAATTGGCTGCTTCTGGGACATCCCTGCCAATGGATAGGTTCCAAATTGGCTCTGCCATGAAGAGGCAGCTATGCCCACATAAGGATATTTTGGCTTAGTACTTCTGTCGTCTTGTTGCCAGGCAGACAATCATCCAGGAGTGGGAAAATACAGCTGGGGCAAATGTTTATAGCTAGAATGGTCAGCTGGTTGGAGCACTAGTCTGAAGGAAAGGCTATCTGATGTCATGTCTGACTCCTCATGAGAAGCCCTTAATGTTGAACTTAGCTTCTAACCCGATTAGATGGACACGGACCACAGTGCATATACCTTCTATCTGCCAAGGCATATTCTTAAATCATTCAGTTTGTTTCTTCCACTCTTGACTGTAAAGGAGATAACAACTTTCTTTTCTGATATGAGAACAGGCAGATAACTCTGTAGCTTTTCTGGTGTTGTAGTCAAGTTTAGGAGAAAGAACAATTCTCTCAGCTCTGGGAAAAAAGCTTCCCTTTAAATGTTTCTCGTGGGCTAATATGTTACCTGGAGATGGGAAAACAAGGGTGTGTGTATAAAAATCACATGTAGAAAGCATATGTGTAAAACATAGATGTATATACAGTATTTATGTAAAGATGTCTTTATCTAGACATTCCAGCATAGCTCCTAGTTAAGCCACAACTTTTATAATGGGAAAGCAAATCAGATTTGACTGCATTGGCTGTTTAACTGAAGGAGCCACACAGATGGGAAAGAAGCACAGACAAATTGCTTTTGGCTCTGTTTTCTTTTATAACAACATCAGATATATTTAGTTTCTTTTTCTTTATGCGTTGTGCATGTTTCTGCCTCATATAGAAAGTCATTGCACATTGTCTTCATCAGTTTTGCCACTCTCTACTAACAGGCCCATTTAGCATTTCATTTACCTTTAAAATTTTTGAGATCCGAAGATATCATAGGAAAGTCCATTTTCAGACGTCGATGATAGGCAGCGAGAAGTACTTAAATATCATGGAAGTGATTCTTATTAGGAGAAAGGAGAATCTTATTATTTTGACCACATGGTGGAGAAATATTTCTGTTTAGCACAAAGTGTATTTCCAAGCTGGATGGACCTATACACACACCTTAGTTCCAATAATTTGAATAATTTTTTTGACAGACCCTGTATTAACATCATGAACTGTGAGGTTCACTAAAAACATTTGATTAGTTCATGTGAACCTCTCATAAGGTGGTCACTTTGTTCTCCCCCTTTTGAACTCTCCCATCTGTAAATGGCAATATTTTCATATCCAGGCCCCTTGTGATACACTGTCAGGTTGAAATAAGAGGACTATGGTACAGGTTCCATCAGTTATCCTAGTAAGCTCTCCAGTAATTGTTATCCTCTAAAACTAGTCCATGAGCCCAGAAATTAAAAACATACGGCTCAAACAATGTGGCAACTTCTTAAAAAGTTAATCGTGGAGTTACCATATGATCGAGCAATTTCACTCTGAATTATCTACCCCAAACTTGTGTTCCTTTAAAGACTTGTCAACCAATATTTATAGCAGCATTATGCATAATAGTCCCAAAGTGGAAACAATCCAAACGTCCAACTGGTAAATGAATAAAGAAAATGTGGTATATCCATACAATGAAATACAATTCAGAAATAAAAAGTGACAAACTACTGCTGATACATGAAATGACAGAGGAACCGCAAACACATTTTGCTAAGTGACAGAAACCAGACATAAAGACTACATATTGTGTGATTAAATTTATATGACATTTCTAGAAAAAGAAAATCTATGAAGGAAAGACGGAGATTACTAGTTGACTAGAGCTGGAGATAGGAGTGGCGACTAACTGCAAAGTACATGAGGCAACTTTTTGAAGTGATGAAAAGTTTTAAAGTGGTTGGTGGTTATGGTTGCACAATTTTATGTATTTATTAAAAATCATTGAACTGGGGATGCCTGAGTGGCTCAGTGGGTTGAGCCACTACCTTCGGCTCAGATCATGATCCTAGGGTCCTGGGAATGAGTCCCACATTGGGCTGGTTGCTCAGTGGGGAGCCTGCTTCTCTCTCTGCCTCTGCCTGCTACTCTGCCTGCTTGGGCATGCTCTTTCTCTCTGACAAATAAATAAATAAAATATTTTTAAAAAAATCATTGAACTGAGACTTAACATTGAATTTTATGGAATGCAGACCAGCCTGAATAAGGCTATGATTCTGAAAGTCTATCAGTTTCTATAGCTCTGTATCCACATTATTCCAATTTTGCATGCTATGTATTTTGGGGCAGTCAGTGTGTGTGTGTGTGTGTGTGCACGCGCATGTCTTTGTGTGTGTGTGTGACAGGTACTCTTCTGGCTGATGTATTCCAACTATGATGGAATCCTCTCTGTTTCATGAATATTTGCCAAATTCTACTCTGCTCCCAGAAATTCTTCTGCACATGCTTTCCCTGGAGTGTTCTTTCCTGATACACTTGTCAAGCCTGGCTCCTGTTCTCACAGGTTGTTGCTCATGTTACCTCCTCAGAGAGGGCTTCCCTGGCTTTATAAAGGAGATTCCTGGACCCAATAATATTTTTAGTCCCTTGTGAACTTTTTTCAAAGCATTTAACCCAACTTTGAGTTAGTTTCAATTTCATATGCATGCGTGTTTACATGTATATATTAGTCTCTTCCCTAATAAAATATAAGGCCTGTAAGTGGAATTATATCCCAGCACATGCTACGGTGGGGGTGTTTAAAATTTTGTGAAGAATTAATAAATCGATGACTAAGAGTACTCCCTGTATTAAACCATGAAACGTTAGAAATGTCCTAAATAATTTAGCTGGGTCTGTGTAGTTTTCTTCAACTATTTCCATAGTTGAGAATGCACTTATCTCATCTAGAAAATACTGGTATTCCTAGGAATATTCTGGAATTAACCTGATATTTTGAGCACTTCTGAGCATGGGTTTAAGTCTTACCTGACAAAGGATTCCTGTATAAGTGAGGGATACCCAGAACTTTCCCAGGTCTGTTTCCTAAAATCTTACATGATTCTGGGAGACACAGAGTCTCCAGAATTATTCAGTGCTCGGGAATTACCAGTTGCTAAATATTGTTTTTTGACACCTCATCAAACTCTTTTAAAAACCTATTTTTACAATTGAATTAGACCTCCCAGTGTGCAAACCATAATACAAAACTAATGTACAGTTAACTGTGGCCTAAATAATGAGGCTTCCCCAAAACCTAATCTTCCTCCCAGGAAGTAGCTTATACTTTGGAAAAATCTCACTCATTACATAATCTGACAAAATAATATAATACAGTTTTAATAGCTACAGTTAATACATTAAACATATGGTTTCTTCAATAATTACTAATTTTTACATTTCTCACTACTAATTACGGTATTAAATCGTTCACTCCTTAATTTGTTCTGTCATAAGTTTTTATTTATTCCAGGCTAAATGGTGATAGAGTTGAGACTTTTGCACTTCTCCCATTAGCTTAACATCACTGATATAAAGCTGCTGTGTGTTGTAATGGTTTATTATCATATTATTTTTGGTGACTTAATTTTCCTGTGACGATCGTCTCAATTTAGCCATTCCAGATGTGAAATAGTTTCTAAGGATATTTTAAAAACCTAAGAAGATTGTTGTTATTTGTAGTTTTATATCATTTTAATGCCATTTTGATAACGGCCTATTATAATTGCCAACTGCCTTCAGCTGCCTGTTTGCTACAGGGTAACTTCGCTACTGTAGTACTGTGGGGGCAAACTAGGCAGTTGGCATATTTTCTGAAGCTGCCGCTATTGCCTATCTCCACAATTTTTTGGACCCCATTATTACATGGGTTAATATTTTGTTTGTTCCAGACTCCTCTAAAAATTCAGTGTCATATAGGGGTGTATTCCTACAGAGTGTGAGAGTTGAGTGGCAGGTTTATGACCCAGTGTTATGAGTTTTGAGTCTTAGGAAGCTAAATATTTCAAATGTGCTCTGCACTCGGTCAAGTGGGGGCTGCTTTTCCTCCCATATATTTTGTACTACTGGGTTTTCAGGTAAGGTCATTCCTCTGTATTTTTCATTCCCTTGTACCTCCTGGAAGCAGGCCAACTGTCCGTTGATTGATAAATGGGTAAACAAGTTGTGGTACAAACACACACACACACACACACACACACACACACACACACACAATGGAATAGTATTCAGCCATAAAAAAGAATGAAATCTTGCCATTCATTGTCATTCTTATCAATGCGACTCTCTGTCATACCTCTTAGTGATTTTGATGTCCACAGAGATTCAGGCTTTCAGCTTCTCTTTTTAAAAGACTTATTTATTGGGGCGCCTGTGGGTTAAAGCCTCTGCCTTTGGCTCAGGTCATTATCCCAGGGTCCTGGGATTGAGCCCCACATTGGGCTCTCTGCTCAGCAGGGAGCCTGCTTCCTCTTCTGTCTCTCTGCCTGCCTCTCTGCCTACTTGTGATCTCTGTCTGTCAAACAAATCAATAAAAAATCTTTTTAAAAATTATTTATTTATTTATTTATTTTGAGAGAGAAAAAACAAGTGTGAGTGGGGGGAGGAGCAGTGGAAGAGAATTTGCAAGCAGACTCCCTACTGAACACAAAGCCCAACTGGGGGCTAATTCCAGTGTTTGAGTTCTTAATCACGATAGTATACATATATTATCTCATCCAAGTCTTATAACCTCTAAAAATAAATCAGGAAGTAGAAGCTTGGAGAAACTAAATAAGTCTTTCAGGATCACACAGCTTATAGTGGTGGTGTTTAAACACTTTAAAACTCTGCCTACTTTGTGCCTAAACTTAAGTAGCTGAACTAGACTAAGGAAGAATTTATGCTTACTCATCTCATTTTAAGTTCATGATCATTTCAGTGGGAGCTTTAGTGCTGTCAGGCAGACTTATAGTTCCTTAGTCTGTCTTATTTTCCCCCATTATCTCTACCCTCTTCTCAAGCCTCATATCCTTTCTTATTCTAAATCTCTTCTGATAGTCTTGAGTAATATTACATTGAGATCATAGAAACGATTTGAAGAGATTGTTCCCATTGTCCTTCCACCACATCCACCACCGCATGTGCGGGGAGAGCCATATATTCGACATTCTCTGTTCTTAATGCAGACCAGCCAGCTGACTGTACTCCTATGCATATATAACTCTTTGTTTTTGCTAGATCCCAGTTCATTCAAGTAATTGACCCTTGTCTCTGTTATGTTATTAAGTTTTCCCTCTTCACTGGGGCACCTCCAGTGCTGTAACTTCTTCCATTAAAAGAAAATAATAATAATGAAAGATATCATTAGGCACATAGATCAATGGAATAGAATAGAGAGCCCAGAAATATACCCATATGAATATAGTCAACTGATCTTGGACAAAGGAACAAATGCAATACAATAAGTTTCAAAATAGTTTCAAAAATAGTCTTTTCAATAAATCATGCTGAAACAATTGGGCATCCATATACAAAAAATTAATTTAGACATAAACTATACCCCTTTCACAGTAATTAGCGCAATATATCACAGATCTAAATGTAAAATGCAAAATTATCAAACTCTGAGAAAATGACAGGAAAAAATCAGATGCTCTTGGGTTTGGTAATAACTACTTAGATGTAACATCAAAAATGAAATCCATGAGAGAAAGAATTAATAATCTGGACTTCATTAAAATTTAAAGCCTTTGGGGCTCCTGGGTGGCTCAATCAGTTAAGCATCTAACTCTTGATTTTGGCTCAGGTCATGACCTCAGGTTTGTGAGATCAAGCCCTGAGCTGGGCTCTGTAATGGGTAGAGACCCTGGTTAAGAGAATGAATGAAACAAGATGGGATTGGGAAGGAGACAATCCTCATAAGTGACTCTTAATCTCACAAAACAAACTGGGGGTTGTTGGGGGGAGGGGGTTGGGAGAAGGGGGGTGGTGTTATGGACATTGGGGAGGGTATGTGCTTTGGTGAGTGCTGTGAAGTGTGTAAACCTGGCGATTCACAGACCTGTACCCCTGGGGATAAAAATATATGTTTATAAAAAATAAAAAAAATTTTAAAAAAAAGAGTCTCTCTCTCCCCCTCCACCCGTACCCTCACCCCCCCCCAAATACATACATACATACATACATACATACATACATACACAAAAAGTGAAACTTCTCTCCAAAGACAATGTCAAGAGCATAAGAAGCGGAGCCCCAGATTGAGAGAAAATATTTGCAAAAGATGTGTCTGGTGAAAGACTTACCCAAAGTATTTGAGGAACTCTTAAAACTCAATAATAAGCAATCAATATGATTTTTAAAAATGGACCAGAGACATTTTGTTAGTAGTTATGTCACCAAAGAAGATGTACAAATTGCAAATAAGGATGTAAAAAGATGCTCCATGTCTTATGTCAGCAGGGCATTGGAAATTAAAACGTAATGAGATATCAATACACACATATTAGAATGGCCAAAATCCAAACCACTGACAACACCAAATGCTGGTGAAGATGTAGTGCAACAGGAATTCTCAATCATTGCTGGCTGGAATGCAAAATAGTACAGTCACTTTGGTAGACAGTTTGGTGGTCTTTTACAAAACTAAATGTACTTTTACCTTACAATCCAGTAGTCCTGGTCCTTGGTATTTACCCAAAGGATCTGGGTAAACTTATATCCACACAAAAACCTACATGAGGATGTTTATAGTAGGTTCTACATTTGGAGAAAAGGCAAAAATGCAATAAATCATTACCAGATCAATAACCGTCATAGCATTTAATGAGTGCCCAGAATACTGAACATTGGAGGGAGGAGAAATCAGTTAAAATTATATGATGTAGACAGAGAAGATCTCAGAGAAACAACATTTCTTCTGGCTTATGGAAGGTGAACCCTGTTTCCCTGTTTTCTACACCCCTTTAGTAATAATAATGGACCTCACCTAAGGCAATATGCTAGCATTTATATACAATGATGATTATCTTTCATTTCTCTTCCAATAATAACCCCAGAACTCTTCCAGGTTGAGAACTTCATTGGTCTTACTTATGACTGAGTAGAACAAATTTGCACTGTGGTCAGTGAAAAAGAATGACAATAAAATTTATAACCCCAGATTCTTTATTCTTACCCAGGAGGTTCTCAGGTTCTCATATGACACATTAAAAATGCTGTCCCTCTCTTTGAGGTACACTATCATTGAGGAGGCAGAGTTCTGTGCAAATGCTGTCCAGGTGGTTGTAGCTATTACTGCACAGATTTCGTGTCCACCCAAAAAAGTGTCTTGTAGTGAATGAGTGTGTATGACAGCTATATTTAAGTTATAGAAAAATTAGCCCCTCTTGAACTATAGTACCTTATTATTATTAATAAATTACTTGTAAAAAATGTCTTAAGTGACCAAGATAAATTACTAGGCTATAAAACCATGGTTTAAAAATTCCGTTGTATTTATTGGGTCCATTGACTTCCAGAAGATGTAAGGCTTTTTTTTAAATTTTCATTTTTATGATTTCAGAATTTATGTTGATTTTTTTAAAAGTAACATGATGTATTGACAAGATCATAACATTTAGACTCAAAAGGCTTCAGTCTGGTTCTATGTTCCAAGATGTATCAGTTATATTGAATAACCCACTTAATAGTACTAAATATTGGTTTAATTATGTGCACCATAGGATTGTGTAAACTACAAAAATTCAATAGTCTTGAGCTGTTATTATTGTAATAGCAGAATCAAGGCACAGTAATTGTCTTTTTCTATTTTCCCTTTTTCTTTCATTTTCTTTCGCTCATAGAGATAGCTCCACAGTACTTTTACAGCTTTTCTTTTCTAGTTTATCATGAGCATCTCTGGTGAATAGGGATTTTTACAATTGGGCAGATAGGGTACAATGTATTGTCAGGGACTGCTGAATTACTTAGAGAATTTTTCAGTGTTGAGGTACCCATTAGTTTAGAATATTTTCTATTTTTAAAAACATATGGGTGTGGTTAAGTGAGAAGGAAGGATCAGTTTGACTATGACATCTAAAGAGAAGTGGAAGAGATGGGGAGTTCGGGGAAGCAGTAGAGAAAACATTTTTAGACAGTACAAGGAAAATGTTCTCTGAGGAGAAACACTGAACTGATGGTATATATATATATGTGATTAGATGGCTCCATGCTGCTCCTGTGGAGAAGGAGGCATGGCTGTACCTTTGCTCCTTGGGAACGACTGGGAGGCCAAGATAAGGACTGAGCTCTTGCACAATGCTGCCTCCAGTTCCAAGGGAGCTGCTCTAAGAACAGCCAATATAAGAGCAGGGTTTACAGAGTTTGACTTCACGTAGAGATTGGGGGTGGCCTGAGTCTCATCTGTTCATCAGTTCTACAAATATTAGTGTGTACTCTGTGACAGGAATAGCAGTAGACAAAACACACAACAATCCTGTCCTCGGGGAGCTTATACTGCAGAGAAATCTAAGCCTTTCTTGTGAACAAAAATCTCTTCTGATTCACTAGATTTTTACTGTCCCATTGCCCCCCACTGGACTGTTTGGATATCAATAATAACCTGAGCATGGTCATTGTATTTCTATTGATACGGGCTGCCATATTACAGGCACTTTGATGTGGTGGAAGAAGTACCAAACTGGGAATCAGATGATGTAGATGTCATCGCATCTGTCACTAATGAGCTACATGAGCTTCAGCCAATCACAGAGTCCAAAGAAAAAAGAGGTGTCTAAAATATTTATGCTTTGTCAGGCAAAGGGGAGAATATCCTCCCCTCCTGAATTCACTTCAGCATAAAATCATGCCTGCTCTCATTTGTTACAGGAATGGTGGTCACAGCTAACATCCAGGCCTCTGTGGCGTAGACTCTTTCCAGTCAGAACTTTTTGGACCTGAGATCAGAATGTGCCACTCTGAGAAAAATTTGTCAGACAATTAAACAGAAACCTATTTAGTGTCTTCCAGCTTGGACTGTTTTCGCTATGTTTGGAATCAGGTGTTTTGTCTAATCAAAGAAAGCATTTTCTGTTTCCTAGAGTAACAGCAAGACTGAACTTGGGTCAAATACTAAAAATAGTTTAGAGTCTGTTAGAGCCTTATAGATGTCCCCAGTATCTATTTCTCCTTTTTCCTTTGTAATGGATTCCTTCAAATTATAGCTGGGCACATGGCTACCACAAGATCAAAGCAATATTTTCTAATCTCTTTTGCATTTTAGAATGGCTGAGTGACTATGTTCTGGTCAAAGGGATGTGATGTGAACAACTTCTAAATAGTGCCCTTAGAGAAAGGGCAAGTTCTGTTTTATACTCCTCCCCACCCAACACAAATTTTCTATGCTAGGATGAGGACACAGTAGACATGGTGGTGAACCACCATCAACTGCAGACAGGCGATACTCCAGTGAGTGGTAAAGTGACATTAAAGAAAGATACTGGGTCTCTAGCTTTGTGGAACCTCCACACTAGCCTTGAACTACCTATTCTGAACTTGATGTCCTTGAATCTTTTCAATCGGGTCCTCTTTGTTTGGACAGCTTAACCTATATCCTAATTAATACAAAGATAAATGACTCAGGTAATAAGCAGACACAAAAGTGTTACATTATAAATAACTTTCTTTGACCTCTTCTAAAAAAGTGACAGCCAGTCAATAGTCTTTGTGAGAAGTGTATGTATGTATATGTGTGTGTGTTGTGTGTGTGTGCATGTATGAGTATACCAAAATGAGGGAGCATTTTGGGGATGACCAGTAAGAGAGTGGTTTTTTTTTTAAAAAATTCATTCCTTTTCTTTGTTTCTTTTCTTTGGAGTATAAATTTGAAAAATGATGAAAAGAGCAACATTTGATTGAACAGTAAATTCACGTGATTTTTAGTGACGATTCTGTCATTGATAATAATTTGTTATAATCCATGGTCATGGAAAGTCAAACTAAAATAGAGAAGGCCTGAAAAGTACATAGAGAAGGTTAAAATTATTTTGTTGTGCATATTCTAATATTGAATTTCCTGATATTAGACTTCTATTTTCTCAGCAATAATAATACATCCATGCTTGCATTGGTTGCCAAATTTGTTTATAAAAAGGTTGTGAACAAACAAGAATAATTAAGCCCCTCAATATTAACTAAATAATATCTTGATGAGGATTTTAAAACAGTTTGGCTAGCATTTTTTCCTGCTTAGAAGTGATGTCGCTGTGAAATGTGAAGATAACACTTCATGTGTTACTATTTGTTGTGAAGTGATTTAATAAATGTTTAAACAAGTCATTACCACGTTGACAGCATTTCTTATCATGGAGCTGTAATTTTGATATTGATTGTCATGCTCGGCTTCCCACCCCCTTCCTCTGCCCTGAAAATGTGAGGACACGTAAGCATGACCCTCAGAGAGTGCTAACAGACTGCATGGTTTTGTTTGTTCTTGAGTCTTCCTCTCTTTTGTGTCAAAGAAGGAAAGACAGTCAGCTGTACTTTCCACACCGAGGTGGTAGCATGCACGAAAGGGATAAATTTTGTGTAGTATATACTCATCTGCTAGGAGAGCACCAAGGTAGCATCTTTAGAGGATAATAATTTTGCTCATATATGAATCACTTCAAAAGAAGCAGCCTCCAGGAAGCCCTTTCTCACATTGTTTAACAGCTTTCAAACTTGCAATCAGGGAATAACTGTAGTGTAGCCTTCTGGCTCCTTAAGTGACACCCACCCTACCTTTGTGAATAAGTAGAGTAAAATTAGATGGTGACATTCATTTCCTCATTAATAATTACTGAGCACTTACCATGGGCCAGGTAAATAACTAGCTAAAGCAGTGCTATTTTTGTCCTCTTGAAACTTATAGTCTAGTAGTGGATCTGCATCCTAGTTTTCAGGTGTCATTTTATGTATTTTTGCTGGGTGAGTTTCCACTCCTTCAAGATCCTCAGACTGCACTACCAGGAGCTCTTCCTCGTAAATTTAATCAATGAGAAAAGAACATGTGACCTGAGTATGGTGTGCTATCTTCAGTTGTACAGTCTTAGTGATAAAAGGTCTCGTTGTTTATTTGCTGCACACATTTTCTTGAAGAAAGACTCCTGGGGCACCTGGGTGGCTTGGTGGGTTAAGCCTCTGCCTTCAGCTTGGGTCCTGATCTCAGCGTTGTGGGATTGAGCCCCACATCGGGCTCTCTGCTCAGTGAGGAGCCTGCTTCCTCTTCTCTCTCTCCCTGCCTCTCTGCCTACTTGTGATCTCTGTCTGTCAAATAAATAAATAAAATCTAAAAGAAAAAAAAAGAAAAGACTCCTATGTGGGTGGCATTCAGTTTCTGCTCCAACACCTTTGAAAAGGTATTCCAGTTTTTATCAAATTTCTTATGGTTTACATTCAGTATTTTCCAATTTATTTATGTGTTCTTAAAAGGAAATGAAGTCAGTGTGGTGCAATCTGACCTTAATTGGGTCCATATTTAATCCTAGTGACTACCTATGTCTTCCTAAATTCTGGCAACTTCAGGAAATATTTAAAAAACTTGTTTTTTTAGGGACAAGATTTTCAACACAGATTTTTCAATATCTACCTTTTTCCCTATTGAAAATAAGATAAGCTGCTCATCTCAACTTTTCTGTCATTTTTCTCATTCTCTCTGTAACATGAGACTGCACCGTAAACATTCTTCTCTATGTCACAGATGTCTTTCCCATGAGAGTGTTTTCTACTGTATCTTGAACTTTTCCTCCATTCTCTATGAGTAACAGGGAAATACATGGCTTTTTCTTGTATAGTCCTAGAAAACAGTTATACTCTTACTCTTCTCAACCAGTGGTCATTTTGTACCCTAGGAGTCATTTGACAGTATCTTGGAGACATTTTTGGCTGTCACAGCTGAAGGAGGATTTGTGACTGGCATGAATAGAGGCCAAACACACTTGCTAATAATCTTACAATGCACAGGATATCACCTCACAACAAAGAACTGTTTGCTTCAAAATACTGTTGATGTTGAGTTTGAGATAATTTGACTTAAAACAATTGAAATCTTCATTAAGATATTTTCTTAGCAATTTCTTCTCTGTCTCCACTTATATCCAGTTAGAGAAGCTACTGGTAAAATACTGGTAAGTATTTTAATATGCTTTCCTTCTTCACTGATCTGTTTTCTGTACACACTGGAATATTTGTCTGTACTAGGCACTCTAGGTAATATAAAGATAAGTAAATCCTTGGCTCTGGCTTTATACTAAGAAACTTGACATCTGTGAATTAAGATAATTAGAATTAAAGTGAAACCAATTAATTATGTCAGAGCAGACAGAAAGAACCACAAGAAGTTGGAAAAATTGGTTATTTCTGGCTGGAGCGATATAGATGATATAGGTAGCATTGGAATTGGGTCTTAAAGAATAGTTGTGATTCTAAACATGCTGAGGTGAAGAAATAGGTGGGAAGTAACAAAGAGAGAAGGCAAATGGAATCAGGGCAGGCTCAGGGGACTGCCAGTGGTGGCCAAGCGTGGCCTGAGGTAGAGCACATGAAGAGACGTGGTTAGGAACTTCTTTCCTCCTTTAGCCAGATGTTAATGGTATAAGCTAGATCACTGTTTTGAAAATATGCACATCAGGATCCTTATAGCAGTTTTTTACCTTTCTGAGCAAAAATAATGTCAAATTTTCTTATCCTATATTGAACAAATCAGGATTTTTCATTGCAAGCTGAGCTTGTTTGGATTTTCCTGAGTTTCCTTCCATGATACTTTTATTGCTTTTCCATCAGCTGATATTTGTTGTAATCAAGAAGCAGAAACTTTTTTTTTTTTTTTGAGTCTGAAAATTCACCTTGATATGCACATTCTCATAGCTTCTTGGAGGATTCAGTGATTCACTCCTACAGTGCAGAATGAAAATACATTCTAGCCTGAGATAATAAAATGTGCTATAAAACATCCTTAGAAATACCCATCAAAATGTGGCATTAGAATGGAGGAGCAATGGAGAGTCAACTTTCCTCTTGTGGCCTGGGAAAGTCCTCAGGTTCCCCCACCCCAGGGCTTGATTTAAATTGCTGATTCCTAGACTCCTCTCTATAGTGAAGAGATTGAACCAGAATGGAGAAGGAACAGGATGAAATCTCTTTTCATTTTTTTCTTCTTACAAGATCCTTAGGTAATACACTTGAAACTAAAGTTTAGTATCTATGGTAGTGTCCGATTGCTCATGCTGTGGTTTAGCTCTTCAACATGTAAGAGTCAAATGTGTAACCAGAAACATGGCTTTGGGTGAGTAAGTGAGGCCTAGGACCCTGAATTATGTATACAAAAAGGGTACAGATGAAAAGTGAAAATATTGGTCTGTGATTAGCATTATCGAGGGAGAATTACTGTAGTTTAAAGAAATAAATGTGTTTATTCTGTAAAAATAGAGACTGACAGGCCCGATCATTAATTTCCAAGTCAATTTGGGGAATCTGCATGCATGTGATTTTAAAAATGCCTTGTTGTTTTACTCTTCTCAGAACAAGGGAAGTTGAGGACATGAATGCTATTCTTTTCCCTTTTGTTGAGCTACTTAAAAATATCAAGAAACCGTCTTAGTTTTCCTAGAGATTCCACCTAGCCTTTGTCCTCTAATGTTATAGAGCTTTTAAGGTAGTGATAAAGTGAATGGATTTCTATTTTTCTTATTCTTATTATATATGCATAAATTTCATAAATTCTTACCTTGTTTTATGGACTGAATACATTTTCCCATTGACTTGGGTATTGTATTCATGTTTTATTCTGTCATTTTTAAAAGTATGCATGTACTAACTGTGCCTATATGATTGTCAACTCTCAAGGGGCTATGTCTGCATTAATTCCTATCACATATAAATGAGTTCTTAATAAATATTTTTGATGATGAGGATGACACTTTGTATACCTGGCTTAATGGGTCAAATTCACTTGCAATCTGATATTCATGGCCTTCAGCATAACATTATCATTCCTTAGCATGGTTATTTTCTCCTCCATAAAATCAAGCAGCTGATGCCATCCGACTCTGTGTTGAGATGATTCTATGTAATAATTATGTAAAGTACTTAGCCTGGGAGGTGCCCAATAACTATCACTCTTGTTTTTACTTGCTTATGTAATAGAATTGACTAAAATAATTCTTGGCCTTTCTCTGCCTTGTAAAAATTAGCAGTGGAGATTATTTGACTTGCTGTGGAAGTCAAAATACCCTTCTATTGTATTCAGTGTTTCTCCCAGTGGAACCCCTCCCAGAGGAGGCTTACACAGCCCTGCACTGTTCACCTTAGGCATCACCCAGGGACTAGCAGTGGCAAATGAAATGCAAGTGAAAGTGATGAGCCACTTCCTAGCAGATGATTCTGAGCCAGTGCATGACTCACAGTGTTCTTTCTTTCTTCCCTTTGCCTCAAGGACAGGCAATGCTTCATTCATGACTGCCCCATCAGCCTGAGTCCAGGGAGAATGCTCTCTGAACCTGGAGCAGAGATAAAGCTGACCCGCAGTGAACACAAGTCATGAATGAGAAATAAATACTTGTTGTTGGAAACCACAGAGATTTTGTGGTCGTTTTATGTCCCATAAATAATCCCCACAAGGAATTTTGTGAAGAATAAATAGCAAGGAATACTTGATCAGAGCCTCTTTGAAGTGCTACCTTACATCTTAAGACTTTCCCAGCCATTGAAGTAGGTCACAGGAGTCCCGTTAGCCTCTCAAGTCTTGTCTGGCTCTTAACTTGACACCCTGTCATAGCCAGCTCTGAGATATTATAAATTGTTTGAGGGAATATGCGCCCCTTTGTAATCTCCACACAGATGGTATATACCAAACAGCTTCTGCAAATATAACTGCTGAGTGTTGAGTAGATATATTTTGTATTGGAATGTAAAGCAAGCCGTGGTGGGTGGGTACACCACAGGTAAATGGACACAGCTGGATAGAGTGTGAGGTATGTGCCTGCCGGAACACAAAGGAGAAATTTGTACCTAATTTAGAGGCCCAGAGGTTGAGGGAAGACTGTTGTTCCTAGAGGCCAGGAGAAGTTATCCTGTATAATTCTATCAACAATGCCAGGTTCAGATGCTCTTTTAAGGGGGAAACATTTTTATAATTTTAGCATTTTCCAAATTATTCCCTCAGTGAGTCATAGTGTTTAACCTAAGCAATTTGGGCTATGGCAATAGAATTCTTCTGAGAATTTAAAGAAAATCTAAAGGGAGTCTGAGCCCACATTCTTATAAACAAGATGCCCCATTCTATTTTAATTAGAAATATCAGTTCGGTACAAAGAGGCTCATTAAGAAATATTTATCAGCTTGTTAAATGAGCTACTCTTGTTACTTCCAGAACAAGTGTCTTAAAAATGTTCAGAATTTCACCAACCATTCAGCACGAAGGATTAGGGCACTTTTTATCTGTTTCTTTTCCTAAAGCAACGGTTTTCTGTAGGCACCAATACATCTTAAATATTTCCCTGTATCATTAAGTGTGGGTGAATTTAGGAATACTCAGATATTTTTTATGTTAGATTTTGATGAGGAAGTACCTGGACAAATGCACATATTTCACAGGCACGTGACAGATACTGATGAGTTCTCTCCTAACTGGATATATTATTGAAGGTTTGTCTTTTACTGTTTATTCATTTAGAAATGTAGATTAGATTCGGACTTTGTATCAGACTTTGTATCAGAACATTGTGTGTCACCATAGTAAAAGGACAGCTTTTTCTGGGGGCATATATTCAGCTTTTGTCATTTGTGTTAAAATCTCTTGAAAGTTCTTTTAGCTTTGAAGGTTTATTTTAAAGTCAAAACAGCAAAACAACTGTGAAACAAACAAATAATAAACCATATATTTTGCATTGAGCAGGCCAGAAAAAATTGGGGTCCATATAGGTATTATTAATCTAAATTATTAAACTAAAGTCAGCTATACTGGTTTTTGGATATTGAAACCCCAAGCAAACAAAATACTAAAGTAGCAGCAGTACCAACAAAAGAAAAAAGTAAGTGTTTAAATAATATCCTAAGAGGGAGATTCTCAAATTGAGGACACATGTTTGGTCTGTGTTAGTCTCTCCTTTGAATTTGCTAGAAGTGACATTTTATAATATTACGAATTATCTTCTATAGCAAACTTTTTTTGTGTGAGATCAGCTATCCTATTTAGTAGATCTTAAATTCTCCTATAGATTACGATGTCAAACTTAAATTTATGTGCCAACAATTGCTAAAGGCTATCTGGATTGTAGTATTGAGAAGAACTCAGGGGCCATATTTATGCTCAGCAGGAAAAAGTCCTGGCAAATGAATAATATTTACTATGTTTTGAGGGGGGATGGCTGTTCTATTTTGAGGAAGTCTCGTAAGTACCACAAATTTGCCATCTTTGTCTTAGAACATTTTGTAATTAGGGAATCATTTTGTAAAAGTAGATCTTTTGCTTCCTCATATTCTTCAGAAAAGATAACAAGGTGCTTTCTTTTTGATTTATTACTACAGTCTTATTTAATATTGCTAAAATCTCATTTATTTTGCATCCCCATCTTGAGAAGATTCCAAATGGTGGTTTATTAGAGAGGCATATAAGACTATAACAAGAACTAAAGATATAGCTGAAAGAAATCTTGAAGAGAGACATACTATAACTTATTCCTTAACAACATTGCTCAGAATTTATGAATTTATGAATCCCATAGTGATGGGATTTGGGGAAAGTTTGAAATGAAAAGAGATTTTAATGATAATGTAAAGTTGAAAGAATTTTGAATTACATAAATTTACGAGAGAACTTACTCCTAAGTATTCTATGAAGATATTATATTTCTACCCCAACAATGCCAACATGCTTCATCACTAGGGGTTAGCAAAATGTGTAAGTAGATTTGTATCACGTTACTCTCAGGTCTCAGAAATCAGTTCTTCATGGAAGGATCCCAAGTACTAATATTTCTGTTGATACTTCATTCTTACTGTATGGTGTTTTGTTTTGCTACTTTATGATTTCCTTTAAAGTGATTACTTTAACTTTTCCTGAAGAGAGATTGACTTACGTTATCCTTCCATCAACACAACTCAATTACTATCCACTCTCTTAATTGCTGTATTTGAATAAGTCTTAAGATCTTCTGGCAAGCCAAGCTGGTATATTTGACCATCAAAAAATTTCAGAGTTGCTGGTGAAACTTTATAAAGTCAGACTTTATAAAATGCTATATTCATCTTTAAATTTTCACCATGACATCATTTTTCTTACCTGTGTAACAGTAGCTTTCTCAGTTGTAAGCAATTTCATAAGGATACCATGAGTAGTGTGTATTTTTAAAAACACTACCTAAATCCTACTAGTGCTACTATTACTGCTGCCACCACTGCTGCTGTTCTTTGTAGTACTCTCTCTATACTCTTGTCATGGTGAAAAAGGGCTTTAGGAATACTTTAAAAGAAAAACAATGCAGGGAATTTAGCCACGTTTCTAAATATGTCAGTGTTGTTTTCTTTCAAAGAAGGGCTAAAAATATCTACTGCACATTAGTCCATTTGAATTTTTAAAAATTCCTACTTAATGTATATTCTATGAAAGTACTGAACATCCATAAATAGTATGCAGGATTTATTTGTCAGCTGAATAGGTATCTTTTAACAGCATCACAAGTGTGTGACCAAATCCCAACTAGCTGTTTTTGTTTGATCAAAATGTAGAGAAAAAATAATAATTCATTATGTTCCTACTTGTTGTGTTCAGCCTTCCCTGTGCATGGTTTCTCTGTATAACACTTGGTGGAATTATAATGCTTTTGCTGTTGCCTCTAAATATCACTACACCTTAGAGAATCTGCAGAGTTATGTAACACTGTGATTAAACAGAATCACACCCCTTTCATAGCACAGACTTTGAGTTTTGCTGATGTAGAAGATGCAGAATCCCAAGATATCCAGCTGTCTTACCTAAAGTTTATAGGAAGGAAGAAAGATGAATTGGCTGAAGGGAAATTAAGAAAAACCCCAATTGAAGCACGAATGAGCAAAAATGGACGAAAATAAATCAGGCTTCCTTAGCTTCACTTACAGCCTTTTAAACCAACAATATTTTCTTTCATTCTTGGCTTACTGCCATGAGGGAATTCAGAACTTGAATGCAAATTGATTATTAAAAAGATAGACTTAATTTGGAAATGAGTAAGGTAATTAACAAAGAAAGAGAATATTTCTAATCCCTGAGATTTTCAGAGTGAAGGAAACCAGATTTGTAGATCATATGGTTATAGATCATATGGTACCTCAGTAAAAAAATATACAGCAGAAAAATTATTCTTTGTTTCAGGGATAAAAATGTGATGTTTTTTGTAGTTGACACCTCTGTCACACTCGGGTTACCGAAGCAAATACCCCTTTCTTCATTAACAAAGAAAAAAGAGTTCGCATCAGAGCTTGGCTATTTAAGCAATGCATCAGATATCACTTACACAGGTCAATTACAATTTCCAATAATTAAAAACAAGAAGGAAAATGTTCATAGTTCATGACACTGTCTAATTTGGTGATTTTCACACATTTCAAAACTGAGACTTGAGGCTGAGTGCAAAGAGTATGCAGGCCTGGCTGACACATCCAGAGTTCCTGTGAATGTTGCTGGAGAAGTCACTAACCTTCATCCCAGAGCTGACACCCCACTTCCGGAGAGCAAACTCGCCTTCTATGTGTATCTCAGAAAACTCACCTGTCATGATTATGTCTGTGTTATTCAATACTGGCCTTATTTCACACCAGAGGGTCAAAGGGTATTTAATGAATAATGGTTTGCCACTATTATTTAATTCCATCTTCAATTTCTACTTCTACTTCCTAAGCTCAGATTTACTTTCGTTGTTCTCTGCTAATTTTGTAGGTTATCGGATGCCCTAATAAGGCAGGCAGTGACAGGTCTGCTCCCAGTTAAGTTGAACTCTTCAAAAATATTCTTCAAGTGCATAGAACTGCTGCAACTCAATGTTCACATCCAACAGGAATGGACTTATGGGGAAATGCCATCAACCAATGTTTCTATTTAAAGTTGATCTTCATTATTTATTTTATTTTTTCCTGTGTGTGTGTGTGTGTGTGTGTGTGTATCTATTTTCTCATGTATGTATTTTATTGCTCACTAAGCAATCAATTCAGTCAGCCCTTCCTTGTAACCAGCACCATGGAGAAAGGAGAAGGGATCATTATGTCTGAATGAGATCAACAGGACAGGTTACCAAAGCTTGGTTAAGAAATCATCCTGTGATGTTTTGGGTTTTTTGTTTTGTTTTGTTTGTGGTGTGTGTGTTTTGTTTTTTGTTTTTCTCGTTCATTTGTAAGAAGTGTTCTTATTACGTACTTTTCATCCTTCAGCCTGGCCCTGCTATTCTGGTAAGGTCAGTTGAACTCTCATGTAATATATTTCTTTGTTCACGTTATCATTTTGTACTTTCTGTCACTGGTGATCTGTGATACCTGTTAGTTATCTTGGAAGTATGAGTTCACCCATGGGAATCAATTTTCTGTCATGTGCTTCCCATGCTTATGTGAAACCTCCCACAAATGCACTTAACTTTAAATTTTTATTCCTATAATCAGAAAAGTTGTGGTTTTCTTGTATTTATGCCTTAAGTAAAATACAAGACTGCAAACTAAGATTTAAGTGACATTGGGAGACGGAGAAGAGAAGTGAGTTAGGGGAAATTGGAGGGGAAGATGAACCATGAGAGACTGTGAACTCTGAGAAACAAACTGAGGAGTTTGGAGGGGAGGAAGGTGGGAGGGATGGGGGAGCCTGGTGGTGGGTATTGTGGAGGGCACCTATTGCATGGAGCACTGGGTATAGTGCATAAACGATGAACCTTGGAACACTGAAAAAATAAAAATAAATGATTCCTGGGTTCTAGGCAGTGTCATTTACCATATCTGATATATGTAACCAACTAAAGATGTATGTTTACATCTTTTAATGCGTCCTTTTATTGTACCATTGAATAACTCACAAAACTGAAGCTCAGAAAGGGAAACTCATTTTCCAAAGCCACACATGGAGTACTTCTTGAGTCCAGTTCTGATGCCACGGCCTGCACAGCCTGGCTTTGTACTACTCCTTCCTTCACCGGACAGCTAACACTTGAGGACTTAGCACATGTCAAGCCCCGTCTTAAGAGCTACATCATTTCAGGGTGCTTGCTTGGTGGTTCAGTCGTTTGAGCTTCCATCAGAGTCTTGATTTCTCAGGTCTTGATCTCAGGGTGCTGGGAAGGAGCTCATCAGGGAGTCTGCTTGAGATGCTCTCCTTCCTCTTCCCCTTCCTCTCACCCTTGCGCTTGCTCTCTCTCTCCCTCAAATAAATAAATAAATCTTAAAAAAAAGAAAAAGACTTACTTTATTTCATTTAGTCTTCACAGCTGTGTGAGCATGTACTTCCCTTCCTATACATTTATAACAGGGCAAAGCTCAAACCAACTTCTTGTTTTAAGAGTTTCATGCAAACTGACTAGCAAGAAGCACTGTAAGATTCAAACTTGGGCCCACATGAAGCCACAGCCCAAGTTCTTTCTCACTGTGCAGGGGACTCCCCATTAGTTGCCAGGAAATGAGAAATTTTTCATGGATTTGGGATTCTAGGTCATGGTTCTCAGCCCTGACCTCACCCTAGAATCATCTGAGGTATGGGCTCCACCTAAGACCAGTTAAATTAGAATCTTGTAAGGGAGGGGCTGAGTATATTTTCAGAGGTCAGCAGGTGACTATACTAATGTGCAACCAACCTGTGAACCGTTGTTTTGGTTGTATTTCAGTCCTGTCTCCTTTTCTTCCTCCTTTGCCATCAGTTGATGAGCTCTGTCTGCAGGCCCAGGCTTGTTCTGGTTCCAGTGCCAACCTCAACACAGGCCAGGGCCTTCACCTTAGTGTCCAACAGGGTGACGTAGGTTCATTTACAGGTGAGTTAGTAAGTGATACAAAAATCTGGTTTGTTTTTTTACTGGTGTTTTTTACTGGCGCATGAGAAATTGGCTCTTGGAAGCTTTCTGGTATCAAATGTAGCTGAAATTTGGGGTCCATGTGGGCTCATCTCTTCATTTCACTTCTAGAGTGGGACATTCTTAGGATTATTAATGCCCTCACTCAGTAAAAGAGATAGTCCCAGTAGCTGAAATCCAAGTCTAAAAATGCAGACTCTTGGGCTCTCATTGGCCTCACTAGAGTTCCGTGTCCATTTCTGCAGCATCCTCTGTAGATAAGGTATTCTCTGCATGAAATCTGGCTTATCCTCGGCCACCAGCTCTACTTCTGCAGCCAGGAGGGAGAATCAGTTTTAAACTCAGCAAGGAGCTGGGGGTAGGGAGGAGTGGTTCTAACTAAACAGAATAAAACATAGATTAACAGATGATTGCCTTAAGAAAGGAAAAGAATCCCTTCAAGCCTATCTTCAATGTACAAATTTTATTTACCTAAAGTGTATAAAAATATATCCAGTACCTCCCTCCCTCAAGAGACTGTGCTTGAGCCGGCAGTGTTCACCCAGCCTGGAATGGTACCATTTCCTTTTGTTTCTTTCCCATTACCCATCTTTTTTCTGGGACTGGCCTTCAACAATAAAATCCAGCTCACTTGGCTAGAAACTTAGTTCTTTGTTTAAATTTTGTTAGCTCTTTATTAGGAAAAACAAAGAAAAGAAAAAATTGTATTGAATTATCTTTTGAAGATAATCTGTGACAAACAGAATTACCAAACCAAGTCACTCTGGCCCACTCTACCTATCAGATTACTTATCTGAATAATAACAAAATGATGCTCTATGATTCTAAAGTCTCTTCCAGCTATGATGTTCTATAAATTTATCTGGACATTATTCTACTTATTCTATTTTTTTTCTTGAATAATTAAAGCATATCTAATGAAATTTAAATGACAAGGAGTTTTCAACTTTGTCCTCATGAAATTATTATTATTATTTTTTAAAGATTTTTTATTCATATGTCAGAGAGAGCGCAGAAGCAGGGAGAGTGGCCGGTAGAGGGAGAAGCACACTTCCTGCTGAGCAAGAACCTGATGCAGAATTGGATCCCAGGACCCTGGGATCATGACTTGAGCCTAAGACAGACCTAACTAACTGAGCCACTCAGGCGTCCCTGTCCTCATGAAATTATTGGTTGTGTCACGGTTATTTCTAGAAATTTCCTGTTTTGTGATAAATTCTGTGGTTATTGTAGAGATCATGTTATTTGAGAAAACATGATGCCATCTTGCTTTAACTACTAATAATATTTATCAAGCAGTTACCATATGCCAGGCCCTATTGTAAGTACTTTAAATCTTTTAATTTACTTAATCTTCATGACAGACCTAAGAGCCAGGCACTATTGCCAACACCATTTTATAAATGAGAGGAATGAACTTCGGAGACATCAAGAAACTTGCTAAAGATTACAGAACAAATAAGTAATAGAGAACTATATTGTCTGGCCTCTCACATTTAATACATTTATTGACAATTAAAATTAACAAAAATAGTTTTAACAAAAGCACTAAATTAAAATATTTATCAAACTTTTAGAACCCAAATAATACCTATCTTTACCAATTATGACCTAAATTGTAATCTAGAAGATGCCAATTATGAAATCTAGTGTAACAAAGATGAGTATGCAGAAATTTATGATATCACATATGTAATTTATTTCCTGGGGAAAAAATTTCATAATATTGGCTCTCTCACCCCAAATCATATAGTTTTACTGATAAAATTAGGTCTTTTATGTAGTACATATATAAATGCACATATATATAGTATATATTCATATATACTAATCTAATTTTATCACTAAAACTATATATTTGTATATATGAGTATATTTATGCTATATGATAGCATACGGATATAATAGTAGTTCTGGTACAAGATGGGCATATATATGTATTATTTACATATATGCCATATATGTATATATTATATATATATATTATATATGTGTGTTATATATATGTATATGTACTTATATATAATACATATACGTAGAACATCTTGTAACAAAATATACCTAATAAATCTAAGTGATATGTATGTTTAGTAAAGGCTATATTTTTCCCTCTTGGTTTTTGACTTGATTTCCAAACTACCCCTTCTTTTTTCTTTATTTCTTACTTAAAGAATTAGGTATGGAAATATTTCAGTTACTATCACATTATGATTTTGTTTTTTTTTTCCTTTTTGATTTATGTATTTGTTTTCTTTTAGTTGTCCTAAGGCACTAAAATTAATAGAACTGTGTACCAGTAAATTTCTTAGAAAACTGTTTTCTCAGTCTTCTTTTTTAAAGACTACTGTGTGACAAACTTGTCTGATTCTAATTATTGCCTGGAGAGCCCCAATCCAAATCTTCTGCTTTGACTTTTTAGGGGAGAGGCCTAGTAATTATTCTTTTTGACAAGTATCACAGATGAATCTTAATATCAAGATCTTAAGAACATGAATGTCTGGGAAGCACTGTTTGTGAGACTTGGAATGATTTTTATTTTATTAAATAGAACACAAGGTCTGACAGAAACCTTGTTTCTGAGGCTATTGGATAAAATTTTAAATTACACAATAAAATCCATATAAAAATCCTATAAGATAAATTTTTATACTAGCAAATATCTATTTTTGAACTCTGTGAGTAGATATGTATTTGGGGGCACTGAATCTACTAAAAAAAATCAACTCGAAAATCAAGTAAACAGTAAACTTGAATTTCCCAGAATGCACTCGCTCCTTTTTGATAACTTGAATTTTATTGGCATTAATTCTCATGGTAAGGAATAGTGTCATATCTATGTTTTTCTCTAATGATGTACATGAAAATGACTAGAACTATATTTATTTACCTACTTTTTTAGTTTTTCTAATATTAAATATGAAAATATACATTCACTTTCATTAAACTTGTTAGAAAACAATTTGGAGCATCTTTGTATATTTTAACAACACAAATTATTTTGTTATTGATGTGATTCTCTAAAACTGTAAATTTTGTCGCTTTTGCCACAAAGTTACAAGTCTGTCACATTTCTCAGTGATTGACAGAGAGCCCTTGATTTAGGCCAGCTGTTGGAGTGCTGTGCACTTACTGCTAAAGCTTTCTGGAGGCCTTGGCTATCACATTTTCATCGAATGTGAATTCCTTTTTGTACGTGTACATATTGTACAGAGAACAGAAGAGCTCACAGCAGCCCCTAAACGGCATCTGTTCTTTATAGTGAGATGAAGAAGCTGCAGAAGGTTTGTAGAAACTTGCTGAAGCTTGTTGTCACTTAGCAGGAAGTGTTTAGAAGTTTGCGAAGAACAGAATTACAATTTGTCAAATGTTGCAGACTTCACAGTGAGCACACAATGTTTGATTTCACCGTTGCTCTAAATAGGATTGCATTTTATATATTTCAAAATGACCAACTTTCTTTTTTTGGTAAAATACTAAAAATTCTAGCACAGGAATTCACAGGCATTCAGGTGAGACACATTCTTCTTTAACTTTACCCTTTTTTTGGAGCGGTGGGTGTTGGAGGTGGTAGGAGGTGGAGAGGGTGAGGCGGTGTTGGGGGAGTGGGGGCAATATTGTAGAAGTCACAGTCACAGCACCTGGCACCTGCCTTGCTGATTGGGATAAAGAAAGTTTGTGTGTGTGTGTGTGTGTGTGTGTGTGTTTTGTTTATAAACTTTACTTTCAGTCTTAGAAGAGATTCTCGAAGAAGCCAGTGAAGTGCTGAAGTGAATGCTTTATCATGTGAAACCTGCACTTCAGAGCCCTTTCTTTAAAGTTCACGCCTCCTCAGAATTCTTCCTTTGTTGGTTCTATAGGCTGAACCACTAAGGTCAGCAAAGACTCCATTGAATTCCGAAAGTTCACCATTTTTATTATGGTAGCACTTCCTTTTCTCTCTTTGTCCATGTGTGATTTCTAACTTCCTCATCTTTTTTTTCCTTCAGTCTATCCACCATGCATTTTTATCTTCAGGGCAGCAGGGCGGCGGGGGCGGGGGGGGGGATGGGGAGGAGCGCTCTCTTTCTCTCTCTCTCTCTCTCTTTTTTTTTTAATGATTTGATTGCTTTGGTTTGGGTAGAGGAAAAGATTGTGTTGCTTTGGTTAAAGAAGAGTTTGATGGGTGTTTGGAGTTTGCCAGAAATAAGTTACTACAACAACACCCTTTAACTCAACCAAAGTAGTTGAAAACTAATTTACAAGAAAACTAGGTTACAGGCAACTTTTTCCGTGATTTTAAAAAGCCAGGTGCTATAACGAGTTGTTTAAGTCCTGAAATCTTTTTTTACTTTTCAGGCTAAGAGTACATATACACGGAATGTAACAGCAACATTTGGAAAGTCACCTGCCGACTAAATAGGCCTCTGCAGTTTGGAAGGATTCCTCATCTTTAATTTTTTTCTCTTGGTACACATTGTCTCTTTTAAGAGAACTTGGATGATCTAATATGTTCTGAGTTTTCTCCTTAACTTAAATTTTATGATTTCCTATTCAAAATAACTGAGGCTTCTTCTGAGGTGAGGAAATAATATATATATATATATTTATTGTCCTCAGATCTTTTCTGAAATATTGTCTCATGTTTTAGCTGTTCTTATTCTTGGATTAACTCTCAAATACCTGTCTGAAAATCCATGCCAACAGGGTTAGGAATGGAGTTTGAGCAAACAGAATAGAGTGTGCTAGAATGTGCTGGGGCTGGTCCTTGCAACAGCCTCCCACTGCCTTCAGTCCATTTTCCACACCGCAGGTCTGAAATGGCGCTGGGCTCCTGTGAGAGTTTGGAAATAACTTGAGGGCTTTCTCCTTCATCTCCTTTACTTACTGTGTGAAGAGACATTCTTTCTAACAGGGTTTCTAACATGCAATGTTAGAAAGTGTCTCCCCCTTTTATCCCCCAAAAAGGGAGAAGGGACCCTTTCTAATAATTTTTAAGAAGAATCTTAATTTCACAACTTTTCTGAAAAATTAATCCTTTTGGGGTTAAACGGGGCCCGCTCTGTTGTTTACCTAGGGAAAAGAAGGAAAGGATCATTTCTATAGGTCTCTGCATACTTGTTCTAGAGTGGGTATAAATGACCATTTGATGTGTTATTTCAAAGGAACTTTATAAGCACCCCAAGAACTGATGAAGAAACTCATTAATTCCTTAGGAACATTACCTCCCTTAATGAAAGGAAAACAGTCTATTGGCTCTTTAATAGTAATCAAGTGAAATGCAGATACTTCTAGGCTTTTATTTTCAATCACCACTTATAGTGAGGCCTCAGTTTCTACCGTTAAGTCTAACCAGAAACGATTATAGAGCAGTTTAATTGTAACGTGTATCTGCTTTTCCTATAAAGATTTCATTCTAACTTGGGGGATTACTTTATCAAATAATTCCAAAATTTTGCCAGCAGTCTATCATAAAAATAAGCTTTTAAACTGCCCACTTTATGTCACTAAGTGAGGAATTGGGAAAAGCACACAACTGTTATTTGTACCACACATTGTAAGAATACATTGTCCAGTAGATGTACATAATTTCAAGAACATAGATAATAAAAAAGTAAAATAATTTGAAAGTGATGTATTCTGAATATTTATTACCTTTGCTTATAATATAACTCATTATGTTTCTATCATTTAATTTTTAATAATGGTCATCTAAAATTGCCTGCAAAATTTCTGACACTTCAACAGCTGTCCTCACAAGCTTGTACAAACCAAATCTAGCACAGCACTCCTAGTCTTTTTGAAGCTGCATCTTTCAACTTGAAGCATTCCTTTTATGATGAGATCCTTGTATCTATGGATGGCCTTGCTCAACACATAAACCTCCAGTGTCTTCCACATATCCATTTGAAATGTCAAAAATCCCATGGAATTTATTATACTTCCATGACAACTAATGATGTGTCAAATGTAAGATCAGATTCACTGTTTCCACCTGTCCTCATTCCCCTGCCCACTCAATACTAGTTCTCTTTTCCATTCTTTCCCACATATGTTAAATAACACCATCTTTCTTTCCATTCCAATATTCTCAGCTTTGCAAAATGTAATGATATTAAGCTGCAATTTGCTTTCCTTATTTTCCCCCAAAACTGAAACCTGGCAGTCACTTGGAAAGAAATGCCAGTCTTGTTAAAACTTTGAGGAATTATGTATATCTGTATATAACTGTCCTTAACCTTCAATATACCAGAAAAAAAGAGTCTTTGTAATTTACCATTTGTGTCCAATTGCCTGTTTTTGTTTATTTATTATGTCACTTTATGAAAAGTAGAAGAAAAGTAGAAAACAACTTTATTAGAAATTTTAGTAAGAATTTAAATAAAAGAAACCTCTTTGAGTCAAGTATATTTTGGCATTCAAACAGCAAAACTGATGAAAGCTGACTATCAAATGCCTTCTTATCTAAATAGATAATACAGACATTTTGTTGCAAGTGTTACATGATGAAGTCCTTTCTGTTGAGCGAGAAGACCATATTTCCTTTTTTCTTGAGAAATCTATTGTTCATTGAGCCTCATTTAAAGTCTCATATTCCAAGATCTCTGAGATCTTTCCTTTGGACTGCCATTGCATGTTCTGTAGACCTCACCCCTTTTACAACTGGACCTTATAAATGTCCCCACTTCATGACCAAGATGTAGGGAAAGTGGGGAGAGCCAGGGTAACTCACCTTGCCACTAACTCAACTGCTTTATCCTGGGAGTAGCTTATATTTTCTTGTAGTGAATTTCGCCATCTGGTATCAATCCCCCCATGAATACTGAGAGATCTAGGTCTTTCTAAACTCATCTTGAATTCTTGGTTTCTTATGATATGGTGAAATGAATTTCAAGTTAAATCTTGTCTGCCTAACACCTAGGGAAAGGCAACAAGCTTTTTAAGGTAATAGAATGTTATGATTGGATGCTCATTATGAATCGACAAGGACATTTAGCTCTGGTGCCTTAACAGATCTTTGGTATCTAAGTGGTGAGACTAAAACACTCCTCCAACTCTATTTGTAATATCTCAAGTACAAACTAATCCATATGGGTCTATCTTGTCTTTCCAATTACATTTTGAGTTATTGAAGGAAAAATAAAGAACTTTGCCTTCTCTCTCTAAAACATTCCACAGTGATAAGCATTCATTCAGTTTGAACTGATTTGAAACTGCAAATTTATTGAAATATTTGAGATAACTTATTTAAACTAAAAAATGTGTAAGCAAAAACAAATACTTTTTCCCCATGAGGGAAAGTGAAGACTAAAAACATTTCACATTTGCCAACATATAAACATTATATTGCATTTTATTATTTGATTTCTTCTTCTTAAATGATTGTCTAAAGCTTACTCTTCTAAATTTCTGCCTTTCAGCTGAATGGCAACAATATATTTACCTAAAAAAACCATCATTACCAATTATTCTGCCCACTCCAGGTATTGCTGTCTTCTGTAAGATAGTCTGTGTATAGGCAGTTGCTTTGGAGTTCTCTACCCGCTATTAAGATAGTTCCATAACTTATTTTGAACCTAGTATATTAGGGTGGAGGAAATTCCAAGTTATTGTCAAAAATGTTTTCAACTTTCTGGCAGATCTATGCCCTGGGTTTTGAAAAAAATACATTGAAAGGAAAATGAGAAATGCTGTCTGGGCTTGAGTCATATCAACATAAATATAAATATAAATATAAATACAAATTTATTTATTTATTTATTTATTTAAATCTCTACCCCAACACAGGCAATTTTGTTTGCGGCCAGGGCAAACCATTGTAAAGTTGTGGGACACCTTTGCTGGGCCATGAACAAAATCTGCACATGACATTTATTTCGGGGATGCCAAGAGTTTTAGAAGGAATTGAGAGCCAAGAATGGACAAGCCAGCATGCTGAGAAGTTCTGTAATTCGTGGCTCATTTGCTTTCAAGCATATGCATGTTGACGTTTCTTTAGAACTTCAGAGAAAAACTTACTCATGCTTTCCATGCAAGTAACGCGAGGTTCAGACAAAGAGTCTTATGATCTGTACAGGCACAAGATGCACAGCGTTTTGAATATCCCAAGATAGCTTATGCACTTTTTTTTTTTTTTCTTCACAGTAGGAGGAGAACTGGAAGTTCTGAATCAGGAGTGTAAATGCATTGCAGTGTAACAAAAATTTGAGAACTAGTAAAGGAAATACAGATTAATTACCTAGGATTCTATTGTCACATCCCCTCAAGTTACTGTTAACCATAGCACTGCAGGTAGTTTATTTCAGGTATAAGTACCTGCTGGTTAGAAAACGAAAAGATATACAAACCATCTCAAAATGTTACTTGAGTAGTATAATGAGGTCCTATTTTTATTGAATTATTCCCAAACCTGGATCAAATGTATACAAACACAACTAATTATTCAGTAGTAGTGTAAGCCTCCTCATTCTGCAATTCTGGAAATAACAGTCAAAATGGATTGATCTTTTATTTATTCATTTATTCAACAAGCAAGTATCAAACACTAGATGCTTTTGCATGATGGTCCTGCCAAAGAGGAGAGATTATGCGTGTGGGTTAATGTCAGCCTTAAATGCCTTACTGACCCTCCTGTGGCAATAGCTAGTGACTCCAAACTCCTAGTTATATTTTCATTCTGTCGCATAGCTTACGTTTTTGGGTTAGAACATGTAAATTGTATTATATATTATTTGAAATGATGTCCTTTGCTAGAATAGAACATCTTTCAAGGGGCACTAACTTAACCTTACTATGCATTTCTGAATCGAACTACTTTTTATTATAAATACCTCTTGAAGAATATTCTTGAAATTCTATTTTTCGATACCACCAAGTAAACAATGGTCTGGTGGCATTATATGCTGTCTACCATAATGAATCCCAAGACAAAAGGAAAATATGTCTTTTTGTTGTTTGCACTGTGTAAATATAGTTTCATTGAAATTGTATGTGGCTTACATATATTCTGGAATGTTTGTCAATGTAAGTATCTTTCATATGAAAGAGATCGAGCTGGTGAAATGCATTTTAACTTACAAAACCATGTGCATCAGTTTGTATCTTCTATTGAAACACTATCTAATCTTTATTATTTTAGGTATAGATTCTATTTTTTAAAACTTCAGAAAGAACAGTTTCAACATACTTTCCCATGGAAATGGTTCTCATAAAATAAAGTTGAAATGGCAATTTTCCTGTTTAGTATAACCCTAGAGTTGGGCAAGTAAGGCCCTGGCCTTGTGTTTTAGAATGCCCCACTGATTATAAATGCACATACACACACACACAATTTATTAAGGAAATAGGCACCTTGGACACTTGGGATTGGGCACATAATGCTGGCACAAATATCCCTTAACATTTACTCTCATGATGAGAATGCTTTTCAACATTCTCCCACCCTTTTTTAGATAAAAGGTAACTGAATGATATAAAGGATCAAGCATGGTATCACTGCCCAAGAGTTAGAATGTGAAAGGTGCTATGACTGGGTGCTACCTAGCTAAGAAAAAAATTCTTACATAACAGTGTATCATTTACTGTTTGTATCTAGCATCTATTTTCTTGGTTCTCTTTGTATTTCATTGTGTAATTTTGAATTCACAAATGTGAACAACTTTACAATATTGAATAACTATTTACAAAGATAGGAGAGTAAATATTGCACATCTTTTAGAGGCTTTAGGTTAATTTATGGTATGTGGGTCTTATTAATACTCTTGCCTCAAACCCCACAAATATTAGGGGCATGCCTACTTCTATTTAGAATTTAACTCGCCAAGAAAGGACAATGTCTAAACCATGCCAAATACTTGGAAGATAACAATTTCAGTTAGAAACCTTAGACTGGTACTCACGATACTCCATGATATGATCCTGGGTATCTTCCCAGAACAGACTTTTAGACAAGGATTTGTGTGCATGGAATGTATCAAGACAGAGCTTCCAGGAAAATCCAATAAGGGAGAGAGGGGAGCAAGACAGAGATGGGGAAGAATCAAAGTGAGAGTATATAAATAATGTCAGACAGGCAAAGCTTCAACCTGATTCTTCCTTAGGGGAGCTCCAGAGTATAAATTACACAGGACCATTGGTGCTACTGTCAGCAAAGGATCTGGGTTCTCCATACTCTGGCACCGATCAGTCCTGCGGGGAGAGGGGCAAGAAGGAGGGGAGGTCAGGGAAGGAATGGCAGTATAAATTCCCAGAAACTTCTCCTTCTTTAGCTTTGCTGGTAAAGCAGCTCCAGTAATTTGAGGTCAGTTCTGCAAAGGTAAACATGGTAGATGTTAGTAGATGATCAGCAGCCTCTGCTGTATCCCTGTTATTTTCCCTTATGCCATCGTGGGAAAGGTTGATTCCCTTCTCTCTCCTAGAGATTTGGCTACACAGGAACACACTAAATGCTCTACGAAGACCACTCTAGGATTTTTAAGACTTATTTCTTATTTACACAACAAACCATGTCCTCTTACTTTTCTGACAATTTATGCTAGCCCTTTTGTCTGGAATATAATTTTCTCATTAGAAGATGTACTCTAGAACGCTTTATTAAAGTCTGTCTTATAACACATATCACAAACCACAGAGGTTTCTGCATTTTTTTTTCTTAGTTATCCATGCATCACTTCCTTGCTTTCCTACTCCCCCATGTCACCCACAAAAGTGAGATAGTATATAGCATTCTAAATACAATGTTTAGAATCACTGCAAGGAATGGCTAGACTTGGGAAACTAATTATTGTGTATTAAATTATATTAAATTGATTTAATTAAACATTGATTAAAATGTTATACTGATTAACCACCCCCCATTTTTCACCTGGATGTCTGGGAAAGGAAATTTTGAATTTAATATCTACACTCAATGTTTCCCAAGCCAAGAAAAAAATATACTCAAACACAGTTGAGCTTCTTTAGTAGGTAAGGTGCTAAACCGAAGTGGTAATCTAATTCTGAAGAAGTTATCAACAGCGAACACTGGAAAATGGTGCCAAAGAGTAAAGTATATAGACAGATTTTTCACTAGCTTTAAAAACTATCTATAGTGTATGTTGAGGTAAGAATGACTTAAGTAAATATTAGCCTTTAGATAGCACTGTTAAAAAAATCTGAAATGCTTTGACTTATTTTCAACAGAAAAAAATCGTATATAATTTGATGATCAAAGTTCATAAAAGGCAGAGCTTTTACATGCCTAATTCAATAATAAAACTCAAATATATATAAATATAGTTTTCAGGGATTAATATTGAACCAAATTGCTAAGGGGGAATATTCTACCTTCTATTTTTATTCTCAGTTTATTGATGTAAACTTCACTAGGACCCGAGGTTTTTACTAAAGATTGCAGGCCTTGCAATCTGCAGGGATTTGCCTGAGAAATGGACCAAGAAGTCAACAGTGGCCCGAAGAGATGGAGTATGCCAAGGCCTGCGGGGTATACTAACCCGATGTGCTGGTGAGAAGCCACCCACTCCTCAGCCCAGCAACTGCAGCTGTTGACTTAGTTCACCTCCTCTCTAAGGACTTCATCTGCTCCCGTGCCTTCTCTGTCACTTAGGTTCATGCCCCCCAAATCTAAATCCCCCACTCAGAGGCAAAAGTACTATGTCATTAGTTGTCAAAGTTTTCTGCCTTGGGTCTCTCAAATTCAAAATATCCCCAGCTGGACACATTAACTTGACTGAGTACTGTTTCTAATTAGCTCTTCTGGTTAACTTTCTCCTTATAAACCTTTTTTTTTAAGGTTCTGATTCATTTCTTTCTCAAATCCCACATCCAGTTTGTTTCATATTCTCTCCTTTACTTTTGAATCTTATCTTTCTCTTTATATACATAACTCTTCTAGTCCTTATCTACTATGAAATATTATAGAAATCCTTTTAACTGGCCACTCGACCCAGTGTCTCTCTCCTCAAATTAATTTATTTTTCAGTACTCTCAAGGTTATTTTCTCAATACCAAGATGAGTTCGCTTAAAACAAACAAAGCTGTCGAATACACAGCAAACACCTTGGATAGCTTCTCCCTGACTTACATTTTCCAAATATTTCCAAGTAATCCAGATACTTTCATACCTTCACGCTCTTACCACTACTTAAAATGATTTTCCACATTTCCTACTCTATCTGGTGAAACCACACTTATTTTTTAAGATGCTGGTAAAAAATCTTATTTTTTACATGATAACTTTCCCGATCAATCCAACATCTCTGATTCTAAATCATTTTGCTTATACCTTTAAGTAGTATTTGATTTATGTTAAAGTAACTTGTATACCTATCTTGATCTTACTCATCTTTGTATCATTAGAGCTCAGCTCAGTACATGCTCAAGAAATTTTTATTGAACTAAATCATTCAAATTAAATCAGGAAGAATGGGATTAAGTAGAATATTCTCGCCAAATTTTTCAGTTTTAGAAAGAGGTGACTGAATGGTGAAATTAGTTATCCCTTTAAATTAAAGGATAACTCGGGGGAGGAGTCAAGATGGCGGAGAAGTAGCAAGCTGAGACTGCTTCAGCTAGCTGGAGATCAGCTAGATAGCTTATCTAAAGATTGCAAACACCTGAAAATCCATCGGCAGATCGAAGAGAAGAAGAACAGCAATTCTGGAAACAGAAAAACAACCACTTTCTGAAAGGTAGGACCGGCGGAGAAGTGAATCCAAAGCGACGGGAAGATAGACCCCGGGGGGAGGGGCCGGCTCCCGGCAAACAGCGGAGCAACCGCGCACAAAATCAGGACTTTTAAAAGTCTGTTCCGCTGAGGGACATCGCTCCAGAGGCTAAACCGGGGCGAAGCCCACGCGGGGTCAGCGTGGCCTCAGGTCCCGCAGGGTCACAGAAGGATCGGGGGTGTCTGAGTGTCGCAGAGCTTGCAGGTATTGGAACGGGAAAGCCGGCTGCAGAGACAGAGCCGACAGTAAGCTCACAGCTCGGTGCTACCTTGAACCGGTCGCAGGCTCGGTGAGCTCGGAGCGCGGCCGGAGGTCAGGCAGACGGGAGTAACTGGGCGCTGTTCTCTGAGGGCGCACTGAGGAGTGCGGCCCTAGGCTCCCCGGAGACCAGGAGGCTGCCATTTGTATTCCTGTCCTCCAGAACTCTACGGAAAGCGCTCAGGGAACAAAAGCTCCTGAAAGCAAACCCGAGCGGATTACTCACCCCGGCCCCGGGTAAGGGCGGTGTAATTCCACCTGGGGCAAAGACACTTGAGAATCACTACAACAGGCCCCTCCCCCAGAAGATCAACAAGAAATACAGCGGAGACCAAGTTCACCTACCAAGGAGTGCAGTTTCAATACCAAGGAGAGCAGCAGAATTCCAGAGGAGGAGAAAGCCAAGCACGGAACTCATGGCTTTTTTCCTGTGATTTTTTTTAGTCTTGCAGTTAATTTAATTTTTTCTTTTTCTTTTTCTTTTCTTTTCTTTTTTTTTTTTTTTTCTCTCGCCTTCGGGTAAATTTTTTTTTTTTAACTGTTACCTTTTTCTTTTTTAACGATTTTTTACTAGTTTATCTAATATATATATTTTTTCTTTTTTACATTTTTCTTAGGTGTTTTCTTTTTTAAAAAATTCTTTTTTTTTTTCTTTTTGCTTTTTTTTTTCTTTCTTCCTTTTTGAACCTCTTTTTATCCCCTTTCTCCCCACTCACAATTTTGGATCTCTTCTAATTTGGTTAAAGCATATTTTCCTGGGGTTGTTGCCACCCTTTTAGTATTTTACTTGCCCCTTCATTTACTCTTATCTGGACAAAATGACAAGACGTAAAAATTCAACACAAAAAAAAGAACAAGAGGCAGTACCGAAGGCTAGGGACCTAATCAATACAGACATCGGTAATATGTCAGATCTAGAGTTCAGAATGACAATTCTCAAGGTTCTAGCCGGGCTTGAAAAAGGCATGGAAGATATTAGAGAAACCCTCTCGAGAGATATAAAAGCCCTTTCTGGAGAAATAAAAGAACTAAAATCTAACCAAGTTGAAATCAAAAAAGCTATTAATGAGGTGCAATCAAAAATGGAGGCTCTCACTGCTAGGATAAATGAGGCAGAAGAAAGAATTAGTGATATAGAAGACCAAATGACAGAGAATAAAGAAGCTGAGCAAAAGAGGGACAAACAGCTACTGGACCACGAGGGGAGAATTTGAGAGATAAGTGACACCATAAGACGAAACAACATTAGAATAATTGGGATTCCAGAAGAAGAAGAAAGAGAGAGGGGAGCAGAAGGTATACTGGAGAGAATTATTGGGGAGAATTTCCCCAATATGGCAAAGGGAATGAGCATCAAAATTCAGGAGGTTCAGAGAACGCCCCTAAAAATCAATAAGAATAGGCCCACACCCCGTCACCTAATAGTAAAATTTACAAGTCTCAGTGACAAAGAGAAAATCCTGAAAGCAGCCCGGGAAAAGAAGTCTATAACATACAATGGTAAAAATATTAGATTGGCAGCTGACTTATCCACAGAGACCTGGCAGGCCAGAAAGAGCTGGCATGATATTTTCAGAGCACTAAACGAGAAAAACATGCAGCCAAGAATACTATATCCAGCTAGGCTATCATTGAAAATAGAAGGAGAGATTAAAAGCTTCCAGGACAAACAAAAACTGAAAGAATTTGCATATACCAAACCAGCTCTACAGGAAATATTGAAAGGGGTCCTCTAAGCAAAGAGAGAGCCTACAAGTGGTAGATAAGAAAGGAACAGAGACCATATACAGTAACAGTCACCTTACAGGCAATACAATGGCACTAAATTCATATCTCTCAATAGTTACCCTGAATGTTAATGGGCTAAATGCTCCTGTCAAAAGACACAGGCTATCAGAATGGATAAAAAAACAAAACCCATCTATATGTTGCCTCCAAGAAACTCATTTTAAGCCCGAAGACACCTCCAGATTTAAAGTGAGAGGGTGGAAAAGAATTTACCATGCTAATGGACATTAGAAGAAAGCAGGAGTGGCAATCCTTATATCAGATCAATTAGATTTTAAGCCAAAGACTATAATAAGAGATGAGGAAGGACACTATATCATACTCAAAGGGTCTGTCCAACAAGAAGATTTAACAATTTTAAATATCTATGCCCCCAACGTGGGAGCAGCCAACTATATAAACCAATTAATAACAAAATCAAAGAAACACATCAACAATAATACAATAATAGTAGGGGACTTTAACACTCCCCTCACTGAAATGGACAGGTCATCCAAGCAAAAGATCAGCAAGGAAATAAAGGCCTTAAACGACACACTGAACCAGATGGACATCACAGATATATTCAGAACATTTCATCCCAAAGCAACAGAATACACATTCTTCTCTAGTGCACATGGAACATTCTCCAGAATAGATCACATCCTCGGTCCTAAATCAGGACTCAACCGGTATCAAAAGATTGGGATCATTCCCTGCATATTTTCAGACCACAATGCTCTAAAGCTAGAACTCAACCACAAAAGGAAGTTTGGAAAGAACCCAAATACATGGAGACTAAACAGTATCCTTCTAAAGAATGAATGGGTCAACCGGGAAATTAAGGAAGAATTGAAAAAAATCATGGAAACAAATGATAATGAAAATACAACGGTTCAAAATCTGTGGGACACAACAAAGGCAGTCCTGAGAGGAAAATATATAGCGGTACAAGCCTTTCTCAAGAAACAAGAAAGGTCTCAGGTACACAACCTAAGCCTACACCTAAAGGAGCTGGAGAAAGAACAAGAAAGAAACCCTAAGCCCAGCAGGAGAAGAGAAATCATAAAGATCAGAGCAGAAATCAATGAAATAGAAACCAAAAAAACAATAGAACAAATCAACAAAACTAGGAGCTGGTTCTTTGAAAGAATTAATAAAATTGATAAACCCCAGGCCCGACTTATCAAAAAGAAAAGAGAAAGGACCCAAATAAATAAAATCATGAATGAAAGAGGAGAGATCACAACTAACACCAAAGAAATACAAACTATTATAAGAACATACTATGAGCAACTCTACGGCAATAAATTTGACAATCTGGAAGAAATGGATGCATTCCTAGAAACATATAAACTACCATAACTGAACCAGGAAGAAATAGAAAGCCTGAACAGACCCATAACCAGTAAGGAGATTGAAACAGTCATTAAAAATCTCCAAACAAACAAAAGCCCAGGGCCAGACGGCTCCCCGGGGGAATTCTACCAAACATTTAAAGAAGAACTAATTCCTATTCTCCTGAAACTGTTCCAAAAAATAGAAATGGAAGAAAAATTTCCAAACTCATTTTATGAGGCCAGCATCACCTTGATCCCAAAACCAGACAAGGATCCCACCAAAAAAGAGAGCTATAGACCGATATCCTTGATGAACACAGATGCGAAAATACTCAACAAAATACTAGCCAATAGGATTCAACAGTACATTAAAAAGATTATTCACCACGACCAAGTGGGATTTATTCCAGGGCTGCAAGGTTGGTTCAACATCCGCAAATCAGTCAATGTGATACAACACATCAATAAAAGAAAGAACAAGAACCATATGATACTCTCCATAGATGCTGAAAAAGCATTTGACAAAGTACAGCATCCCTTCCTGATCAAAACTCTTCAAAGTGTAGGGATAGAGGGCACATACCTCAATATCATCAAAGCCATCTATGAAAAACCCATCGCAAATATCATTCTCAATGGAGAAAAACTGAAAGCTTTTCCGCTAAGGTCAGGAACACGGCAGGGATGTCCATTATCACCACTGCTATTCAACATAGTACTAGAGGTCCTAGCCTCAGCAATCAGACAACAAAAGGAAATTAAAGGCATCCAAATCGGCAAAGAATAAGTCAAATTATCACTCTTCGCAGATGATATGATACTATATGTGGAAAACCCAAAAGACTCCACTCCAAAACTGCTAGAACTTATACAGGAATTCAGTAAAGTGTCAGGATATAAAATCAATGCACAGAAATCAGTTGCATTTCTCTACACCAACAGCAAGACAGAAGAAAGAGATATTAAGGAGTCAATCCCATTTACAATTGCATCCAAAACCATAAGATACCTAGGGATAAACCTAACCAAAGAGACATAGAATCTATACTCAGAAAACTATAAAGTACTCATGAAAGAAATTGAGGAAGACACAAAGAAATGGAAAAATGTTCCATGCTCCTGGATTGGAAGAATAAATATTGTGAAAATGTCTATGCTACCTAAAGCAATCTACACATTTAATGCAATTCCTATCAAAGTACCATCCATCTTTTTCAAAGAAATGGAACAAATAATGCTAAAATTTATATGGAACCAGAAAAGACCTCGAATAGCCAAAGGGATATTGAAAAAGAAAGCCAACGTTGGTGGCATCACAATTCCGGACTTCAAGCTCTATTACAAAGCTGTCATCATCAAGACAGCATGGTACTGGCACAAAAACAGACACATAGATCAATGGAACAGAATAGAGAGCCCAGAAATAGACCCTCAAATCTATGGTCAACTCATCTTCGACAAAGCAGGAAAGAATGTCCAATGGAAAAAAGACAGCCTCTTCAATAAATGGTGCTGGGAAAATTGGACAGCCACATGCAGAAAAATGAAATTGGACCATTTCCTTACACCACACACAAAAATAGACTCAAAATGGATGAAGGACCTCAATGTGCGAAAGGAATCCATCAAAATCCTTGAGGAGAACACAGGCAGCAACCTCTTCGACCTCAGCCGCAGCAACATCTTCCTAGGAACAATGCAAAAGGCAAGGGAAGCAAGGGAAAAAATGAACTATTGGGATTTAATCAAGATCAAAAGCTTTTGCACAGCAAAGGAAACAGTTAACAAAATCAAAAGACAACTGACAGAATGGGAGAAGATATTTGCAAACGACATATCAGATAAAGGACTAGTGTCCAGAATCTATAAAGAACTTAGCAAACTCAACACCCAAAGAACAGATAATCCAATCAAGAAATGGGCAGAGGACATGAACAGACATTTCTGCAAAGAAGACATCCAGATGGCGAACAGACACATGAAAAAGTGCTCCATATCACTCGCCATCAGGGAAATACAAATCAAAACCACAATGCGATATCACCTCACACCAGTCAGAATGGCTAAAATCAACAAGTCAGGAAATGACAGATGCTGGCGAGGATGCGGAGAAAGGGGAACCCTCCTACACTGTTGGTGGGAATGCAAGCTGGTGCAGCCACTCTGGAAAACAGCATGGAGGTTCCTCAGAATGTTGAAAATAGAACTGCCCTATGACCCAGCAATTGCACTATTGGGTATTTACCCTAAAGATACATATGTAGTGATCCAAAGGGGCACATGCACCCGAATGTTTATAGCAGCAATGTCCACAATAGCCAAACTATGGAAAGAACCTAGATGTCCATCAACAGATGAATGGATCAAGAAGATGTGGTATATATACACAATGGAATACTATGCAGCCATCAAAAGAAATGAAATCTTGCCATTTGCAACAACATGGATGGAACTAGAGCGTATCATGCTTAGCGAAATAAGTCAAGCAGAGAAAGACAACTATCATATGATCTCCCTGATATGAGGAAGTGGTGATGCAACATGGAGGCTTAAGTGGGTAGGAGAAGAATAAATGAAACAAGATGGGATTGGGAGGGAGACAAACCATCAGTGACTCTTAATCTCACAAAACAAACTGAGGGTTGCTGGGGGGAGGGGGTTTGGGAGAAGGGGGTGGGATTATGGACATTGGGGAGGGTATGTGCTTTGGTGAGTGCTGTGAAGTGTGTAAACCTGGTGATTCACAGACCTGTACCCCTGGGGATAAAAATATATGTTTATAAAAAATAAAAATTTAAATAAATTAAAGGATAACTCACATGATACATTCACCTAAAGCCATAGGGTCTATTTCTCTGTTCCTACTGAGGTCAAGTGAAACTCACACTTTAGATTTGTCTCAGTTAATTTCCACAAGCATTCATTTAGTGATTAAAATTTACTTTGATTCTACTCTCCATAAAATAAAAGTAACAAGTCTATACAGGTACACTCCCAAAGACATTTGCTAGGATCCTCATTAGAGATTTGTTATTTGTAGGAGAAAAAGAAATTTCTATGGGTGCTTCAGTACAACAGCCCGCATCTAAAATACCTCGTGTTTGTAGGCATAATTTTACACACAATTCAGGAAAAAAGAAAAAAAAAAAAGCAAGTACCCAATCAAACATATATAAAAACAATAGCAACAATAGCTACAAAATAATGCCTCCCCCATACACACTGCTCTTTTTCTGAATCACCCAAATATCAGAAGAAAAAATAACATATTTTCACTAATATCTCAGATGCAGTCAGATCCTTCTACATCCCTCTCAGCTGTGAGTACCCGCTCTTCAGATGAAATAGTAGGGTCAAGCCTTTTGCTGTGTTTAAAAGACTGACACCATTCTCTGCAGCAGATTTCGAACACAATGTAAAATCTCTCTACAGCGTGACAATTGACATTTTTCAGCACAGAAGAAGCCATTACCATCTGTCATGTGACTGCTCCGAGGATAATGAGAAACCTCGGACATGTGGGTTGGAAAGAAATGACTTTATTCCAAGTAAAATAAATCTAAATAATACAAATGCAGTGGGAGTGTTGCTAAATATTTCTGGAGACTCTTGAGGCGCTTTGGGAGAAAATGAAGCATGTTAGTAATAATTTTTGCTTCTTTTTCTCTTAACTCTGCCAATTTAAAAATATCATACAGGCAGGACCTGTGTTTTAAACTCTACCTGTACTTCCAGAAGGGTGTCCTCAGGGCTTTGCCTGCAGGGAGGTCACTGGGAGTCAATGCAAATCAAGCCACTAGCGTCCCTGGCAGCAGCTTACCTCCAGGACCCTTGCGGCACAGACAGATTTTAGAACAGCAGAAGCACTACCAATGTGGTGAAACAAAACAAAATAAGGTTGTTTATGATCCTTTTTAAAAGGAGGGCAAGATTTTTTGCTAAGTCGTGAACCCTCTGCTTCTGCCCTGACAAATGTGATAGCGAAACTAGTAGGCTGTGTGTCTATGTGGGGTTCATCGCAGGGACTTGCACTGGGTTGAGTTAAAGGAAGAACTCCAATACGGAGTCTTCACTCTGAAGGTCTGCCTTCTGTCAGACCTTTTAATGTAATCTTAACATCCATTCTGTTTAATAATCCTTTGTCCAATAGACATAAATAAAGCATAAATATGTGTCTGCCTGCAATGAATTAGTTTTCTAACAGAAGGAATCCTTGCCAAGATTCTGCAGCGATCTGGTCAATGTAGATAATGTGGTACATTAGAGTAGAAGCTGGCTGTTTATTGTTCTATGAATAGATATAGATTTAGCATTTATGGGAGCCTTTGAATAGGATGAAACAAAGCAATGAGTAGCCAATGGTTCTTTGTGGGTTTGATTTTAGCTAGTAATTTCCTATCGGGTCAGTAAATCTTTTTTTATGACTAGGGAAAAATTGTGTTCAAATATCAAAAAGTAAACACATTTCCTTGCATGTGTACTTTTGCCTAAATGTCATTGCCCAATGACATTTTGTATATAAATATATATATATTTATACATATATTAATGAGTGACATATTATATATATAATATGTCATATTATATGTAAATATATATATATATATATGTCACTCACTTCCTCAAGTTTGTAGTTCCTTCTCCGTATTTGAAGATTTGAGATCCCATGATCACCAAAGTCCCTTTTGGCTATGTAATTCTATGAAAAAAAACACCAAGATGATCATCCTGTCTTTCACCATCCTGAGCTGGTTATGCAAGACATTCAGGCCTCTTTAATATTGGGGCTTGTACTTATTAGTGATTCTTTTATGGTACTTGATTTTAATCAAGTTTTCAAAGTTCTTTTGATTAAGGTTTGCTTGCACTTTCTTGCTGGCGTTCAATAGCTGATTTGCATTGTCCCTACCTTCTAAATGATTGTTCACTTTCCTCTTCTGTCTAGACCCTCTTTTAAGGTCAAAGGTTAAATATCAGCAGCACAGATGTTTCTGAATAGCTCTTAAAGTAATTAGCGACAGTCACTAGAACTACTTGAACTACTTCTTTCTCTTGCTCACTTTTCTTTCTGCTTTCCTGTTTTCTCATTTTTTCTCCCATTTTCCTTTCTGTAGCCCAAAGTCCAAAGCATTTCTGATTCTTAGAAGCTTTGAGAGGACTGCTCAACAGCAGGATCTCACTGTCACCTGTCTTAAAATTAACATATGGAAAGTGCTTAAAAGAAAGCTCAGCCCAATACTTGTCACAAAACTATCAGTCAATAAAGAGATTTTTTTTCCCCTAAAGGTAGGTACTTCTTATTCTATTGCTTTCCATTTCAATTTCAATAATTACGGCTCTTTCCAAGATTTACAATAAGATTACTTACTCAGGACTGAAAAGTGGAGTGGGTAGTTGTACCAGGCACACTTGAGATCTGTAGTACCTATTTGTCTCCATTGTTTTGGCAACTTGTCCTATCTCAGGCACCACTGAGGAGGCCAGTTCTGCTTAGACTCTGACAAATTACATGCAGACATCACTTGACCATACATCCTCTTATGATCAGGTTTTCTTCTCTTGCCATCTGGCTTCCTTATTGATACTGAGAAAGAAGACCCTAAGAGAGCAGCTTAGCATGTATACAAGTATCCAGAAGTGCAGGTGGGAGGAGGCAAGGAACAGAGGACTAGAGGCCAGAACTCTTCATTCTGCAGGACAAACTTGTGGCCAATGGAGAATGGAACTAGTAGATAAAAATATTCCCCTTTCGGTGACGCAGAGAGACTTTCCTTTTTGATGGTGAATGTGTTAGGTCTTCCAACATTCAACAACCAGTTGTATGTGATACCAGCTCCATAAAAATATCCAATTGTTAGCTTGTCTATTCTTCCTAGCCTCATTCTGCTCCCTCTCACTTATGCATCCCTGGGTTTGCATCCTCTGATAAAACAGTAGTACGTGAGGTTTTGTTTTAGCCTCTGATTTCTAAAGGATATTGGTTAATTTAGGTGATATTTATGAACACGTAGAATCACTCATGGACTGATGAATTGTGAGAGTGGAATACAGGAGAGTAAAAGATTATGAAGGTGATGGGCATTAACTACTTACCTCTACCTCCTTTAGGTCCTCCATGACTTTGTTATGTTTAATGTTTCACGGCAGGGTAGAAATGCATTGGGATGGAAAAAGCAGCACATGTAAGTTCACAAGGATTCTTTCTGCTCTGTTTTATAGGTGAGAGTCTTTTCCCAAATAAGAAGGGCAAAAACGCTATTGTAGCCAAATCTGGTTTCTAGACTTACTTTAAAAAATATGCTCACTTGAAAACGCTGCTTGTTCATTTGACTGAGTTAGGTAGTAGAAAAAGATTTCAGAAATACAATGTTGATTATGAAGAATGTTATAAAATTAACGTTAGAAGACAATTCATATCTTTGTCTCTCTATACAACAATTTCTGCTTTACGTTTGCAATCCTCATCTAAACATATTTTTAGGGGCCTCTGGGTAGCTCAGTGGTTAAGTGTCTGCCTTCAGCTCTGGTCATGATTTTCGGGTTCTGGAATCGAGCCTTGCCTTGGGCTCCCTGCTCCACGAGGAGCCTGCTTCTCCCTCTCTGTCTCTGCTCCTCCCCTTCACTCTTGTTGTCTCTCTCTCTCTCTCTCTCAAATCAATAAATTAAAAAATAATAATAAATAAATCTTTTAAAAATAAACATATTTTTAGAGAAAACAGGAAAGTAGATATTCATATATTCAACAAATATTTGTTGAGTGAATAGTTTATGCTAGGTACTGCTTTAGGTGCTAAAAATTTGGCAGTAAATAAAATAAGCCAGATCCCTGCTTTTGTAAAGCTTATATTATAGAGGAATGACATAGACAAAGATAAAGGAGCACACAGAGCAGTTAACAAGATAATTTTTAATATTGATAATTTGCTAAAGATAGTAAACAGTGATATGGTATATAAAGATTAAGGGAATCTGCTTTAGATTAGGTATTCGGGAGAGACTTCTTTGTGGAGAGGATGCGAACACTAAGTTTTTCCTAGAAGCTGGCTCTTCAATATTGAGGCTACAGGTTTCCAAATCAAGAGAAAACCAAGGGCAAGACTCAATATGGAGTATGAGTTAGTATAGATGAAGGAAACAAAGAAGCTAGTATGGCTTGAGGGTAGTGCCAAGAGCTTTAGTGGTCTGAAATGAGATAGGAGAGGTTAGAAATGACCCGAATTTTATTTTAGGCTGCATTAATGAGTTTGAGTTTATTCTAAATGTAGTGGAAATTCATTGGAGAGTCTTAATAACATATAAAAATACATAATCCATTTCACAGAACTCTTGCAAAATGTGGATACTGTTGTAAAACATTTGTGAATGGCTTTTTTTAGTGACTTTGTTTTTTTAGAGCAGTTTTAGGTTCACAATTGGGGGGAAGGTATAGAGATTTCCTATATAGCTGTGCCCCCACACGAGCACAGCCTCATCCATTATCAACATCTCCCAACCAGAGTGGTTCATTTATTAAAATTGATGAACTTACACAGACACATCATAATCATCCTATGTCCACAGTTCACATTAAGGTTCACTGTTGGTGTTGCAAACTCTATGGGTTTGCAGAAACATTTAATAACATGTGTCTTTCTCATTGTGGTATCATAAAGAGTACTTTCACTCTCCTAAGAATACTTTGTGCCCTATTTATCCCTCCTATGCCCTTACCCTCTGACAAATCACTGATCTTTTTATCGTCTCCATAGTTTTGACTTTTCTGGGTCATATGGTTGGAATTAAGCAGGATGCAACCTTTTCAGAATGGCTTCTTTCACTTAGTACTATACGTAGAAGGTTCTCCCATGTCTATTCAGGGTTTGATAGTTCATTTCTTTTTAGCGCTGAATAATATTCAATTATCTAAATGTACCACAGTTTATTTATCTATGCACCTAACTGAGGGCATCTTGGTTGCTTCCAAGTTCTGGTAATTATGAATAAAGCAGCTGTAAACATCCTTGTGCAGGTTTTTATGTGAACATGTTTTCAGCCTCTTTGGGTAAATACCAAGGAGCATGATTGCTGTATCATATGTTAAGGTTGTGTTCAGATTTCAGGAAACCAACAAGCTGTCTTCCAAAGTAGCTGTCCCATTTAGCATATTCTTTCCCCACTCCCCAGCAGTAAATGAGGCTTCTCACTGCTGCACAACCTCACCAGCATTTGATGTTGTCAGTGCTTTGGATTTTGGACATTCAAATAGGTGTGTAATGGTATTTCATATTGTTTTAATTTGTATTTCCCTGGTGACATATGATGTAGAACATCTTTTCATATGCATAGTTGTAATTCATATATCTTCTTTTTTTATTGAAGTACAGTTGACATACAATGTTACATTAGTTTCAGGCATATAACACAGTGATTCAACAACTCTATACATTATGCTATGCTCACCACAAGTATAGCTACCATCTGTCACCATACTATGATATTACAGTATCATTGACTATATTCCCTGTGCTGTGCCTTTCATCCCCATGACTTATTCATTCTGTACTTGGAAGCCTGTACCTCCCTCACTCATTCCCCTTCGCCCATTTTGCCCATTCCTTCACCCCTCCTTCCCTCTGGCAACCATTATTTTGTCTCTGTATTTTTGGGTCTGTTTCTGCTTTTTGTTTGTTCAATCATTTTGTTTCTTAGAATGTACGTATAAGTGAAATCATCTGGTATTTATCTTTCTCTGTCTTGACTTATTCTACTTAATGACCATGAGGTCCATCCATGTGGTCACAAATGGCAAAATTTCATTCTTTTTTATGGCTGAATAATATTTCATCATGTGTATGGATGTATTTCTTTATCTATTCATCCATTGATGAACACTGGCTATTTCTGTATTTTGGCTATTGTAAATAATGCTGCAATGAGTATGGGGGTGCATGTATCTTTCAAATTAGTGTTTTTGTTTTCTTTGGGTAAACATACAGACGTGAAATTGCTGGGTAGTTTTATTTTTAATTTTTTGATGGAACTCCATACTATTTTCCATAGCGGCTGCTCCAATTTACATTCTCACCAACAGTACACTAGGGTTCCCCTTTTCTGTAAAATCTCACCAACATATTTTGTTTCTTGTCTTTTTGATAATATCTATTCTAACAGCTGTGAGGTGGTATCTCATTATAGTTTTGATTTACATTTCCCTGATGATTAGTGATGTTGAGCATCTCTGTATGTGTATGTTAGCCATCTATATGTCTTCTTTGGTTGTATATATTCTTTGGTGAGGTGGCTACGAGAGTCTTTGGTAAGATTTTAAATTGGATTGTTCATTTTCTTATTGTTGAATTTTAAGAGTTCTTTGCCTATTTTAATAACAGTCCTTTATCAGATGTATCTTTTGTAAATATTTTAGTCTGTGCATCCTCTTCTTCTTTTGATAGTGTCTTCCTCAGAGCAGAGGTTTTACATTTTAATATGTTCTAGATTATCAATACTTTCTTTTGTAGATTGTGCCTTTGATATTTCTTCTAAAAAGTCATCACCAAACCTAAGATCATCTGGATTTTTCATGTTATTTTCTAGGAGTTTGATAGATTTGCATTATAGATTTAGGACTGTGATCCATTTTAAGTTAATTTTTCTGTAAGGTCTGTGTCTATATTCATTTTTTTTCAAGTTTGTATGAGGATGTCCACTTGTTTTAGCTCTATTTGATGAAAGACTATTTTTTTCTCTATTGTATTGCCTTCTGCTCCTTTGTCAAAGATCAGTTGACTATTTATATAGGTCTGTTTCTGTGCTCTCTATTCTTTCCTATTGATCTATTTGTTTTTTCGCTAATACCATACTATCTTGATTACCCTAGTGTTATAGTAAGTCCTGAAGGAGTCACAGAGTTTCTGTTCTCCAACTTTTTTCTTCTCTAAGAATAGGCTGGCTAGTCTGGGTCTTTTGCCTCTCCATATAAACTTTAGAATTCATTTGTTGATATCCACAAATAAGCTGTTGGCATTTTGATTGGGATTGCATTGAATCTATAGATCTAATTGAAAAGGATTGGCATCTTGATAATATTTAGTTTTCCTGTCCATGAAAATGGAGTATCTCTCCATTTATTTAGTTTTTCTTTGATTTCATTCATCAAAGTTTTGTAGTTTTCCTCCTATAGATCTTGTGCATATTTTATTAGATTTATAACTAAGTGTTTCATTGTTTGGGTGCTAATCTAAATTATATTGTGGTTCCATTTTCAATTTCTACTTGTTCTTTGCTGGTGTATAGACAAATGATTGACTTACAAATTACCCTTGTTTCCTACAATTTTGGTATAATCCCTTATTAATTCCAGGAGTTGGTTTCCTTCCCTCCTTCCTTCCTAAGATTTATTTGTTTGAGAAAGGGAGAGAAGGAGAGAGACAGAGAGTGGAGGGGGGGAGGGGCAGAGGGAGAGAATCCTTAAGCAGAATCCTCTCTGAACACAGAGCCTGATGCAGGGCTTGATCCCAGGACCCTGGGACCATTACCTGAGCTGAGACTAAGAGTTAGATGCTGAAACAACTGAGCCACATATGTGCCCCAGTTCCAGGAGTTTTCTTATTGATTCTTTTAAATTTCCTACATAGATAATCATGTCTCCTGCAAACAAAGAGTTTTATGTCTTCCTTCCCAATCTGTATACCTTTTATTTCCTCTTCTTGTGCTCTTGCCTTAGCTAGAACTCCCAGTACAGTGTTGGAAAGGAATGGTGAGAGGGGACATCCCTACCTTGTACCTGATCTTAATGATCATTTAACCAACCCTGAAATTATGCTATGTCTGGATTTCCTAAATTTGTTAAATAAGCTTTTTATTGTTTAAGCTAATTGAATCAGGATTTCTTGTTACTTTCAGCCAGAGGTAAACTAACTGAGAAAGGCCCCATATAAAAAAAAAGAACTTATAAAACAGAGTGTAAGCAAGGTGAAAATATAATTCCATAGTGCATTATATTAAAAGTACTTCAAGGAGCAGAGAAGTAGAACGACTTTTTTTTTTTTTTTTTAATTGAGGGGAGGGACAGAGGGGCAAAGGGGCAGAGAGAGAGAATCTTAAGCAGGCTCCGTGTCCAGCATGGAGCCTGATGCAAGGCTCTATCTCACAACTCTGAGATCACGTCCTGAGTTGAAATCAAGAGTTGGACCCTTAATTGACTGAGCCACGTAGGCGCACCCTCAAGAAATACTTTAAGTATGCCTGCTAAAGTTACATTTATTTCTTCTATGTAATGTAGTTTTCCCTCACTGACATTCCATAGCACCATGTTTATACTTCACCTATGTCATTTATATTTTGAATTGTAGTTATATATGACTTTGTGTTAATGTTTCTAGCTTGTAATCTTAGAGGACTATACTTTTGCTGTTTGTACAGGTATGCACTTTTATACCAGTGGGAACTGAATAAGCATTTTTTGAATGAATAAATAAATATTACACAGGGTTTTAGGATGTTAGAAGGTGAGGTCACTGAAGAGAGTTCATAAATACAGTTGAGGTAAGCAGGAAAAGGATCAAAGAAGACTTCTAACTGTATTTTAAAAGATTAGTGGGGTTTGCTTAAGTAAAGAAGCCAGGGGAGGATGTTTTTGAGGTAGGATGAAGAGACAAAGGAAATATTAAGACAAAGTTGTAAATTGTCTAGCTGTCACGACATGTTAAATTAGCTGAAAAAGTAGTTTGGAGTCAAACTAAGGAGGATCTGAAATGTTAAGAGATTATCATCACCCTCTAAGAATTAAAGAGGAACTAAAGTTTGAAACAGAGACATTAAGTTATATGAAAGTGTGTTTTATAGGACTATTAATCTAAAATTTCTCCTTCCTTGCCCCTTGCCGTATGAATATAAAGTCCTCTTTATAACTTTCCTTTAGGATTGGGTACCTTTCTAGTTCATACCCCAGACCACACTCTGGCTGGGAAAAACAGTTTTGACCTAGCTATTTTTTGATTATATACTATCTCTGATGAATATACATGGTCCTAAGATTCAATATAGCATAATTCAAATAACTATATTCTGTATGACCCTGCTGCTCCCTTTTGCTTGCATCTTTCTTTCTGCAGCCTCTTTTTCATTCCAGGCCACTCACTTACTGTCCTTACTGGATGAAATTCAGGGCATTTTCTTTTGCGGTGTGAATAAAGCTAGTATTGCCATCAGATACCTATGCGTACCGAAGAGGGAGAGATTAATATTAGTGGAGTGCCAATGGAAAAAGAAGTGTTGCTTTCAAAAATCTAAAAAGAGCAGCAGTTTTACAGAAGATATGGGCAGTGAGCATTTTAACAATACTACTAAGTTTAATATGACATTTTGGGGAAAGAAATCAGGGCTGTGTAGAAAGTATGCCAAATGTGGACTTTTCCACAGTATAGGTCTTGTGGAGTTAAGTAATATTAAAGCATGTTCAGTAATGGTTGGTAGGCTAAGCAATGTAGTCTGGTCACAAGCCCAAGAATACCTAGGCATAGTCCCAAGAGAAGTTTGTAATCAAATGCAGCTTGCAGAAAGAGTTTCAAATCTTACATGATTTTCATAATGAATGTTTTGGATTATCACAGTATGTTTTCCTATGCTCATTTTCATCTAGATGGAGGGGGGATTTTAAGAAGCTATGCCTTATACTTTTTATTTCAGTTCCTTAAGGTACCCAGAATTTCCTTGCCAGAAGGATCCATGTAAAAATTAGAATCCATTTTGAAATTCAACTAAAGATTGCATCCCTAAGTTGTTTCAAAAAATTGAGAGCTGAGCATATTGTAATCCTCAGAGCTGTCCCTAGACAGACAATATTGCAGAAGTTTTTGCCCATGTGTCTTTGTTTTGCAAATGAATATGCAACATTACATTAGAGCAACAAAAAAATTAATCTTGGAATTGAAGAACCTAACAAATGCTGAATTTAAAAACAAGTTAGTTAACCTTAGAGAAAGAGGAAAAAAAGCATCTAGTAAATTTATTAATGCCTCAAAATTTACAGTGACTTTTCCATTAACCATTAAGGGAAACAGGAAGGAACTAGAAACTTACATACAGTATTAAATGGTGTTTTAAATGAATATCTATTATTGTTCCTGTAAATACCATATAATAAAGCTAAATTATTTAAATATTACTTAGAAATGTATTCTTATAAAAGACACCAGGCACATAGCCAGTATCATTGCAAAACAAAGAGGCAACAAAAAATAAAACTGTACCATTTACAGAAACCATGGCTTACAATACCTCTCATGACTAGAATTGTTAGAATTCTGGTATAAAAATCTGGTGGAATTATTCTTTGCATTTTCATGCAGATATTGCAATGACAATACCTTCTTGTTTAGTGTGGTATTATGAACAATCTGTGAAAAATTTTATTGTATATCCTTTGGTAAGTCTATTTTTGTCTCTTTCAAAGTTGCATTATTTTCTTTTTAGAGAGAGAGAGAGAGAATGAAGGGGCAAGGGGCAGAGCTAGAGGGAGAGGTGGGGCAACCCTGAGATCATGACCTGAACTGAAATCAAAAGTCAGACACTTAACCAACTGAGTCACCCAGACGCTTCTCAAAATTTCACTTTTAACAGCTTCTAGTCTTCTTCTTGATCGATGAAAATACATTGTGCATCCTTGGTTTAAATGAAAAAAAAAATCATGACTGTGAATTTTGTATAAAGTTGAACACTAATAGTATCTGCAAAGAGATTTGAAAAGTCGAAGTAAAAACATTTCTTTATTTCATAATTTAGTTTGAAATGTTTAAACTAAATGTTTTTTCTTGAAGAACATTTCAAATAGCTTGAGAAAGGGATCTTTTAATGAATACATTATGTGTAGGTAGATATCTAGATTGAAGATGGTTGATTAACTGATAGTTTCACCTTCATAGTCTTGGGAAAGAAAACCGTTACATTCTGCCTAGTAGTGTCAGACAGCTGATGGTAGAAATGGTTGGACTGAGAAATGATCTCTATCCTTCCCACACTTCATAAATGAGGTCAGTTGGCTGTCAAGTAGGTTTCCTGTCCCTCTTACTTATTCCCCTCTCCTCATCTAATTTTTCTCATTGCCATGTCTCTTTTAGTATGACTACCTCTGGTAATGACACTTTGGACAATGAAGTGTGCTGTCGAAATTTATTCTTGTTTAATAAGAGTTTCTTCTATAATTCATTCCACTTCCCAACCTGATTTCACTATTACCATAATCCATTAAAATGAGAAAACTGGCACACATATAGATTCAATCTTTTAGTCCCAGGATTAGTGACCAAGATGTGATCAGAATTCAGTTCTCTCACTTTCTAATACGACTCCCTTTCCATGGTAATGCCCAGCCTTCAATCAAACGAACTGAATGTATTTCGTTGGAAACAGTTCTTCTCAGAGAAGGGTCTTATCTTCAGCTCTGTCTGTTGGTTCAGTATGGCCATGCTTTTCATGTCATTCCCAGTACTCTTTGAGGCAAAACAGCATTGACTGTGGCAATGAAGAATTGATGACTGAATTGGAGACTGTTCTTTTAGACCAAAGAAAGCCTCCTTGTCATAGGACTTGACTTTCTGGGATCTTTTGCCATTTTAGCAATGACTTTCTTCTGAGTCACTGAGTTCTAAGTTAAAGTTGGTTGAAAAGTTTAAAGAAGAGGGTGCTGGAGGTTTGTATATTTATAATTTTGTACTGTATATTTGATAGATGCTTTGATAAAAGAATGCATATCTCAAAAATGTATATAGTGTTATTGCTTCTTATAGCATTTAATGCTTATGTGTTTATTAGTAAAACTATATTCAAATTAGAAGTATTAATTCACTTCAGATTATTTTCATTTTCATCAATTTTGTTGAACATTTTGGAAAGAAATCCACATCCAACTGAATTAATCCAAGACATTATTTATTTTCTCTTACAAACATTACTTTAAAGTTTAAAAATTCTCCAGCTAATACCTGTAAACTCTTTGGGATTTAGTAAAGTGTATTTGTCAGTCTTTTCATATTTACTGTACTTATGACTCAAAGAGAAATCAAATAAGGAACAAGCTCCAAGAATAACTTTGTGCTTTGTGTTAGTAGATAAGACATACCATTCTCATTTTGATTCTTCTGCATGGTTTACTTGAGTTGGGTGTTTTTTTTTTTCTGTATTGTTTAGTGATTTTTAAAAATTTTTGGTAACCTAGTTTGTTCAGTTTTGAATCATGTTGTTATGGTTCTTTGTAGGCTTGAGAATGATTTTTAAATCTAAGTCTGAAGTAACAATTTAAAAAATTAGAGTTCTCAAATTTTTTATAAATACAATATTTAGTGATTTTGCATGCATAAATTTTACTTATTTTAATTAAAAGAATTATTAGTTTTTAGTTTAGTCTTTTTTATATTCTAGAACTTACTCTTTATGTGAAGGTCATTTGCAAATAATCATCTGTAGTGCTCATATGACTAATCTTGTGCTTATTTTTCTTTCTTTGTTAACTAACATGCTAGAGATGTGACAAACTGTCTTTAGGAATAAAATCATGTATTTTTGTGTCTACCTATCTACCTATCTCCTAAAGAATATGCAGATTCTAGATATTAATAGACCCTTAAAATTAGTTAGTTGTGAATGAGGTTTACACTTTTTTAACTTTAATCTAAATTCCTACAGAACATTTGGAGAGAACTACAAATCTCATTTGCTCTGAAAGCACTCTATGGGCCAAAAATTTCTACTTTCTTTATCTGGCAAACTATTTGGCGGCTAGAAAACTGATTTCTCTTTAAGTCTTTTCTCCCTTAGAGTAAAAGTTTTCCCAAATGTTGCAGCAAATGACTATTTTCCTTTAGTTATTAAAAAGGCTTATTTTAGGGCACCTGGGTGGTTCAGTGGGCTAAAGCCTCTGCCTTCAGCTCAGGTTTGATTCCAGGGTCGTGGGATCAAGCCCTGCATTGGGCTCTTTGCTTCACAGGGAGCCTGCTTCCCTCTTTCTATCTCTGCCTGCTTCTCTGCCTACTTGTGATCTCTGTCTGTCAAATAAATAAATAAAATCTTTAAAAAAATATTTAAAAAGGCTTATTTTGATTGACTTCTCTTTAATTTTTTTTCAACTAGACTCTCAAATTTATCAGGGTAAAGTTATATATAATAATACATTTTTATTTTTTCTTTACTCTTCATCTTTAAGTATCAGAAGCCTTGTACTTCCTTTCTTGAAGTGGATTTAGAAACTGAGAAATAGAAATGATATAATTATTGGGGTGCCTTCATGGCTCAGTCACTTGAGCATCTGACTCTTGGTTTCTGCTTTGGTCATGATCTCATAGGACATGGATTTGAGCCCCATGTTGGGCTCCAGGCTCAGTGGGAAGTCTGCTTGGAGATTCTCTCTCACTGCCCCTTCCTCTGCTTGTGCTTTCTCTCTCAAATAAATAAATATTTATAAAAGTGGTATAATTGCCTAAAAATATTGACAGAGAACCAAAAACTATAGTGGTAGCCTCTGACTTATAGGAATCATAACAAAACCATTAGAAAAAGAGAGATAGAAAACAGATGAGAAAGAATAAAACTTAAAAAAAAAAGAAACATTTTAACCATGAAACAAGAATAGGGTGCTGCAAAAATGGACAAACAGATTAAAAAAGAGCAGTTGAAAATGTGAAATTTGAGAGAAAACATGATAGTAAATCATTGGAAGATAAATTCAAGAAAATCTCCCAGAAAAATGCCAATAAGACTAAAAATGGTAGAAAAAAGCTAAGACATTTAGAGGACCTGAAAAATAAGGATTTCATAGGAAATTTAAAGAAAAACAAGAAAGTAAAACATTAATTGTTTTCTTGGAATAAGCCAAGATAATTTTTTTGCAGAATGTATTGGTTTCCTAATTTTCTACATAAAGGTAGAAAGCAGAGTCATACCAAAGCATGCCATCACAAAATTTCCCAACTATGCAGACAAATGAAAGAAAAAGTATTATATAAATCTAGGGAAAAGAAAAAAAAAACAGGTCTAATATATGTGATTAGAATAACTCTGGGTTTTTCAAGAATAACATTGAAAGATAAAAGGCAATAGAGAATTGACTTCAACAGAATTCTAAAGAAAAATAATTTCCAATTAAAAGTGTACATTTAGCCAAGCTATCAGTGATGGAAAAATCAAGGATATTTTGACTATTCACTTCCTCAAGTCATGTATTTCTTTATCTAATAAGATGGAAGAATGTGTGCCACTAGTCAAGGGAATAAAAGAACAGAAAAAAATGAAGACACGAGATTTGCCAGAGCTAGTGATCTACCAACAAAGATAGGTAGTGAAGGGAAGCTCCCAGATGAGAGCTGTGCACTACCTGTACATGGAAGCTGCTCCAAAAGAATAAGGTCAGAGGCTCCAAGAAAACTTCCTTTAAACGTCTACTTTTTAAGTAGATGAAACTGATAGCATACCTGATGCCTTTGAACCTCTAGAGTGGAGATTTAGTAACTGATAAAGAGTATGAATTAATAATAAAGGTGGAAGGAACCAAGCAAGTGAATAAAACAAGAAATATGTGATAACTATAGGGAAAACTACAGAAAAAGAAAACGGACATAAATACTAAGTTTATTATATGGATCAGCTTTGAGTTAAATTTATTGTCATAATAATAGATACTCTGGATATTAATCTAAACAGGTTACAATAATATTAGGTGATGTGGGACATAGATGGAATGATTCTGAGTTGGGAGTAATAAAGGAGTGGGAGGAGAGAGTTTTGAATGCTGACCTTATGTAGTATGCACGTAAATAAATGATACCTAAGACCCGCTCAAAAATTAGCAAAAAATATGACATTACTTTGAGATCCAGTGAATTATATCAGTCTAATTGTCTAAAATTACCAATAAAAGCATATGAGAGACATGGTGATAAATAACAACATAATCAGCTAAAGAGATAAGAAGAGTAACCACGAGGAGGAAAAAATGTGGGAGTGGGGGTAGGGGTCTGCTATTTTTCATAACGAACTTTGTAGAACTATTTGACTCTTAAATTCTTTGAAATTATAGATTTTATTAAAATTAAAGCAAGAGAAAAATAAATTACTAAAACAAAACCAGTCACTACTGAACTAAATATATTGGAAGGTATTTTTTAAAGATTTATTTATGTATTTATTTGAGAAAGAGAATGAGTGGGGAGGGGAGGGACAGAGGGAGTGGGAGAGAGAGAGAATCTCTAACAGACTCCCTTCTGAGTGGGGAGCCCAATGTGGGGTTCCATCTCACGACCCTGAGATCATGACCTGAGCCAAAATCGAGTCAAATCTTAACCTACTGAGTGACCTAGGCACCCTCATTGGAAGATAGTCTTAAGGTTCACAAAGTAAAGAAAGGAAATCAAATATGCATGGAAATCTTAGCCAGTTGAAAAATTTAACATGGTGCTTATCTGCTTACTAAATCACTTTGTTATATCTTATTTATTTACATTTGAATTTAAGTAACATTTTATATTCTTCTTCTAATTGTTTTCTTATTTACTTCTAATGTGTGTAGCAAGACCAACATGTGTTCTTATAAGCCAAGAAATCTTCTGGAAACAAGAATGGTACAAATAAATAATACTGATGGCAAAAAAAAAAAAAAAAGTAGAATTAAAAACTAACACATATAATACAAATGGAGGGAAATGAGATGATTAGGGCCAAGTAATAAAATAAGACTTGGGAAATGGGAAAATCATTATCAGACTAAATAGCATATTATCTAAAATTATCTTTTTTAAAATTTAAATTCATAGCCAATATATAGTACATCATTAGTTTTGGATGTAGTGTTGAATAATTTATCAGTTGTGTATAACACCCAATGTTCATCACATGCCCTCCTTAATGCCCATCACCCTGTTGCCCATCCCCCGATCCACCTCCCCTTCCACAACCCTCAGTTTGTTTGCCAGAGTCAAAACTTTCTCATGGTTGTCTCCCTCTCTGATTTCTTCCCAGTTTCCCCTCCCTTCTCCTATGATCCTCTGCACTTTTTCTCATATTCCATTTATGAATGAAACCATATGATAATTGTCTTTCTCTGATTGACTTATTTCACTTAGCATAATACCCTCCAGTTCTATCGATGTCATTGTAAATGGTAGGTAGTCATCCTTTCTGATGACTGAATAAGATTCCATTGTGTATGTGGACCACAGCTTCTTTATCCATTCATCTATTGAAGGATATCTTGGCTCCTTCCACAGTTTGGCTTTTGTAATCATTGTTGCTATGAACATTGGTGTACAGGTGCTCCTTTGGATCACTACATGTCTGTCTTTGGGGTAAATACCCAGTAGTGTAATTGCTGGGTTATAGGGTAGCTCTATTTTTATCTTCTTGAGGAAACTCCCTCCTTTTTTCCAGAGTGGCTATATCAGCTTGATCTAAAATTATCTAAGTAATGGTTTGAATAACCATTACGTGATCACCTTTCTGTTTTGAGTTGTGTCAGATGCAAATATAACATGCATTCTTTATGAAGGCAACTGAATTTGTATATGAAAGAACTTACTCCATTTAAGAATTACAAAATAACACAAGGCAGTATCTGAAATTGTAAGATAAGTGAAATGGACAGTAGGAGGAAACTTTGTGCAGTGTGTAAGGCAAGTGAACATTCCAAGGAGAACCATATCTGAGATGGGTCTTAAGGGTGGGAGGAATTCCTGGTTGGGAAAGAGGCAGAAAATATGAATGAAACTCCTCAAACATGAGTTGAAGGCACATGCTGGCAGGTCATGGAAAATGAAATGATACATGCAGAAAAAATTATATAGGTAGAACCAGATTGTTGGAGATTATGGATTTATATATAATAAGTACCAGAAATATTGTAAATTCTAGAAATGCATGATAAAACAGATTTTTGAGAGGACTAGTTTGGCAAAGAAGTCTTAAAAAAGTCAGAGAGGGAAGAGTCCAGTGGCGATAAGATCAGTTGGAAGTTGTACGTGAGTTGATTAAAGTCTTTATTAAAATGGAACTGGAGAAATGGGTATAATGAAACATATCTGGGAATTTGTGATATTATTTATATTTTGTATTTATGAAATTGTGTCAGAGAAAAAAGATGGTGTCATTCACTAAAATGGGTAATTTCAGATGGAGATTTTGCTGACAGTCATTTGAAGCAAAATTGTAGCTCCTGTAACCAGTTAATATCAATAAATATGTAAGATTACTTCTCACTCTCCATTCCTCTGGAGTGCTAAAGATATATGATCAATCACTTTTTGAACATGTGTAGTGGAAACAACGCAATAGACAGTCTGGGGCGTTGCATAAGGTTTTCACTGTAAAGACAAAGATCTACTACAACAAAGTAAAGTTGGAGAAATGTCATAACAATCCAGAAAATTCATACCTTTTACCAAGAACATGGTTCTTGGAATATTCAAGGAGTTATAGCATTTTTCAAAACTCTAGCTGTCCAGATAATGACTTTAGTTTGCATGTCTGTTTAGCTAAAATAGACATAACCAATGTTTCAGGTGGTAGGGGCTTGCAAATTATTTTTTGTTCAGTCTTGTTTAATCTCGATGGATTTGTCATTGCAATGATACCTATACAAATAAACACATTAAAGTGATCTCTATGCATATCATTAGGTTGATACCTTTGTTTTGTTGTTTAAAAATGTTCATATTATTAAATCCTTATGATAAGTCAGATCCAGAGGTTAATTAAGCAAACAGTAACTTAATCATATTCCTATAAGTGAAGTTAATGGCAGACATGTGGCTAAACTTCTACTTATTATGTTAAATATTTATATTGCAGCCAATAAGCCTAAACATTGTTCATATTGTGCTACCGATATAGGAGGAAGCAGGAGGCAGAATGAAGGTTGCTATGGCATGTGGGAAGGACGAGGAGCCAGTGAGGGATAGGCATCTCTCCACCTGGCACCTGGGTATTTTGTAAACTGCAAGGATAGGGATATTTTTTAAAGCTATTTGACTTGGAGATACAAAATTTTAACTCACAATATTGTGTTTCCTTTTATTTGGACAGTTTATCTAAATTTGGTTTATTCAGTATAGCCCTAGACTATGTCCTCTTTTTTAGCCAGATGAAATAATTACAGCTTTTCCCCCCTGAACAATAACAAATCAAGCAGACCTGAAATACTGTGTTTTTCTATTTATTTCTTTTATGCATTTCTGAAAAGTATGAAACCAAGTGCTGCTCTCCTTTGGCATTGGCAAATATTCGTAATTTTATCAAAAGAATTATTGAAGTTCAACTTATTTCCATTTCACAGTTGAACTTGAAGAAGGAATATGCCCCAAGACAGTGTTGTTGTATGTGGCAGTTGTGGAAATTTGTAATACTGCTCATTGTTGCAGATGATGGGATGAAGCTTGCCTCTTGACTGTGTAAAGGATATACCTTAGTTAAGCACCACCTCTCTCTACATATACACTGAGGTCATCTCCAACTCAACTTAACCTACAACTGCACTCACCCTGCCCTTCCAACCCGTTTTTTTTTTTTCCAGATGCTGTACTTCTGTTAATTTTGCCTCTATATTCCCTGATATTGAACTTAAAATCAGTGTCTTACTGAAATCTGTAAACTCTCATGTTTGGATTATTTAGTTGTTAGTCTTCCAATAGGACACACAACCCCCCAATTTTTCCTAATCCAGTCTTTCATATGCATCTCTGACCGACTGATCTTCCTAAAACATGTCCTTATCAAACCTTTATAGCCTCCATCTCTCTACTAAGTTAATAAAAAGCCTCACATTGGAATTAAAGACCTCACGATATGCTCCCAACCTCACCTCTATGACAGACATCTAGAGGATTCTTTCTTTCTAGGGAACTTAGACTATATTCTTTTCCTAAACATATTTAGATTTTTTAGATTCTAGTGACTGCTTATACCATCTCCATCTCCTTGGGTAGCCTCCAAAGACATCAACTAAAATCTTAGGTTTTCCAAATAGAAACAGCAACTGCCCCATGAAACCTTCTGTGGTCAGCCACAAATGACCTCCATTCCTTTGAGCTCATACCATGTATTAAATAGCTACAGAGTCTATGTGAAACATATACGCAGCCCTGTATTGTCTATATCAGTGGGCTGAGAGAAACGTCCTCAATCTAGAAGGAAAGGATATAGTTGACCCTCAGTAATGTTAATTTCCTTCTGCCTGAAGGCTTTTGTTGTTGATATCTAATATCTCTATATTCCCTATACTGCTCATAGTAAGTAAATATTTGCCAAATAAGGACTTAGATGAAATTACTTTTTGGAACCTATTTAATTTGGTATAAAAAATGAACCTATTCTAGGAACTGAAATCTTCCCCTGAAATTAATGCAATATTTCTGTATGAACCTCTGAAAACCCTCTATTCACAACACATGAACAGAACCCCTTGCTAGAAATGTTATTTTGAGCATGAAGACTATGGAGATTTCACAAAATCCAGGAGGGCTTTCTGAAGAGTATTCTGTGAAGCCCCTGCAAAAGTTGTCCTAGCAAAATTTCCCATACCAATTAAATATGCCAAAGATGGCTTACATGGAGATTAACCTCTGGGTTTAAGGGTAAGTTGACTTCCTCCTTTATTTAAAATAAGTTACTTCTCACTGGATTGGAAAGCCAAATAAGGTCAAAAAATTGAATTCACTGGAGGCGTGTGTAAAGAAAGGTATGTGGCAGCAGCTTCTATTCTCCAAAAGGCTTACATTTAATCCAATGATAGACAGTCACTTGTAAAAAAAAGTAAAATGAGTATTTGGAAGAGAACTAAAGGGCATGGATAAATTCAGAAGCATGGAGAATAAATAATGATGATTCTATGACAGATTTCTTTATCTTATTTAGTATTTACATTTTATTAATGATTGTATTTAAATATTCTGTTTTAAAAATATTTTTTATCAGCAAGCACTCAGTGCTGAGGGAAAGAAGGTGTTTTTTAGCAATTACTCTGTTAGTTACTAATCAGTTTGAAGGTTTTTATTATGTTCTGTGCCTGTTGAAAATGATTTCTCTAGAGAAATTCTGATTCTGCAGACACGGTTCAGGAAAGCAAAGTCTTTCGGGTTGCTGTGCCAAGTCCTTGAGTTATGTGTTTGGACCCTAAGACCACACTCTCTGAGTCTGGAGCCTTGTTTAGAGTTCATAAGAACCTGTACTACTCTGGTGTTATTTCAACAGCACATCACAGTAGAGATTCAGGGAATAACACCAAAAAAGGGTCTAGGTTTAAAGTCCTCTGTTTCTGCTTCCATGGGTCTGTTGACAATAATCTTATTTATTATGTAATAGAATCTGGCAGCATTAATAAGCTTTCTTTTTAAAAATTTTATCTTTCTTGGATTTCTGTTAATCTCATGCCTCTTAATCTTACACCTTAAAGACTGGTCCTCCTTATTGCTCTGATTTCTGCTCTTATCAGTGAAGTCTCTTCTATTCAGTCCTCTCCTTGGGGTCATCTCACACACTGTTCATTCCACAATGTGTGCCCTTGTGAAGCCATACAACTGGTACATGGTGGAACAGAGGTTGGAACCCAGGTCTGCCGACACTGAAGCCTAAAGTCCTAGTCACTTTTCAGCTGAAAACTAACTCTGCAGCTTGAGTGTCTTCACCATCCTTGCTGATACTTACAGAGGGCCTACTGTGTGCCAGGCCCTGGATTTAGATCCTTCACGTCTGTTGTGCCTGACTTCAACACAGTGTTATTCCATTTCACAGATGAAATTTCATGCTGTGGGCATGGTCCAAACAAGAACATAAGGACCTGCCATTTGCATTTTTGCATATGGAGTGCTATCTTTACTCTGTCTTTAGTTCAGTTAAGCTCTCAAAGGTAGATACAATTCCGGGGCATGTTTATGTGCTGATGTCTTCATTTATAAGTTCTTTTAAAGTAGAGCACACTAAAACACATAAAAAGAGAGAGAGACAGACCAAAAAACAGACTCTTAGCTATAGAACATAAACTGATGGTTACCAGTGGGGACGTGAAGGGGAGGATGGGGGAAATTTGTGATGGGGATGAAAGAGTACACATATCAGAAAAAAAAAAAATCATTTCACTATGGGTTACAATTGTAGGAGTGAAATAAACCAACTGATTTTAATAACTTTACTATTTTGTAAATTAAATATATATGTAAAGTATGATTCACAAAATAAAATTTATTACCATACTAAAAAAATAAGAATGTTGTTTGACTAAAAATATAAAGTAGGACACACATACTCAAATGTTTATATTACTAGAACAGGTAACATTATTGAGTAAATCAGACTTCAAGATGATTAGGACTAGGGACCCCTGGGTGGCAGGTTGGTTAAAGTGTCTTGACTCTTGATTTCCACTCAGGTCATGATAACCGGGTCGTGAGCCCACATCAGACTTGGTGCTGGGTGGAGCCTGCTTGAAATTCTCCCTCTTCCTCTGCTCCTCTCCCTTTCTCTTTCTCAAAAAAAAAAAAAAAAAAGAAAAAAAAAAGAAAAGGAAAGGAAAGAAAGAGAGAGAGGATAAATACTTGCTAGGTTTCTGGAAACTTGAGAGTTTGTGCCCCATATCATGTCATTCAGGTTTATTATAATGACATCGTACAGGTAAGTGCACACACACTCACACACACACACACACACACACACACACACACCATGGACACCTGCAGGTCACCCATTTGCAACTTTTTATTTTTTTATTTTGTATTTTAGAAAATGTTTTATTTATTCTTTTTTTTTTTTTTTTGTAGCTTCTGTGCCCATGTGGAGCTTGAACTCACAAATCCGAGACAAGAGTCACATGCTCTCCAAACTGAGCCATCCAGACATCCGGATCTGTGGCCCCTTAAACTATCATTTTTGCCTTAAGCAAAAGTTACTAGGCTAGATTAAGAAAGATATAATTCCATTTTGGAGATGAACGTGAAGTCACTGTTTTGCATGTATTCCTATTTACACCCCGAATACTGGTTTGGCAAATGGGTGATGACCACTTTGAAGGAGTCACTGCTTTGGTCGAATGGTTTTGCTTAGGGGGTCATGATACACACTCACTTGCGTACTTTTCAAAGAAGGAAAACAGATGATGAGTTCCTTTCTTCTTTCATCAGATGATTATAATTAATAGCTTGAGAGCACAGTTCCCTCTCTGTGGAAGGACTCCCCAGGGATGGAATGTGGCACCTGATGATGCCTAGGGGCCAGCAAGCCGGGCGAGGGACTCCAGCCTCACTGGAGGGAGCTGCTGCAGGCGACTCCATTCCACTTGGTTTTTCAGTGCTGGCAGATGGGACTTCATTGTTTCAAAGTTTCAGTTTGGAAAATTTAGACATTAAGGGTTAATCTACATTTTAAAATAGCTGTCTTTGGAGGAAATTATGCTATAAATGAGAAACCTGTGTGGAGTTCTGGGTTCTTTATGTTAGCTTTGGCAGGGCCAGGAGCCTGTTTTGATGATAAAGCCAGCATTTGAAACCTGTATTTTATATCGCAGGAAATCTAAGCAAATTTAAAACACTCCACATTTGCCTTTTGACACCCCATAACCAATAGATGAACTTTAATTTCTGGGAGGCCTCCCAGTGATTAATGCCTTCCATTTATGACGTGAGAAGAATGAGCCGTATGTTAGTTGGTCTTCTGTCCGTTTCTAAAGAGCACGCGTGCCAGGATTTTGATGTGCACTCGCATTCTGGCACCAGGCTTTACACTTCTCACCCAGCACAGAGCCAGCTCACAGATCCTGTTCGGCACAGCAACTCCAGACACGCAGCCTGAATTTGAAGGCAGCCTCCTAAAATGTGGCAGGCACCGTCTCCCTCTTCCTATTTGGAGCCCGTCATGTGGGGCTAGGACCACTCTCAGCTGCCTGCAAGGCGGCCTCGAGAGAGTTGGATTTGTTAGCTTCTCACCAAAGCAGTGTCCATGAAGGTCAAGGGTGGCACTATGGGACTGTTTGACACTGTTATCTGTTGCCTAGACTTACTATTAAGAGGAAATGGTTATATATATATATATATATATATATATTTTTTTTTTTTTTCCCACATTTCCAATAGAGATCCCTTAGTCTTCTCTTGTAGGGGACAGTATCCGAGTAAAGACCTTTGGGGCCTTCCTTGGTTCCACTGCCATCCATGGGAGAGGAATGACATTCACTAAGCTGTGTGTGTAGCTGTTAATGCTGTCCACCAATATTTTTGGTTCTCACACCTTGAAGGCACATAGTAGTTTGCATTTCCTGCCTCTCACTGAGCACATAAACTGCTCAAGTCAATAAAAATCGAGCAGAAGTGTCATGTGTTTTACTTTGCACCGTAAATGTTAAGAGCCAGGCGGTGATTCACCACTCTCCACTTATTGCTGCTGCAGTGACTGGAGAAGCACACAACCAGAAAAGGCCTCCATTAGCCTGGGTCCCCGAGTGACTAATAAATAGAAAAGCCCTGTTCACCAGTGTTAGACTTGCAACATGAACAAGAAGGATCCTTGGGTATGTTAACCACTGAGATTTGATGATTTCTCGTTCCTGCATCACAACATAGTCTATGCTGACCAATGAGCCTTGTTAAATAGAGATTAGACCCAGTGCCCTGACGCTCAAACAGTGCCAAGCCAGGTCCGTGTCTTTCTGGTCTCATTTTCTCTTACAGATATCAGCAAAACGTGAGTTCCCTTCATGTGGAAAAGAGACAGAGTCTGCTTTAGCATTCCATTATCTTCCAGCTCCCCATGCCCTGCCTTCACAACAGACTAGGAATAACAAAGTCTAAATCAAGAAAGGAGATAAGGAGACCCTGCTATATTCTTAACCAGTTTCACCATTGGTAATTTTGCTAGATTTTGGTCCCACTTAGTTCTTGTCTCTTTCTTCTCACGTTGGTTAGGAAGCCAGAAGGAGAAACAATGATGGCTGTTTTCCCAAACTTCCAACACTTATAGACCTTAAGCACACCACTTGATCAAGTCTATAGGTAACAGAGGTAAGCATACTATTTTTGTTGTTCCTTTAAAGTCTTGAAATACTAGTATATAGATGTCATAGACAAAACTGTAACATGGCCTTAAGTTTCTGAGCCCCTGGTGTACATGCCCTGAATCCCCTTCCCTTCAATGTATAAATGAAAATAGCATCAATGCACAAAAGAAATATCACTCCAGTGGTTAATTTACATTATATGGCAAAGGCTAAAGAGATTTTGCCATTGTAATTAAGGTCCCTAATCAGTCGAGTTTGAGATGATCAAAAGGGGATTATACTGCCTAAGCCTAACATAATCAGGTGAGAGTTGGAAGAGAGTTTATAGGTCACAAATAGAAGTCGGTCATTTTCCTCCTGGCCCTGAGGGAGCAGCTATCTGTGCTGTGAGCTGCCGGTGAAGGAGGCACCATGGCTAGGACTTGAGTTTGGTTTCTAGTTGTTTCAGGATAATTCCTGGCAGACTTCTAACAAGAAAATAGGGACCTCAGTCAGAAACAAATTCTGCCAACAACCTGAGGGAGCCTGGAAGCAGAACTTTTCCTAATTGATTCTCCAGATGAGAATACAGCAGGACAGCATTTTGCCTTAAGCCTTGTGAAACCATGAGTAAAAGATGTAGCTAAAATGTGCCAGCCTTTTGACCCAGAGAAACTGTTAGATAATACTTGATGTTATATCTTATGTACATCAAAGACAGAAGCAAACAAAAAGCTAATAAATGGTTTGCAAAGATTTTTAGATGTAAGTGAATTCAAAAGTATTTAGAGCTGTGGCTTCCTCTAAAGAGTTTGTGAAGGTTCTTGATGAAAATACTCATGACATGGGGCCAGTGAATAGGGCTTATAGGAAAAATTGTTTGAGGAATGCTGAATTATCATTCTCCCTCTGATTGACTAGAAAAATCTAAATAAAAATATTATGTGATTGCTTATCTACATTGTTTCACCAGTGCTATAGGTCATCAATTCTTGGATGAAAGCCCCAGCTGAGGCTAGGACAATATGGGCTCTCTTCGTGCCCTGTAGTCATTCTAAGATTTCCTAGTAGCCTGTTTTTTTGGTTTGTTTATCTTGCCCTTATCATTGTCCAAAGAAGATGCATTCACTCAGGGGGAAAATAGAGACTTGATATTTTGAAAGTAGTAGTTTTTAATGCATAACACTCTGGGTGGTTATTGAGGGTGCCAACTAGTTTAGAAGTTTGCTGATTGATTTTCTGTAGTTCATACTATTGGCCACCTGTGTTAATAGTAGAAAAGTTCTCAAAGGAGTTGATTTTAAGGGACTTGGGGGATTTGGGTAGGAAGCTGAGATCACTAGGGCCCTATGAAAAACTGTAAGGTTGGCTGTCTTCTCTTTTTGATCATCTTCTCTTCCCAATCTTATGAAGATCCTCTCCCTGATTCTCAGAAACATTATGCTTCCCATTTACTATTTAAAAATGTATTTTTTTCTACTTAAAGTTTCCAGTTCAGCAAGTTGGTTTATCTCAGTTAGAAGAATACAAATCTGATTAAAGTACTTAAGTAAGACCACATTATGAAGATTTCATGAACTTACTCCTCCAAGGTAAAGTTTAAAAGATGGTATTCATTAATCCAGACAAATCCCTATTTGAGTAGTATGGGCAGAGACTTTTGAGTGTAGGGATCTGCGTGTTCTTCTTTTCTAACCGCATTTGCCATTCTTGCATATCTTTTCCTCATCAAGAACAAGGGTCTGTAACTGAATACTTCACTCCTGAAAGTCTGCCAACCATCTCAGTAGATGGGAAATGCTTTCTGCCAAAGGCATGTTGTTCTCATTGGAGTTTGAGCCACTCTATCACATACCTGAGTTCTAAGCCAAAAGAGAGATACATAGAAGATCAGGTAGAGAGAAATAAACATATCAGCTTCAATAGTAATAGCACTAATGGAAAACAAGGTTTAGGCCTGTGACTAATATGTGCACCAGAATTAGGCTGATCTATCCACCCCATCAGATACAGCCCAGAAAAACCATAATCTTGCCCACAAGAATATTTTCTTTACCACTCAGCTTCCTATAAGCAGAGAATGAATCCAACCATATGCTCTCCAAGTAGGTTGATCCTGAAGAAAAGAGGAAAGGGGAAGGGTAGAACTAATTAATAACATGGTTCCTGCTCCCAAATTTAACTCTTTCCTCAAGTTCACTTCCATAACTGGCTATGTAAATTGTGGGGCCCAGTGAAAAATGAAAATGCAGGACCCCTTGTTCAACAATTTTTATGAACTTTAAGATAGTAGGAATAGAGCATTACATCAAATATGAGCAAGTATACAGGCTACCAAGTCAGGAAGCAACCCCTGTTTACTTCTTTTTTTTTTTTTAATTTTTAATTTTTTTTATAAACATATATTTTTATCCCCAGGGGTACAGGTCTGTGAATAACCAGGTTTACACACTTCACAGCACTCACCAAAGCACACACCCTCCCCAATGTCCATAATCCCACCCCCTTCTCCCTGTTTACTTCTTATCTGGGATACAGAATAAGGAAGTTAAGCAAATACAGGAGTGCATTTTATTTATTTATTTATTTAAAGAGGTTTTTTAAAAAAAAATATTTATTTATTTGATGGACAGAGATCACAAGTAGGCAGAGAGACAGGCAGAGAGAGGGGGGAAGCGGGCTCCCTGCTGAACAGAGAGCCCGATGTGGGGCTTGATCCCAGGATGCCGAGATCATGACCCAAGCCAAAGGCAGAAGCTTAACCTACTGAGCCACCCAGGCACCCCAAGAGAGTAGTATATTTAATTCATGTCCATCTACATGTGTAAATCAAGTATAAAAGAAGTTTCCTCAAAAAATGACATTTCCAAGTCTCCTGTTCTCTAATCCCTTAGGTTTAACTAGAGAGTCCATGGTCCATGGGGGAGTGGCTATACCTGTCAGAGTAGGAAAGCAACCATCTCATCAAGGAGTTCTTGCTGTCATAGCTGTGAACCTACCCTTCTAGTACCAACCACTGTTGCTTTTTTTATCCTTTTGGCATACAGCAAAGAATTTACTTAAGATTGCTATAAAATAGGTCAGAATCATATAATCATAATCATACTATATTACTCCATACTACTAAGGGATAATGGATCCCTTAGACCAGAGGAAGAAAGCTGGTTATTTGAAAATTGATCCCTGAGAGGCCTCTAGGAGAAAGAGAAAGTGATACTCTTCTGCTAAATAAAATGTAAACTCAGTCATTTACTTTAAATATTAAATAATGTGTTCCCTGATTACAAATAGAATTCATTTGTGGGGTCTAATAATGAAAAAGCCTTTGTAATCAATCTATGCTTATTCACCTTAGTGTTATCTTCTTTCTGATGATGTATTGTCAGCTGTATGTCAGGCATTTCATCCTTGCCCCTTTTCTGTGTCTTGCTCTGGGGAAGAATATCAGGATTGTTCATCTCACCTTCATTGCACCCTCCTGCATCTTTTGGGGCAGGGCTGAGTCCCAAGCCTGGGCCATTAAGGGGGAGTCATGGTTGCAGTGATTCCTTGTTTTGACATGCTGTCCTAGAAGCAGGAGAGATGTGTTCAGCTGGGAGAGTGAATCAATTCATGATGAATTCAGAAGCCTCTGCCCTTGACCCTCTTCTGCATTATCCAGGGCAGCCTTAGAGTGGCTAATGGTGATGTGGTGAAGAGGTGAACAGGGGTAACTCCTGTCCTCTGAGCCCTTACAACATCTGTTGTATCAAAAAGAAAATGTAGCTGATAATGTTTTTATCATACTCAAAAATAATTCTTGTTCTCTAAGAAAGAAAAAAATCAGTGCAAGGGAAATGCTATTCCTCAAGAACTATTAAGGCCTTTGTGCTCTTTTATATTCAAATCAGTTGATAGTATCCATAGTTTTACTGATAAAAATCTTACTGAGCTTATTGCACTAGATATGACCCTATATATTCTAAAGCAAGTTCATATGATTTGAAGCATGGAACGAACACCGTAGTTCCAAATTTTCACTTAGAGAATGTCCCTTAAAGAAGTTTAAGATTCAAAAGCTTTCTAACTTTGCACTTCCTTCTTCATTTTTTTCTCATGTTCTATAGAAAGATACAAAGAAAACCCCCCAAAAATATAAATGTGGAAAAAATCTAGATAGAATTCATGAAAATATTGGCAATAGTTTATGGTATTGTACTATTAAAACAAACTCATCACCAAACTATTTAAATTACAGTTGTCTTTATGCAAGGATATGAAGTTTCTCATTCTTCATTGATCTTCTTTCTCAGTATCTGAGAGCATATTTCATATCTAGATGGTCATCAAGCCCAGTACATTTTCTGGCATTGCCCCTCTGTGTTTTTACAGTCAACAAGATCAGCTAGGGCCTCATAACCTCACTTTCAAGTGCTTCAGCTCAGTAATCGACTTTCAATTTAGACTGGTGACATATCGTCTTCTTTTTAGGAGGCCCTGGGGTCCCTGGCACCAAACTCCCCTTTCTCTTGGTAGTTGTCAATATGTGATATGTCATAGAAGTTCTTCTCCAAACCTTGCAGTTCAGCAGGTCCTATCCGGAAGCCCCCATGTCATAAGCACGTCAGTTCTTTTCATGTGGGCTGCATGGTCATAGATAGGTTAAAAGAAACAAGAAGTCAGAAAGGTATAAAGAACTTAATACTGTTTCTAACTGCCATCTGAGATGTAACATGAAAGATACACTTGATTTTATTCCTTTGCTTTTATTTCAAAGGATGGGGTTCACCATGTCTACTTAGATTTCCATATTCTACCTTAGTAAAGGTTAATTTAGAATTAACCTTATATCCTAGCTTGATGAAGTAATTTAGGCAGAATTATAGGCATCCCCGGGGCCTTTACGGAGCTATTGTTTCTCTGAGAATATCCAAACTAAGTGAGGCCCAGATCCCTGTCACACATAAATCCTCTCAGAATTTTCATACCCCTTACTTTTTATTTTAATTTTATCTCCCTACTATTCCTTACTCTTCCTTTAAACCAGTGGAGGAGAGAGGAGAGAAAGATGATACTGAAGAAGGCATAAATGTTACGGAGTTGTTCTTGTCACTGCAGCCAAAGCAGTTGTGTTCTCATTTGATTTTGTTTTGCATGTACGCTTTTAATAATGGGATTTGGATCCCGCCATTTCTTCAAGCAATCATACCAAATCTTTTCATCTTTCTATATAAATATTTCTTGGGAAAAGTTATCGACACTACCCTACTGAATTTGCCCCTCAAGTTTTTGTCATGCATACTTTCTTTTTTTTTTTTTCTCATCCATAACTTCTAATTAATTTTTGTTTTTGTCTTTTATAACCACCTTTGACACCAGTGACTATTCTCCCCTCAATCAAGACTCTCTTTCTCTCTCACCATTTCTAGGATGTAGCCCTATCTCTCTGACAATTTTTGCTACGCCTTTTTTTTTTCTTTCTTGATTTTACTCTGCCCACACAAGGCACCTGTCCTAAGTCATGTTCCCTGGAATGAAAATCTGAGATGGAAGATCTCACTCCGTCAAATCTAGCTCTGTTTTCTTTCGTCCCGATATGGCTCCCTTTAAGTGATGTATTCTCACATTCTATGTATAAGTGTATGTCTACCGCACACATATCACCAATGTCTTGTCCCAACTACACATCTTCATTTCTTAATTCATTGCAGAATGGATGTCCTACAAAGTTCACATTTCCAAAACTAAAGTCATTACTCATTACTTGATTTCCCCAAACCGACTTTGCTGTATTTGTAAATGATATTGTTACTCTTCATTATGAGGGCTCAAAAGATATGAAACTATCATGCTCTCTTCCTCTGACATTAAACTATCATGTTTTCTTCTCTATCTCCCACTTTTAATTTCTTGGAAATCACCAATGGTTCTATTACCTTAACACTTTTAGTCTTTGTTCAGAACATTTTCTTTATCTTCACTGATTTTCTACCCATTTACACATTTTTCACATGGAAGAACTGATAAAGGAATGTGGGGCTAAGTGATGCTGAGCTTTATTTCTCTGGTCTATTGTGTTCACCTCTACCTCCCTTTTCTGAATCTTTGAACATGCCTTGTCATGTTGACTTCCATGAGTAAAACTTCCTCAACTTTTGATTCAGGCAGTACCTCGCACCTTGTAAATAATCAAAGTTGTCTATGTAAATATATTTAATAGGGACAGAAACACATTAACAATTTGAAGAAAACACTTATGACTTTCATCCCCTAATCTATTGCTTTGAAGAAATAAAACATGACCCATGGAATATCAGTAAAGAAAATATTTGGGGGAAAATTCTATGGCCTGACTTTTTTTTTTTTTTTTTTTTTTTGACAGACAGAGATCTCAAGTAGGTGGAGAGGCAGGGAGAGAGAAAGAGAGAGAGAGAGACGAAGAAGCAGACTCCCCACAGAGCAGAGAGCCTGATGTGGGGCTTGATCCCAGGACCCTGGGACCATGACCTGAGCCGAAGGCAGAGCTTAACCCTCTGCCCAGGTGCCCCTATGGCCTGTCTTAATTCATTATGACTGCTCATAAGGCTGTCCCTTATATATGCTGTATTCCCACCAGGCAGAATGTCACATTCTGGCTGACCTCAGATGTTCAGAGATCTGTAAAGGTAACAATAATAATGACTGCAATTTCTTCTTAAAATGAAGACAGCCCTATATTCTTGGATGAGTCTAATATTGCATACTTACAGTCACAGAGTGTTTTTGTATATTTAAAGCTAAGGATATTCTGTTAGGTTGCTTCTCCCTAAGGCCTCTGCTCACTCTGCATTGTTCAGGGAGCAGATTTGGTCAATTCAGTGGAATAATTATACACTTCACAGCTGAACAAGAGATTTAGGATTTACAAATGAATGTTTGATTAGTTCCAAAGTTGACAAAGCACAACTTCATAGGGGAATGGTAGTAGATAAATTCAGTAATAACTCTCAAATAGCCAAGAGGTACATGACATCACATCACTAATCATCAGGTAAATGCAGATCAAAACCATAGTGGATATCACCTCATACCTGTTAAAATGGCCACCATCAGGAGGACAAGAGATAACAAATGTTGGCAAGGATGTGGAGAAAAGGGGACCTTTGTACACTCTTGGTGGAAATATAATCAGTTCAACCACTATGGAAAACAGTATGGACGTTCCTCAGAGAATTAAAAATAGAGCTGTCATAGAACCTGACAATTCCACTCCTGGGTGTATATCCAAAAGAAATGAAAGGAGGATATCAAAAACCCCATGTTTGTTGCATCATTATTCACAACAGCCAAGATTTAGAAACAGCCTGTCTGTTAATGGCTGAATGAATAAAGAAGATGTGAGACATATATATGTGTAGTAGTATATAATAATAAGTAATATACATTCAATCACAAGAAAGAAGGAAATCCTGCAATTTGAGACAACGTAGATGGAACTTGAGAGCATTATGTTAACTGAGATAAGTGAGACAGAGGAAGACAAATGCTGTGTGATACTACTTACAGGTGGAATTTAAAAAAGCTGAACATGCAGAAAGCAAGAGTATAATGATGGTTACCAGACACTGTAGGGAATTAGGGAGTGGGGTAATTAGGGAGATGTTAGTCAAAATTACAAACTTGAGGGGCGTGTGGGTGGCTCAGTGGGTTAAAGCCTCTGCCTTCAACTCAGGTCCTGATTCCAGGGTCCTGGGATCGAGCCCCGTATCGGGCTCTCTGCTCAGCAGGGAGCCTGCTTCCTCTCTCTCTGCCTGCCTCTCTGCCTACTTGTGATCTCTCTCTGTCAAATAAATAAATAAAATCTTTTAAAAAAATTACAAACTTGAAGTTAGAAGATAACTAAGTTCTAGAGACTTATTGTACAGCATTGTGATTATCATCAACAATATAGTATTTAATATATACTTCAAAGTAGCTAATGGACTATATTTTAAATGTTCTCAACACAAAAAAGAAGTAATTATGTGATGTGACAGAGATGTTAGCTAATATATAAAAATATCAAATCATCACATTTTACACCTTAAACTTATACAGTGTTTTATGTCAGTTATTTATCAGTAATAATTATTCTTTCTGTACTTAAGTAGTAGTATATTCATTTTTTTCTGCTGTGTCTTAGCATCAGCCATACAGTGACTGTAAGTAAATGAAACTGTATTTTTCTTCGGGTAGTTTTAGAGTTTTATTAATCTTTTCTTTAATAAAAATATTTATATGAAAGGCTCTCTGATCAAAATTAAAAACACATGATTTGAGAATTTTACTTCTAGTAATAGCTGGTTGACCTAAACCAGTTCTCTCTCTCTCATAAAAGCTGAAGAGCCTGGTCAAAGTTTTAAAAAGACATCTTTTTGAAAATAGCAAAGAGCTTGTAAGATAATGAGGAACAGTGAGGCCAAGATTTTGGATAACTCAGGTAAGTTGCTCAAAATTGCTTTTGCAACAGGTCCACAGACATGACATTATGGAACTCAGACAAGACTTAGACTCAGACAAGAAAACAACTAGTCTCATTATGGTCTTAAAAAAAATAAGAGGCAAGATTGAATAGTTTGGCAGGAAACTAGAAACTATGAAAATTATATAGGAGATAACGGTATATACCTAAAATGGCCAACATTTAAATCACTAACAACTTTAACTGCCAGTGAGGATGTGCAGCGATAGGAGGAACTTCATTCATTGCTGGTAGGAATACAATGGTCCAGCCACTCTGGAAGACAGTTTGGCAGATTCTTACCAAACTAGCCATATTCTTAACCATAATTGCCAAAATGTGGAAGTAACCAGATGCCCTTTAGAAGGCAAATTGATAACCAACTGCAGGACACATAGATAAGGTAACATTATGCAGCACTGAAAAGATATGTGCTATCAAGCCATGAGAAGACATGGAGAGACCTTAAATAGTACTAAGTGAAAGAAGTCAACCTCATAAGACTATATGTAAAGACTATATGTAAAACTATGGAGCCACTGAAAAGATTAGTAGTTGCCATGACCTGTGGAGCAAGGGGAACAATGAATAGGCAGAGCACACAGGATTTTCAGTGCAGTGAAAATACTTTTCATGATATCACAAAGAAAGATACTTGTCATTATATATTTGCTCAAACCTATATAAGGTGCAATACCAAAAGTGAACCCTAACTTGTACTACTATGTAATTTGAACAATTATGTGTCAGTGGAGGTCCATCACTTGTAACAAATATACCACTCTAGTGGGGAATGTTGATAATGGGGAAAGCTATGCAAGTGTGGGGGTAGAAGGCATGTTGGAAATCTCTCCACATTCCCCTCAATTTTGCTCTGATTCTAAAAATTCTCTAAAAAATCTTATGCCCAGTGAGTCACAAGTGGGAAAAAAAAATTTTTCTCCTTTTAAACCCATAGTGATACCCCAGAACTCCAGAGACAAATTTTAAAGCAATTAGAGGAGATTACCTTTAAATACAGTGGTTACAAGGAGAGTTTATTTCTCTAGTGCAACATCAGAAACCAAAAGATAAGAGTTATGTTTACAATGTACTAGAAAAAAAAAACCACCACAAGTTTCAAAACTAGAATTTTATACACAATGATACAAACATCCTTGAAAATAAATACAAAATGATATTTTGTTACTATCCTGATAGTTACTATCAGGATGTACTAAGGAAACTTCTAAAGGATGTATTTTAAGTAGAAGGAACTTAATCCCAGATGAGAAGTCAGAAATAGGAGAAAAAAAGATGCTGAATGTGAAGGTAAATGATGCATATTGCGTGGTTAAAACAACAAGAACAACAATGACAACAACAATTTTTATGGGCTTTAATATATTTCTTGCTTTATATCATTAGTAACAGCAACAGCTTATAAATTTTAAAGTGAATAAATGGATTTAAGATATTCCAAAGTCCTTATATTGTCCTGGATAAAAGGAAATGTATTGCAAAATACTAAATTTTGTTAACTTATGAGTACATATTTAAATTTAGGGTATAAGCAATTCTGCAGATGCTATTCCTGCCCTGAGCCATAATTCATTTGCCCACTTAAAGATATCTGTTGGTATAGTAGACTGTCCAGCATCCATGCTGACAACTTAATCTCACAAGGACTTAGAACTCTCTTCTTCCCTTCCTGAAGTTCTTCTATAGATTTCTGAAACTTATTTCACCACAATAGCCACAGTCTACCTTGCACAGCAAAGCTAACTACTCTGAGGACATCTTACAACCACGGGGGATAGAATTCGGTGAAAAAAGTGCCCTAACTACTCAGTCCGCTGGTGGGGTGATCCTGTGGTCTGTTTTGTGAGTTCTTAGAGAAGTTGCAGTAGGATTGACCCTTATTTGTCCATAGCAATACCTCACTCATTCATATGCCCTTTATTGGCTTCTCTCCCTCTGTGTCTCATATTCTACAAAGTCCCAGTTATTCCTGGGTTTTTTTTTTTTTTCCAACTTCTGATGTATAAGTCCTTATCTTAGGGACTGATTTTAGGGAAGACTAACTAAGATGATTGCAACAGGCTTGGCTCTAGAAAACAGTTTTTTTAGGATACGATTCTGGCATTGGATCCCTCAGCTAGCAGATGACAAAGACTCTATTGTTGAAAATAAATAGGCCGTGGAAAATCTTTTGTGTGTTATGTTGTCACACCTTCCTAGACTATCACTGCAGTGGACTGACATTGTGGTCAGGTTGGCAGGGAGAAAAGTGCTGACTTATAACAGCTCTACCACCTGAACAATAAAGAGGCATGGCAGTCCTAACTAATGTTGAGGTACCTGGTTTTTCAACCGACTTAGAGGACTTGAAAAAGGATACCGTTAGTCTTAGGTCAGTTTTGAAATCCAGAAGTCTTCCATGGAAGAGTCTAAAGAAATTCTGACCTCCAGCATCTAGAGACCTAAGGTACTATAAAATCAGGTCCCCCAATTGTTCCAAGAATGGCAGAGGTACAAAAGAGTCTGAATGCATTTTTACCGAGGATCTTATGCTAAAGTCAAGATTCTGATGGAGAAGCAGGACTTATGATCTGATAGGAAAGGAGAGAGTGATATATTTGAAAACCTTTAACCCCCAGATATCACTGAATCCTTTAGGCCAGCAGAAGCAGTCCTCTGCTTTGCTAGAGGAGAACAGCTTCCCCTTCCACTTTACTATCAAAGGCAAGATGGATATAATTGGTCTAATGATCAGTGAGGCTAGAGTAACTTTGATCTGCAGATCAATGGGCAATTCAGAGTAATAGACCATGGAATTCCTAGAGGCTAAATGGAGAGGCAGCTAGCAAAGGTGTTTCCTAACTAATCAAAATGATTATGAGTAGGTGAGTAGAAGGCTAATGTTAGCCACCCCAGTGGAAGCCCTCTTAAATGGCCCATTAAAATAGCAGCTGCTTCCTATGAAAATGGTCTACCTTGTCACTCTGAATTGCCCTTACCTGGTTCTAATCTCTCCCCTCACACTTAGAACTTATAATGCTCTAGTTTTTCCTATTTGTTAAGTTTCTTTTTCATTATCTACTTCCCCCCCGTAATGTATATTTCACAAGGACATTTTTGGGTCTATTTTGTGTATTGATACATCTAAGCACCTAGAACAATGAGTGTCACAAAGTAGGGGCTCATTAATTTGGTTAATGAATAGCCAGTTTTCCTCACTGCAGGATCTATACATTTATATATGTATTTGAATAGTACTATGATTCAGTATGATTGGTCAGTATCAAGGGGTGCTTTAGAAAAAAAATACTATGAAATCTGTGGCATTGTAAAATGGTGTCCATCTCTTTGTATGAAGTATGAGTATTCTCAGGATGCCTTCCTGGCAGGCTGAGTTAACAAAAAATAGTTAAACTTTTTTTGCTAGGTAAGTGGTTTATACTTACTTTGTGGACGCAAGACTTGGATTTTCTTTTCTGGAAGCCTTTTTTTCCCCCCCTCTTTACTATTATCCTATTGAATGTGATTAATTCTGTTTTATATGTTATTATGATGTCAAAAGTCCTTTGAGGAAAAAATGGGGTTATTTATAAATATTAATTATCTTTCAAAATGAATAATTCTCAATATACCTCAAGTCTGGAAAGGGTTAATGCACTACCCAACTTGCCTAACGTTATCAGAGGCTGGGGTATGTGTACTTCAAACACCTATGTAATGATGCCATTAACCTTTCTTAGCCTAGCTCTGTAAGGTACTTCACCATTGGTTCAAGTGACTCTTTCTTTTCATTGCAACTAGCTGGAATTTTTATTAAGTGTCCTTAATCAAAGGTGAAAAATTCTCAGAGCAGGAAGATTGTCAGTGAAACTGGCTGTTGTATGTGGAAAAAAAAACCACAAATAAAAGGGTTTGATAATTATGTATTAACTCAAGCATTGATAGTCTTTTCATATCATCATAGGTTATGGCTCCGCTTTGATTTTAGGGGTTTAATTTTGGGGGAAGACCTATTAATCTCTTTTCCATTTCTTTGCTTTCTTATTTAGTAATTGAACTGCTCAGGTGTTATTGATTAATGTAGCTTTCTTAAATGACAGGTATGGTATGGCAGTCAAAGCTATTCCCTATGCTGTTCCTCTGGAACAACTCATTTTGGAAAGTGGGGGAAGAATAAGGATGTTAAGTTTTCTCGTAAAAATAGATAGACTTAGGCACCACTTTTGGAGGCAAAATGAGCTTTTCTTTAGAGCACTGGTGTTGGGGTTAATTAGAATGAACTTTAATCTGTACTGTAAAAATTAATATGGGGAAACCTCACTAAAATCAAGTTGGGAGGTTCAGGAGAGGGAGATGCTCATGCCCTACCACTCATCGTTAATTGCAGATCAGAAAATCAGATCATTAGTTGCAGAAAGAGATGGGTCTTGCAGGGGATACTACTATGTTGTCCCAGTAGAAGGAAACAGGGCTTTTGCGCTCCCTTGGCAACAGCTCAGCCAATGACAGAGTCACAGCTCAGCCAATGAGAAACCACTATACATGGAGCACCCCCCCCCCCTCGTTTTGGCCAAAGGACTTTTTGTTTATAAAGCCTTCCCAACTACCCCCCTTTCCTCTATAAAGGAGTGTTCCTTTCTTTTGTATTGTAGACTTGCTTTTAGTTTTGCAGGCATTTCTTCCTCCCGAATTGCAATCCTCTTATTCCCGTATTGACCCATTTCTAATGACAAAAACAACCGGGCGGTTTTGTTTTTGAAGTTAACAGTATGAAGAGTTAAGAGCTAGCTTCTTATAAACATCAGATTCGGACCTTAGAAAGGTTTTTATTAATATGCTCCTGTAAACCTATAACTGAACTGACTGCCGGAAGAAATTCTACTCCTGATGTGACATATTGAGGCTTTTGCTAGCTGCAACAAGTAGGTGAGTGAAGCTCTTCATATTTTTAATGGGCTCACATCACAGAGAAGAGAGAAAACACAATCTTGAGAACAAGGGAAAAAAGATCAGTAGAAAATCGATATTTAGAAAGGTACACCCTGTAGGATTATATCATAGCCTAAAACTGCCAATATCATTTATTTTGTGGATTAAACATCTGTGCTTTGCAATATAATTGGGGGATACAAGTACAATGTAAGTTCTGTTTAGTTTGCAACTCTGGTTGTTTCTTCCTCCACACTGTTTGTGTTAATTGCCCCTTGTGGATGGGCTTCATAGTCTCTAATCCTCATAGTGTGCAAGTGAATTTGTGCTGTGCTTCTCTCAAACACACCTGCAAGAAATTTTAATAGCTTTAAAAACCTAAGATGTTTCCCTAACTCCCTGTTGCATAACAGTCCTGACTATCTGAAGTATCATCACAAAGGATAATTTAATAATAGCTATGATGATGTAGGCACCTGAAATTCCATCTGGCAGCTTACACTGTAGTAAAACACACACACACACACACACACACTCACGCACACACACTTAAGAGATTTTTTTTTTTAAGAATTTTATTTATTTGACAGATCACAAGTAGGCAGAGAGGCAGGCAGAGAGAGAGGGGGAAGCAGGCTCCCTGGTGAGCAGAGAGCCTAATGTGGGGCTGGATCCCAGGGCCCTGAGAGCATAACCTGAGCAGAAGGAAGAGGTTTATCCTGCTGAGCCACCCAGGAGCCCCGAGAGACATTTTTTTTTTTTTTTTTAATAAACTTGTCTAATGTATTTCCACTCTGTATACATGCTGCTTGCTCTTGCTTGGACACCCAAAAGAAGAATTCAGCAAGTTGTAACAGTGAATCCATTACAAGTTGGTGAATGCTTTGACAAATTATATCCTGTTTCCAACCATCCCCTGAATTTTTTTTCTTAACATTTAAATTTAGGTTACAATAAAATTGTATAAATATAGGATAGGAAAAGTAATATGCTTCACTAGCTGTAGTCTTTTTGAAGCTATTGATTCCAAAAAGCAAAAATAAATGGTATTTTACCTAAAATGTGCAACAGAGTTTAAAGGTCTTCTATGCTTGCAAAATTACTTATTTCCTGTATCTCAGAAAAACAGATGACAGTTTTAGAGGAGGGAAATAATTCTAAACGGGGCTTAAGGTAGTTTTTCTGGAGAGGTCAGTAACTATTGAATGAGTAAGTAGATAATTGTATGTATGGACAAATGAATAAACTAAATATGTAAATTTGTTATGACTAAAAATTAGATTGATTCATTTACAGTTATATTCAACTTCATGTATCTTGGGCATAGATCTGCTTTGTAAGTGGGCATTTTTTCTTGGCTCTTGGCCATTACTGTATGACCACACATCTTGGCATTAAACAGATATTTTGAAATTTGAACGTGGGATAGTTAGATGAACAAAGTGTAGCCATAGCTGTGAACCATTTGCTTTTTTTCTGCTCTGTGAGCACCTTTTCACTGCCGCTGGAGGTGCAGTCAAAGACACTTTGGAGTTTCCTATCATTAGAAATTATTTCTAGATTTAACTGGATCTCCTTACATCTAATAGGATTTCTGGTATGTGTGTGGGAGAAGGGTGAGAGGAACAGGGGCTAAGTATTGATTACAGAAGAGTCTCGGAGGAGAATTTACTGTATTTTGTGGTTAGTTTCCTGATTTGGATGCTTTCAGCTTAATGCTAGCATATTAGGTTTGTTTCGTTTTCATATTTGATACATGTTAAAACCATGTTAATTCGGGACATCTGAGTAGCTCAGTCTATTAAGCCACTGCTGGCTCAGGTCATGATCCAGGGTCCTGGGATCGAGCCCGGCATCGGGGCCGTTGCTCCTCAGGGAGTCTGCTTCTCCCTCTGCCTGGCACTCCTGCTGCTTGTGCTTGCTCCCTCACTCCCTCTCTCTCCCTCTCTCTGACAAATAAGTAAATAAAATATTAAAAAAAAAAAAAAAAACTATTTTAACCCTTACTACCACAATGTATTTTTTAATAGAGCACAGTTAGCAAAGGTGGAAAACCACCAGCTATTTTCCATTAAGATGGTTTAGAGGCCACTGAAGCTTCACCGACGTGGTTGTCCTGTCTATATTCTTTCTTGAGAACATGTGTGTAACATTGTGAACTTTGGGCCTGAAACTTTGATCTGGTTGAACTAGGCATTAAAACTAAATACCAGTGTTTCTTAAAAGAAATGATCCTTCTGAAGCTGCAGATGTCAAAAGCTATCTTGAGATCTTAAAAAATTTTTCTGGAAAGTGAATTTAAAATGCCAAACCAATACTTTAGAAAACATCTTTAATCTTAATTGATTCAGAAGCGTTGACTATAATTTGGTTGGAATTTTAGATTTACTCAGCTCTTTTTGTTTTTTAACCTAAGCTTTTATCCATTTTATTGAAATACTAGCTTTTTATCAAAGAAAGAATCATATAAAATGTCCTTTCTCTCACATGTGTGGTTTTTCAGCAAATAAAAAATAATCTCTAAAAGAATAGTTTTTTTAATCAAGACAGAAATTATACAATGCATTCTTTGCAGAATAAAAAATTCTGTATCACATAAGAATGCATTCACCTGTAAATAACAGAAATATCCCTAACAGTGGCCTAAGCAATGATCTTTAATTATTGTAAAGAAGAAGAAGTAGGGACAAAGGAGCTTGTGCAGCATTTCCACCATGCCAAAATAAAATACCTGCTTCTGTTATCCTTTCATTCTATGTGCTTGTCACTCCATTGCAAAATGACCATTAAAACTCCAATTGTAGTTAGAAGAAGGGGTAGTGCTACTAGAGTGTGTCAGTTGTTTCCCCCAAAAGAGCACTGCCTTCTCAGATAAGCCCTAGGGGACTTCTCATTAGTTCTTATTGACTGGAATTGTATTGCATGGACAACTGTAGTTGCAAGAGAAGCTGGAACATTAAGCCTTTACCTTTTGCAGAACAAAAGCAAGTGTTTAGTGTGTCCAACCTCTCTGTTTGAAGTCAGCAAGAAAATAAAGGGTGAAGAATTACGTCAGCAGCAGCTATGATTTCCAAGCTCTATTTTAGGTCTAATTGAATTCTAGCAGTCTGATGACAAAACAAATTTATGGGACAACAAAGAAACTGAGACATCTTTTGCACATTTACTGCAAAGGATAGAACTAAGATAAATGCCATTATCAAGTAGAGCCAATATATATTGTAATTTCACACAAAAGAGGTCACTGACTCTTTTAGAAAAATGAACTTCAGCTGTATCAAGTCTGTCTTTAAAAATGAGGATGAAAAGTGGAGTTTTCTCTTTAAACAACCATTTGAAACAACCCCTCTTCAGTAAAGCCTATCCGCAGACCAGTGTGATGAGTAGATATGGATTTTTTTGGGTCAGGATTTAGTTAAATGAGCACTAGTATCACTACTGAAATGAGTATTCTTAACCACTACTTGTTTTATTCTAGAGCAGCAACAAAATGGCAGAGACGACAGCTGCCACATCATATACATACACACACTCCTTCCTACACAAACTATGCTTTGTACATCAGATGCAGCATAAATACCATGGCATGTGGCAGTTGCTATGGTGACAAGTTTTTTTTTTTTAATGAAGAGCAGATGGACTAAGCATGTAAAACTTGCATAAGTTGTTAGTAATCTGTGACTTACTGTAGACTAGTTGATGAAGGAAACTACAATCTAGCTTTTGTAATTTTTCCACATAACATGTTTAACTACCCCTTTTCTCCTTTTCTTCAGTTCATTTTGTTTTCCAAATGGCAGTGGAAAATTGTTAATTGTTTTTCCTATACCACAGGAATTATATATATATATATATATATATATATATATATATATATATAAAACACACACACACACACATTATATATATATGTATAGCCCTTCTTTGCCAAATAAATTTCTATTGTAAGGCTTTTAACTCTTAAGTGGAATACATGCATATTTCCAGTTTCTCATATAAGTACATTTCGTTTAAGTCTAAGTCACAAAATATACATGATAACTTGGGAATGGTTCTGCATGTGAAAGGGTTAGAACCAGCGAGCAGGTAGCTTGCTCTGTATAGCTCAAGTGCTGGATAATGTGTAAGGGCTCTAGGACGTATAATGAGTATTTTGGATTAGTTTTTGTTCTGTTGGTCTAACCATCCAATCTAGGCAGGCCTTGTTCTGAAGTGGCCTAATCATGTGTTGTTCCTAGCTGTTCATGGACCTGGGCAGGGGGAGCACCCTCAAGGAATGATGGAATGTGCTTGTACGATCTTAGCCAGTGGTTTTTCTATAGGCCATATTGTCTCTCTTTATGTGCAAAATAGTGAAGGAGATTTTAACCTATTTCAGGAACTACTTATTGTGCACCCCACATAAGGCAAAATTAAGGGGAAGGCACAGAACTGCTTTCAGTGTCAAGAGAATCCTGGGAAAAAGAAGATGAAGTGTCTCTAATACCAAATAGACCCTAACTGTCATTAAGGAGGAAACTGCTGAGGATCCAAGCAGGAAGAGATTCTCATTGGTAATGGCTTTCTTGGATATTTCCTGATGATTTGGTACTGTTGGTTTTAGGCAAATCTTTTTTAGATCTTCTTTCCAAGCATGTGTGATCGTGCACTCTGCTGTTTTGTTCATCTTTGATGGTGAATTCACCTTGACTATGGAACTATTATGGGGAAGTTGGTTCACCTGGATAGAGAATAAAATGACATTAAGCTCATTTTAATTATTCCTTCAGCTCTTCCTTGAGAATTTCCTCAAAGATGAGTCATACTTATTGTTAATCTTTATATTTTCTCTTTTGTTTAAGGCTAAAACAGAGTAGAGAGATTGGTGATTAGCAGTTCCTTTATATTCCCCAGCATGCAAAGATAGCCCTTTGGATTGCCCCCCTGGTTGGCATTTTAGATGCCGTGATGACTTGTGTTGCTGCTGCGCCCAGTAACCAGCTCTGTGATGCGGCAGTATTTAATAGCCACGTTCTGGTGTGTGTTTCGTGAGCGATGCATGCTGCCCTTATAGCCCAGGTGTTCTCAGACATGTCTCCTGGCAGAAGTTGATCCTTGTCTTCACAGAGTGTTCATTACAGGCTCAACTGTTGCCACTTCCCTAGATTGACAGTAGATTGTGAAAGCTGGGGCCATAAATTTACTAGTATATCTATTTAACATTAACGTTAATTTACTAGTATATCTATTTAACATTGCTGTATTAAAATGTATTTTACACCAAGCCCATGTGGGGCACTGGAAGTACAGAAGTTAATGTGACAGACTTCTGTTGCTTATATTCTAGAGAGGGCATCAATAATAATCATGTGGATTCTTTTTTTTTTTTTTTTTTTGTTCCCCTAATGATGATTGCAAATTTTACCAGTGTTTTTTATCAGCTCTAAAGTGATAGCATGGATTGGTGTGACAGAATTTAGGTAGTGTGGCCAAATTCAGCTTCTCCAGAAAGAAACGTTTGCGGTAAGAGTGACTAGGTTTGTAGATTGAAGGTGGAATTAAAATGGTAACGGTTTCCATTTTAGGCCTGGGTTGTTGACATTGTGTGTATTCTGTAGCACTTTCTAAATAGTCAGTGTGAAAAATCTGAGATTAAAAAAAATCCTTTTTGTTCTTGTGTTATGAAGAAAGCACCAATTGTGTTATCAGGCTTGGAACTGATGAAGTACCACATGCATTGAAAGAAGCAGAGTAATCATAGTGGGCTTTTTAAAATTATGATTTTATTTAATTGTACTATAGTAAGCCTAAAAATAATGATATAATTACAGAAAGGGGAAAAATGTCCTTCCTCAGGATTGATATTCTGAACCCAAAGTGTATTTATTATTTCTTAGTGATAAACCTGGTGTCCTTAATTTTGCCCAAAGTCCATTAGCTAAAGGTAAATGTACCCGTAGTCATTTCAACACATAAGAGATAAAAATGTGCCTTCTGGAGTTTTAAGAGGATCGCATAGATGTTCTACCATGCTGGATTTAAAACTCAAAGTCTCATATCAAGAATCAATACAAAATAATTACTGTAATCCTACTGCATTCCTATATAAATTAACCCTTCACTCCGCGGGAAGCTAACGAGAATTAAGTATGGTTTGACTTCCAGAGAGTTGCATGTATTTTTATATTTCCAATTCATTACAAAAATAATTGTGGACTCTAATTTTGTTTAACTAGTGTGCTGCTTATAATTGCAAAATAGCTGTTAAACAATTGCTGCAAAGGCTCAACTATGTAAGGCACTAATGACTATTCAACCTCTAGTAAGACACTTAATGTGGAAAGACGTGAGAGATTTATAATTAAAACAATCTTCTCGATGAACTGTTTGCTCAGAAAACAAACAGCTCGCCTTTACCTTGGCACTAGTAATCGACAATTAATTGACAACATTGTTGACAGTACATTTGACTATGCTTCACCACCTAGTAGAAATAGGATTTACTTCCATAGTATTACCATGATACTTGTGAGATTATTAACTATAACTCACTAGCAAAATAAAATATACGATGGACTACTCTATGCTTATGAGTACCATTCATGAGTGTTAATCGGTGCAGTGGAGAAGCCTGTATTGTTTCTAATTTTGGTTATCCTCTCTATATATTTCCACAAATGATGTCAGATGAACAGATGTAGAAGAATAGAGTTCACATTAAAAAAAAAAAAAAGATTTAACTGTTAAAATCATAGCATAGCTCTGGGAATTTATTTTCAAGACAATTCTTATCAAATGAAAGTAGTTTAATCACAAATGGAAGTGGTCTAATGTGCTCGTTTAGAACTACAGTGGACTCCAAAGCATCAGACCTTATAGCTTTTTCTTTTCACAAGCACAACTGAAGCTTCAGGTTTTCTGATATTGAGGCACATAAGTGTTTTCAGGGTGCTAGTTTTGTAACTAGCCACCACAGGGCAGATCCTTTGAGAACCAGGACGTAGGTGGGTGCTCTCTTCACCATTTCTATGACCTCCTTCCCCTCCAGCCCTCCTCCTCCATGCACCTGTCCCTTTTTGGGGAAACCAATTCTGTATTTGAAGAGAAGGCAGGAGATGGAGACTTACTACTATTACTCAGCATCATGTCTGGCCAGTGGCAAGTGGGGTATAACTCTCTAAGCCTCCGTTCTCTTAAACAGTAGTATAGGTAAACTAATAATAGAAATATAAATATATTTTATTAAAATAAAAATATATTTTATTTTGCTAGTGAGTTATAGTTAATAATCTCACAAGTATCATGGTAATACTATGGAAGTAAATCCTATTTCTACTAGGTGGTGAAGCATAGTCAAATGTACTGTCAACAATGTTGTCAATTAATTGTCGATTACTAGTGCCAAGGTAAAGGCGAGCTGTTTGTTTTCTGAGCTGACTACCTCACAGCATTGTCCTGAAATCACAGTGAGATTTTTTTGTGAAGGTGCTATATGCATAAGTAGTTGATGCTTCCCAAACTGGTTTTTAGTTCACATTAAAGTAAAGAAGAGTCATTTTTCCACTAGTGTTTGTATTTTAATTTTGATTGAAGTCTTAATGCAAAGTTTTCATAGGCAATGCAGTATAGTAACATAGGTTACTGAATTCCCTAAGCCTCAGTTTTCTAATCTGCCAGATGGGGAAAAAAATCCTACCTTGTGGAGATGATGAGAAGCTTAAATACAAAAGAATGTGCACAGTTATTGGCCTTCTGTAGGTACTCAGTAAGTGCTAGTTATTACTAATGACAATGTTTAAGGAATTATAGAGCTTTTGTATATTCTATGTTCTCTATGAAATTACACCTAGTAGGCATTGGTAACCTCTGCAGCTCTTGCTGTACCATTGATGAAAAGGAGGAAATAACTTCCTCTTGCTTTGGTGCATAAAATACTGTAACCTGTTTGAGTACATGCTTGTATTTTATGGTTTTGCTGTACATTGTATCTTCTACTCCTCACATGGTAATAAAAGCCTATATTTTATCTACGGTGTATCTATGACATAGGTGTAGTTTTCTACTGCTGCTCGTTATGAAAAAATACAGTGTAGGGGTTTAAACAACGCATATGTGCAGTATCTCACAAATCTGTAGGCTGGAAGTCTGAGCATGATGTAGCTGGGTTCTCTGCTCACCAGCATGACATGAAGGTATTGGCGAGAACTATGAATATATTTAAGACTTAGAGTCTTTGTTCGAGTTCTCTGGTTGTTGGCAGAAATCAGTTCATTATGGCATAGGATGCAGGTCACTGATATCTTGCAGGCTGGAAACCCGTGAGTGGGGTAGGGTAGTCTCAGCTTCTGGAGGCTGCCTACCATCTTCCCTGTGTGTCTCTCTCCACAACATGGCAATATGTTCCTTCAATATCAGAGGGAGAATTTCTCACTTCATTCCTTAATCACATCACAAGTCAAGTGAAGTAGCAGTGTTATAAAATTTTGGGGTGGGGAGTTGCTGCTGTATGGAATTCTGCTTCATTCAAGCTACCTTATTCATGGGGTCCTGAATGAAAGGAACAGAGACTGAATGCATTCCAGTGACAGGAAAGCAAAGGTAGTTAAAAATAGTCAGATAAAGGGATGTTTGCCTTATGGTATAGACACTATAGTAGGTAGACCTGGGGTAAGAGAAACAAGGAACAACAGCAAGCAATACTAAGAACTAGAAATGGCATACCCTTTTCATTGTCTTTGACTTTGGTCTATAAGAGCCTTATCAAACAAAGAGAAAGATGAAACATTACTGAATTATTCATTTACTATTTTAATATTCATATAAGTACTACTAATAATGAACAATTAATTTTATTTTTTATTAATTAATAAAGTGTTGTTTTGAAGCATCTTTTTTCTGACATTTTTAGTTTCCTATAGCAATATTATCAGACAGGACAGGGGAAACAACATGGAGACACATCAGCTTATTTATTCTGCAAATAGTCAGCAGGAGATAAAATAGGTCTGCCATGCCTTGAACACATAGGTATAGTTTCAATCTTTTATACCTAATACTTAATAAATAATACAAATTCTTCCATTTGAGTTCTTAGGCCTTATTGCATAAAAACCCTCCCAATGTCTTTTGCTCAAGGTGGATGTAGTTAGCCCACTCCTTGTTCTATTCCTAATGCACTGACATTTTTTCCTTAAAATTCTATAATTTTTACAGTGTGGAAGCTAATTGCCAGTGTGACCATGGCCTGTGCACAGTTTAGCATCACTGTTTTGCCAGACTCCAGCGGTACTCTTTGCTCATCCTATTCTGAAGGTGGCAGGAAATCTGTCATTCTGAGGTTTCCTCCTTACTGTTTTGTGTGTGTGTGTGTTTTTTCCTGCAAGCCCTGTGAGCAGTTTCCATCCCTGTGAATCTAATTATTTAATTTTACTCACTGAATGAGGAGAATTTTCTTCTTCCAACACACGAGTTTCTCTTCTGAGAAATACTGTCAACTAAGCACCTTTAATAAAACAAATTCCTTTACTTAATCATCTCAAGAAGATTTTGGAGTTGTTACTATTATCCTGGTTTTGAGATAAGAAAACCAAGGGCCAAAGAAAGTGAGGGATGCCCCTGAGGACACAAGCTATAAGCAGTAACTTTTTCATGTTTACGTGTTTTGGTTGCAAGTCCAGTGCTTTCACAAATTATGCCATACTTTTCTTTTATTTTGCCTGAAATAAATATTAAGTATTGGTTCTGTTATTGGAATTTTTTATTATAGTTGCAGTTTTGTGATGAAATGAAAGTTTTCCAGGTTTATTTTACTGTGTAATTTTAGAATAAGTGATTTTATTTTATTTTAAAGATTTTATTTATTTATCTTAAAGATTTTTTTTATTTATGTTTTATTTCATTATTTATTTATTTATTTTATTTAGTTGAGAGAGACAAAGAGAGAGAGTGGGGAGTCTGATGCAAGACTGGATCCTGGGACTTTAGGATCATGACCTGAGCCGAAGGCAATGGCTTAACCAACCAAGCCACCCAGATGCCCCTAGAATAAGTGATTTAAAACTGAGCATAGAATAACATGTAAACATAACTTAACATACGTAGGACCAGATGAAACATGGATATATGTTCATTTCATATTTAAAGTTCTGTGTTAGTTGTATTTTCTAGGCAGACATTTAGTGAATTATTCTAATATATTTAAACATCAGTCCAGGTGGTGATGTTTGGCCTTAAGTATACTGGCGAGGTTGCGGGGAGGGGGGTAGGAGGTTGGGGTATCAGGTGGTGGGTATTATAGAGGGCACAGATTGCATGGAGCACTGGGTGTGGTGCAAAAATAATGAATACTGTTTTTCTGAAAATAAATAAGTTGAAAAAATTTTTAAAAATGTATACTGGCTTTTGTCAATGGATATGTGTTTTATTTTATTTATGACTATACTGAAAAAATTAATTGTAGAAAATTTGGAATGTCCAGGATAAGTTGATTTCTATTTGGTTAAAGGAGCTCCGGATACCTTTGGCTGTTCTCAGTAACACTTATTAGGGATCCAGGGGGACTCTGCCTTCACAGAGAAGTTCATGGGATGTAAGGTCAGGTCCAGCCTTTTTCATAGCAAACACATGTCTCATATGGGCACTCTATAATACCATACTTGTTTGACCTTGTCACCTTTTCTTTTGGAGAAAATGAATTTGAGTGATGATTTTATCTGTAATAATCATTAAGAGAAATGACTAAGAAGGAGAAGAAAAACTCCTTTCCTGGGCCATGTCTCAGGCATTTTTGTCTCTTATGTGAAACCATGCGGTCCTTTTCTCCTTACCATAGTAGTTCCTGTATTTTACATATTAGGTGGGGCCAACTATTCATTCAAAAGTAGTTACCAAATGAGTACTAACTTGTAGATATTATTCTAGGCATGGCTTTTAAACTCAATTTTTAATCAGCCAACTTGGATCCTGGTTTACAGTGAAAGCTAAGTAGTGATTTGAGTGCTCTACCTGAAGTAAAAGTGGGATAATAGAGTGAAAAAATAGGTTCCTCACCTAAGAAAGTCTTGTTTTGATGAGGGGCAGAGACCTTTACATCTTTGAGTGGGAACATCTTAGAGAATTCTTTGGATTTGTACTGATGTCCATTATTACCCTGGTAGCTATACAGACCATTTCCCCCCATTTTCTGAGGGTAATCCAGTTTGGAGAAACATATAATGGTCATTTTCAAAAGCAAAAATGTATATATCACTACCCTCTTTTACAGTAAGACATTTTTATGCATTCCTGAGCCCAAGATGATACTGATTTTTGCTAAGACAACACCAAATTCCATTGAGATGGACAAAATTACTTCAGCGCTAGCGATCATAACACAGCTTAATAAATCATACTACCTTCAAGTGTTACTTTATAACAAAACTGTTTATCTGCTAACATTCAGTTCTTTTGTAACCAATGCCACCATATGTTTAAGACTATACTTATAAACATAACATACATATGATACTCAATATTTATGTATTTTAACCTTTAACTCATAAACAACAACAAAACCAGAATGGTGAAGATGAAAATAAATGAAAAACAATGCAAATGGTGTCACTGGTGGATCTTCAATCTTGGAAGACTCTAACAGTCTCAATTAGATGATTAGATGTTTTCTTTAGTTCTGCTATTCTCAAAAATACTACTATAAACACTTTATATGTCAGTCATTTGGTGCATTGCTAACTATGTTCATAGGACATATTTTTAGACGTTGACTTCATAGAACATTTGCATGTTGTAAAGGTCTTAGACATACATTCTAATTTGCTCACAGAAATACCTTCTTAGTTCATACTCTGTGGCAGAATGTGACAAGGCCCATCTTACCAAATCTTTGTCCTAACTGAATATTATTTTTCAAATAATTACCAGTTTGCTAAATAAAAGTATGTATGTTTATAATTTTCATGGATTTTTCTACCAAAGAGGTTAAACATTTTCCCCCCATGCCTAGTACTCAGGTGGGTGTATGCTTGTGTGCACACGAATGGATGTTATGTGTTTGTGTAAGGGGTAGAGTGCTTGTGTCGTTTGTTTATTGTTATTATTTGTTTACCTTGTTTCCCTTTTTGTTGGTTGGTTGGGTTTTTTGTTTCTGTTTTTTGTTTATACTTCCCTTATGTTTTTGTTCATAGTGATTTCAGACCTAAGAGTATTATGCTGTCATGAAGTCAAGTTTTTGTCGTAAAATGTTGTCTTGGGGGGCTTCTCTAGTACAATGTGAGGTTGATGCAAGGTATTTCTCCCAGCTGGGTCATCTAGAGCAATAGAGGTGTTCTGGAATGATGTCTGAAGTCCCTTTCCTTGGGATCCTAGCTGTGTGTCTTAAGAGCATGCCAGAATATCCAAAAACCAGGGAAACCTAAGCAGTGTTGTGAGAGAGGGCAGAGTGAGTCTTGAGCAGCAATGTTGTGTCAGCAAGAAGCAGTGAATGTGGCTTCTTCTGGTTCATATGTGGAAAAAGAATAGAGTAGTTGAAATGCGGGGAGGAGGCGCTCCATAGAAAGGTGTTAGACTTCAAATAGAATATTTGAACGCTTAAGCATTTAGTTGAACATAAAAATGGCTCTATATACTGAATTTTTTGGAGTATAGTATATCATTTAAGTATACAATAAATTTTTTACTTTAGTCCCTAGAAAATAATGTATGTTTATGAATTAAATTTTTTTTGTTCCATTGCATTCCCTGTGATTGAATTTCCAATTTGCCTTAAATATTGCCATTCTGCTCTATCTTTCAAGCTTTTTTCTGATAATTTTAATTTCTATTTTATGTTCCTGAATATTTTTTTAAATTTTACTCATTTCTCCACAAAGCAGAATCCTAACACAAATTTGTAGTCTTGGAATTTAATAAGTTTAAAATTTATATGTTTATCTTCATGGCTACTACTTTTGATCCTACAGCTGTCATTTCTGTTTTATCTGTTTTGCTTTCTATTTTTCATATTTGCTGTTTCCTTTTTGTATAAATACTACCCTGCTTTTTAAATTTTATGGCAATTTGGAGGGAAAAACGAGCTTTTTTTTTTTTTAATAAACATATAATATATTTTTATCCCCAGGGGTACAGGTCTGTGAATCGCCAGGTTTACACACTTCACAGCACTCACCATAGCACATACCCTCCCCAATGTTTATAACCCCACCCCCCTTCTCTCAACCCTCCTCCCCCCAGCAACCCTCAGTTTGTTTTTGAGATTAAGAGTCACTTATGGTTTGTCTCCCTCCCAATCCCATCTTTCATTAATTCTTCTCCTACCCCCTTAACCCCCCATGTTGCATCTCCACTTCCTCATATCAGGGAGATCATATGGTAGTTGTCTTTCTGTGATTGACTTATTTCACTAAGCCTAATACCCTCTAGTTCCATCCACGTCATCGCAAATGGCAAGATTTCATTTCTTTTGATGGCTGCATAGTATTCCATTGTGTATATATACCACATCTTCTTGATCCATTCATCTGTTGATGGACATCTAGGTTCTTTCCATAGTTTGGCTATTGTAGACATTGCCGCTATAACATTTGGGTGCACGTGCCCCTTCGGATCACTACGTTTGTATCTTTAAGGTAAATACCCAGTAGTGCAATTCCTGGATCATAGGATAGTTCTATTTTCAACATTTTGAGGAACCTCCATGCTGTTTTCTAGAGTGGTTGCACCAGCTGAAAAAATGACCTTTAATCTGTATTTCTCAAATTCTCACATTCAAGGAAAATTGAGTCTTTTGAATCTTTTGTCTTTTGGGCACAGATTGAGCAAGATTTTATTTTTCCCATTATTCTACCACCCAAACATTACCTCTTGTACTTTGCTAATACATACCTGGTGTTTGCCCTGTATTTGTTTTCTTAAATTATTAAACTGTTCATTGTTTACATAGTTCATTTCCTTTCTCATGTCTTTGTATTTACATTTTATTTTAAAACTACTTAAAATAATTATTTATAGAGCTAAAAATTGGTGTATTTTACTTCTAAATGAGGAATCTGTGCTGATATTATCTCCCAGATTTTGAATTCTTATTTTTGTTCCTTCTCTCAGTAGACTAGATTATTACCTGGTATAAATTACTTTTAATAATGGACTGTTTATAGGACAGTTTTAAATTTAGAGAAAATTGAGATGGTACTACAGAGGAATCCCACATACCCTCACAGCTAATTTTCCCTCTTAACAACATGTTAGGTCAGTATGGTACATTTGTTACAATTCATGAACCAATACTGATACATCATTGTTAAGGCCTGTACAGTATTCGGATTGCCTTAGTTTTACCTATTGTCATTTTTTTGTTCCATGATCCTACCCAAGATACCTTTAGTTGTCCTATCTTCTAGGATCCTCTTGGCTGTTAGTATCTTAGACTTTTTTTTTTTTGGGCAACCTTGACAATTTTGAGGACTATTAACCAAGTATTTTGTAGGATGCCCCTCTACTGGAATTTGCTTCTTTTTCTTCTAATAATGCAAATAGAGTTAGGGGTTTTTGAGAGGAATCCACAGAGTTAAAGTTCCAGTTTGTATCACATAATATCAAGGGTACTGTATCAGAGTTCTTCAAAGAAACAGAACCAACAGGATGCATGTAAAGAGAATTATTGTAAGGAATTGGCTCACATAATTGTGAAATTCATAGGGCAGGTCGAGGCTAGAATCTCAAGCGTGGATGCTACAATCTTGAAAGAAATCAGGATTTCTTTGTCTAGGGGAGAACTCATTTTGGTCTTGAGGTATAAGGACTGATGGGATGAGGCCCACCCACATTGTGGTGGGTAATCTGCTTTACTTAAAGCTGGTTGGTTGTAGGTGTTAACAACATCTACAGTATCCCTTAACAGCAATGCCTAGATTAGTGCTTGATTAAATAACTGGTTACTTGAGCTGAACCAAATAGACACATAGAAGTAACCATCACAGCTACCTACTGTGAAAATGATTATCACTATTCTTGTTAACTTAGGTCACCTGGCTGAGGTATTATTTGTCAGGCTTATGAAATGTTTTAAAGTTGCTTTTTTTTTTTTTTTCCATTGTATGTAGCCCACACTTAAGAGACGGGGATTTATGCTTCTCCCCTTGTCAAGGGCAGAATATTTACATAAATTATTTGAAAATTTGCAAAGGAATTCTGTCTAATCTCTTCCTCATTTGCTTATTTATTCAGTCATTTATTTTTATCAGTACAGACTTGCTTCATACTTTGGGTTATAATCCAGTGCTACTTACTTGGTCACTTAAATTGTTCTAGCTTTGGTCATTGGGGGCTCCTTTGGTGGACTCATTTTACCCTTTCACATAATATCAAAAATGCAGATTTTGGTGTTTTGTTTCTGTTTTTAGATAAGTCTTACTTTATGGAACTACAGGATGCTTCTTAGATGTTTCCAACCTGTCCTCAAATCAGCCATTTCTCCAAGGAACCCTTGTTCCTTTTACTGCAGGGTGCCTTTAGTAACCAAAGTCCAGGTGCTAGTGCACTTATTGCTACTAGAGTGTGATTTTTTTTTTCTAGGTCTTCTTAACTGACAGAATGAGGAAATGTATACATGCAGACATGTATACGTACGTACGTACATACATACATACAGAGTATATGTAAAATGTATGCACACATTTATAAATACTTGTGTATATATAACCATCTGTATCTCTATTAAGTTAAACATGAGTTCATACTGATCTTTCCAACCCTAATCCCTTAACACCTGGATCATTCTAGCCTCCTTTTCTTGCTTATCTGTAAAGTTTTAGCCCAGTGAGAAATGTCTTATACTACTTACTAGACATTTAGTTACCCAGTTTCAGTTCATATGTGTAGCGCTATCAAAATTGTTAACCAGTATCAATGTGGGAAACAACTTTATCAACCAGAGCAGAGTACATATTCGGTTTCTTTTGTTTTTAAATTAATGGACTGTGTTTATGTTCAAAATTACTTAAGTCGGACCTTTACACTCAACCTCTATAGTGAGGTTATTGCATACGTTTGTAACACAGCTAGCTTCTCTGGTCTTAGTTTGCATTCCTTCCAGGGATCTCTTGACCTCCTCAATAATGTGATTCCCATCATTTATCCTGTTACATTATGTGGGTTTTGACAAATGGATAGTGCCATGTTCTCACCATTGTAGTATCATATAAAATAGTTTCATTGCCCTAGAAGCTTCCCTGTGCTCTATACTTGTGCTGTACTCTAACTTAACCTTAACCACCCTTAATCTCTGGCAAACACTGATATTTTTACTCTTTCTATTCTGTTGCTTTTTCCAGAAGCTCAAATAGTTGGAATCAGACAGTGTACAGCTGTTTCCAAATGGTTTCTTTCAATTAGCAATATGTGTTTTGGGTTCATCATGTCTTTTCACATAAATTGATATTTCTTCTTTTATTGCTGAATGATATCCTATTGTATAGCTGTAGCATGGTATTTCATAAATAATAATCTTCAAGTAAACTTTTTCATAAAAAATCAGTATGTAGTAAGTACGTTTTGAGTGTTTGCTCATCTGCATGAAATTTCCTGATGCCTTTCAAAAAGAATTAAAACTTGAATGGGTAGAAGATCTTTATGAACATAAACTTTGACTCTCAATGTTCTGTGCTACGACACAGTGACAATATTTACTGAGTATATTTCATCAGTTCTAATGTACTTTTTCTTATGTTTTAACATTTCTTAAATTCTGGTGAAACATAAAATAACCTCATATAGTCACTTTGGGGTGGCACTCTGGGGTTGTGCTTTGAGATGGAAATGTCAGTTTTGTTACCATACACAAATTTGGTCACAATTCTTTATCATTACTTCAGTTAAGTGTATGCATTGGTGTTGCTGCGCACACTGAGTTTAAATGCCATGTCAAATGTCTTCAAAATAATTACACACTAATTCAGCAGTTAAAGATTATTGAATGTAAGGAAAGTCATAGATCAGAAGAGAGGCATAAATTTGATATTAATGCAGAAATTTTAATTGTTGGAGGAATGACTATAGTTTCTTTTTTCTCTTTTCTTTCTTCTTTTTTTTTTTTTTTTTTTTTTTTTGCAAAAACTAACGAAGTGTTTTATGTTATCAAAGAAAGGACAAAACCCTAAAGTAGAGGACTGAAGTGTATTAATTATTTATTTATTACAGATTTTTGTGCACAAATATTGTCTGTCATACTCAAAGGAATGCAAATGAAAGTCTGAGAAACTGCCATAAAAATCTCTGTGTAGCTGAAGTTAATTTCAAAGCAAATGAGAAGCTGGTGTGATGGATTGTCACTTAGGATTATCATTAAGGCATTATGTCACAGTTTAATTGATAGTCTTTTGCTCCCTTACTTAATATTCGATAAAATAATGGTGTATTTTACAATCCTTGAAATCTTATATTTAATAACATATGTATTTATTATTTACTGTGCTCTGTGCTTTATGTACTCAGTATCATTTCAGCTTTGCTATCACCCTATAAGGGTAGTATTATTGTCCTTGTTCAGCGATAATGTTATTAGGAAAAATATGTAACTTGCCTGGGGTCATGAATCTAAAAATTGGTAGAGCCTGGACTTGAGTCTTTGCTGTTACATTCCACTATGGTGCTCCAGTCCTTTCTTTCTTCCACAGTTACTGAGAAGTTTCAAGTCAGCTGATATCTTGGAGTTTTTTTTTTAAATGTTTCTAACCCATGTGTGGATTATTTCTTAATCCTGTCTGTCCCCTTTTCCACCCTTTTTCTCATAAAGTTATCCATTAAAATGATGACCACAGTTTTAAAATGAGGGGAGTGGGGAAGAATCCATAATACCACAAGAAATTTAGGGCATTAAAAGAGAATTTGAGGGTTTTTTTTTTTTTCAAGCGGGTGTATGGTAGAGAGGACCATACCAGAGATGTCATTGAGAGCCAATTCAAAATTCACTCCCGAGAAGTATATAATAAAATGTACTGTACTCCATTATCCACTGGCAGCAGTATTTTAAAACTGTTAAGTTCTTGACTTGTGTGTCAAGTTTTTTAACCTAACAAAGTGATTCAACTAATCTATAGTAGGAACATTAATCCTATATCCTATGTGATAGAACAGTATAATGCTTTAGGATATTGCAGAAAATTTCACCAAAGATATCAGGAACATTTAGAAACTCTCAAACAATATGAAGAGGCAAGGAAGAACATTATAGAAATAAAAAAGAACTAAGGAGGGGCTCTCGGGTGGGCTCAGTCAGTTAAGCATCTGCCTTTGGCTCAGGACATGATCCCAGGGTCCTGAGATTGAGTCCCACATCCGACTCTCCGCTCAGTGGGGAGTCTGCCTCTCCCCCTCCTCACCGCTTGTGCTCTCTGCTCTCTCACACATTCTTGCTCTCTCTCTCTCTCATATAAATAAATGAAATCTAAAAAACAACAACAACAACAACAAAAAAAAAAAAAAAACAGCTGAGGAGGGTGTGGAAGACAGAGAATATAATGTCCAATATATTTTTGTGAAAACAAGTCTTTTCCTTGGAGAGTAGGCCGTTGTTATGGAAAACATTGTTGGCTTATTTCCAATTACACTTCCTCCCCTCCTGCCAGAGCCATGATGAGACCAATATATATATATATATATGTATATATATATATGGAGATTGATAATTATGACCTTTAAAATCAGGATAGAGTTCAATTATTGGTGATGGAGTGTTTATTTGCACAATAATAGGCTCGAAAGAGATGCATACTTTCCAAAATAAATCAAAATAAATTCCAGGTGGAAACATTAAATGTAGAAAGTAAAATCTTCAAATAGCAATAAATATTAGTATATTTATCTGCTTTCCGAAGCAAGGAATACCATATATATATTATATATATTATATATATTATATATATATATATATAAAATCAAGAGAAGTCACAATGAAAAATGATTCATGGCCAATATAAAGGTTTACAACTTTATTAAATTAATTAGAAAACAAAGGTATTCAATGAACTAAGAAATTTCTGAGACATATAATAGATTAATGATTACAACTTTGAAAAAGACAAGCTTCCTCTAATTCTCTCATAAACTTAACACTTCATAAAAAATGAAAAAAGAATATGAATAAATAATTCATACCCCTCAAAAGGAAATAGAAATGTCCAACCAGTATACTAAAATTTTTCAACCTGTCCCAATAATTCTTTTTTTTTAAGGCTTGCTTTTTTTTTTTTTTTTTTTTTTTCTTAATTCATTAGAGAGAGGGAGACAGCATAAGCAGAGGGAGCAGCAGGCAGAGGGAGAAGCAGACTCCTTGCTTAGCAGGGAGCCCAATGCGGGACTGAATCCCAGGACCCTGGGATCGTGATCTGAGCTGAAGGCAGATGCTTAATGGTCTGAACCACACAGGTGCCCCTGTTCCAATAATTCTTAACCTGGGAACTTAGCTCTAAGGAAGTAGCGGAATTGTTTATAATGAGACAAGGATTTTTTACCATGGATTCCAGTGGTCCTAGCTTTTTCTCAGCCACAAGAAATAAGGTTAATATATTCTTTAAAGATTTTACTTATTTATTTGACAGAGAGAACACAAGCAAGGGGACAGCATGGAGAGGGAAAGGGAAAAGCAGGGAGCCCACTGTGGATGATCCCAGAAGCCTGGGATCATGACCTGAGCAGAAGACAGATGCTTAACCAACTGAGCCACCAGGTGCTTTGAGATGAGGTTAATATTAATATATGGAAGAACTCCACAGGATAATGTTTAATGAAGTTGTATGGATAAAATAGCAAGTTTTACATACTTTTGGGGAGAAAAGAATGGCAACGATATTTTTTCTTTAAATCATTGCATCATGATAACAGTGGTTGAAAACTGCAAAGTAGCTATCTAGGTAGAAACTTGGTTAAATAAGTCAACCAAACTTGGTAGTCATTTAATTATTTTTAGTAATAGTGCTGATAAACAAAGTGTGTTGGGGGGACATATAACAAAGATAAACAGAATTACCTCAGTTCTAAGAAGCAGAATTCACTCACAAATCTGTTTCCAGTAAGTGAGCCATAAATTTGTACATAATTCTCTCATGGAGGTGCTATGATTATGTATGATTACTCCATGCTTTCTCTCTCCCTCCTTTCCTTCTTTCTTTGTCCTGTTCATCCCTCACTGCATGTGTATCTTTTTCTTTCTCACACACTCTCTCTCTGTCCCTCTTGTTCTCTCTCTCTTTCCAAAAATTTCCCACTATATATGTATTACTTGAGTTAGAAGAAAATAATTAAATGTTATAAAAATTGCCAGCAGTTGCCCAGGCTCTGATGGCACCTCAGAAAAGTTTGTTTTGCTACTCAATATATCTTGGTTGTTTCTCTTCCAGTTCTGTTTTCTTTCTCAGGGTCTCCGTGCTTTTAAGTAGGATCTCTACCTTCCTCTTTTCTCTTTGATTTTATCCTTTTTGCCCTTCCCTCTGTTTGGGGGAGAGCTTTGCCTTTTCCCTCTGTATTACTGATTTGATTTCAGCAATATCTACTTTAAAAACTTTCTGATTCCCGTGTAATTAGCATAGTATTATATTAGTTTCAGGTGTACAGTAATAGTGATTCAGCAAGTTTATACACTGCTCAGTGCTCATAATGATCAGTGTACTCTTAATCCCCTTTACCTCACCTGCCTCCCCTCTGATAACCACCAGTTTCTTATTATAGTTAAGAATCTGTTCCTTGGTTTCTCTCCCTCTCTTCATTTGCTATTTGTTTTATTTCTTAAATTCCACATATAAATGAAATCATATCTTTCTCTGACTTAATTCACTTAACATTAAACCCTCTAGATTCATTCATGTTGCAAATGGCAAGATGCCATTCTTTTTTATGGCTGCGTAATATTCCATATCTATCTATCTATGTATCTATCTATATAAAATCATTTTTGTCCATTCATCTGTCAGTGAACACTTGGGTTGCTTCCATATCTTAACTATTGCAAATAGTGCTGCAGTAAACACAGGGGTGCATATATCTTTTCAAATTAATGTTTTCATCTTCTTTGGGTAAATACTCAGTAGTGGAATTCTTGGAATATGTAATAATTCTGTTAATTTTTCAGGAGCCTCCATTTAGTTTTCCACAGCGGTAGCATTACCACCAACAGTACATGAGGGTTCTTTTTTCCTTTCTCCTTATCAGCACTTGTTGTTTCTTGTGTTTTTGATTTTAGCCATTCTGACAGGTGTGAGATGATAGCTCATTGTGATTTTGTTTTGCATTTTCTTGATGATTAGTGATGTTGAGTGTCTTCTTCCCATTTTTAATTGGATTATTTTGGTAGGTCTTTTTTTTACAGGGGGGGTTATGTCCCTACTACCCAAAGCTATCAGCAGATTTAATGGAATATCTCTCAAAAGACCTACATTTTTCACATTACTAAAAAAAAAAAAAAATCCTAAAATTTATGTGGAACCACAAAAGACTCTGAATAGCCAAAGCAATCTTACAGAAGAAGAACAAAACTAGAGTATCATAACCCCAGATTTCAAGATCGACTACAAAGCTGCAAATCAAAGCAGTGTGGTACTGGCACAAAGATAGACACACAGATCAATGAAACAGATCGGAGAGGCCAGAAATAAACCCATGATGTTATGGTCAGTTAATCTATGACAAAGAAGGAAAAATGTGCACTGGGGAAAGGAATAGTCTCTTCAACAAATGATGTTGGGAAAACTGAACCACTTTTTTACACCATACGTAAAAACAAACTTAGAATGGATGAAGGACCTAAACGTGAGACCTGACATCATAAAAATCCTGGAAGACAACATTGGCAATAATTTTGTTAACTCAGTCATAGAAACATTTTTCTACACATTTCTCCTCAGGCAAGGTAAACAAAAGCAAAATTAAACTATTGGGACTACACAAAAATGAAAGTGTTGGACAATAAAGGAAACTATCAATGAAACAAAAAGGACAACCTACTAAATGGAAAAGATACTTGAAAATGGTATATCTGATAAGGCGTTAATATCTAAAATATATAAAGAACTTACACAACTCAGTACCAAGAAGAACCAAATAATCTAATTAAAAAATGGCAGAAGACTTGAACAGACATTTCTCTAAAGATATTCAGGTGGCCAAAAGATGCATGAAAAGATACTCAGCATCACTTATTATTAGGAAAATGAAAGTCAAAACCTTTAAAAGCAATATCTACTTTTCTATTAATAGCCTATAAAAGGATTTTTAAAGAAATGCTATTCTATGCTTAACTTTCCCTTTCAGTCCTTCAATGGTCCATATAATACACAAAGCAAAATAAATACAAAAATGAACTCTAATTCACTGTTCCTTTTTTTTGTTTGTTTTCCCTGAAGAATCTTTGTTTTTCTAAATTTTACTGTATGGTTTCCTTGTAGTGGTATCCTCTTACATTTTATCATGGACACCAAGGTTTTTAAACAATTGCCTAGTTTTTCAGAAGTATATCTTAAGATATGGTTGCCAGGGTGAGGTTCCTTTTATTAAGGCTTTGTAATGGTCCTTTTAAATCCATTATTGCTTTTTATTCATTTATCATTATAGTCTAAAATAGATCTTTTCATGTATAATATTTCAAATATTTTGTTCTTGACTTCAGCTGCCATCTACTCAGGTACTCACTGAGTGCCTTCCCCAGCTATGCAGTTGTAAGGAGGGAATATAACAGGTGCCATCCAAGTGGACAGGAAGCTCTCCTGGGATATGGATATGTTGAACTGAATTGAGAGTCTTTTACTTGGTTGGTTCTTGGACATTCCTGGTCCACTCAATATAAGATAGGCAAAAATTTCCACAGAAATTTCTATTCCAGGTCTCAACAGGTTTATCCTTCTCTGTGTGTCTGAATCCACTTTCAAAGGCCACTTCCTTTATGCACAGTTGTGTTATCAGAGTCAAGCCACTAAATAGAAAAATATGAAAAGTACTTGGAGAGGGATATTAAGTTTCTTAGGAAAAACACCTTTTAGTAGAGAAATGGATGCCTAATTTTCAGGTTATAATTCTCTTGCACTTCAGAGTTAAGAGTTAAAATTTGTCAGATAACACGGAGGACATTAGGAGAAGAAAAGGAAAGTGAATTGGGAGATATTAGAGGGGAAGATGAACCATGAGACAATGTGGACTCTGAGAAACAAACTGAGGGTTTTGGAGGGGAGAAGGGTGGGGAGATGTGTGAGTCTGGTGCGGGGGAAGGAAAGAGGGCATGTATTGCATGGAGCACTGGGTGTGGTGCATAAACAATGGATCTTGGAACACTGAAAAAATAAAGTAAATATAAATAAAATGTGTCAGTGTAGGGGAGAGAAAGGTTTTTTAATCTTATTTCTATTGAACAGCTTTCCTCTGTTTTCAGCAGCTAAACATATATAGCTCATTAAATTTGTTTGTAAACTCTCTCTATCCGTTCTGGTTTTAATGGGAATTTCTTCAAGAATCCGCTAATGAATTTACTGCACGGCTTTATGTTGTGATTGTAATCTTTTAAAAAAATCTCTTCATATATTCATAGGTATTTTTTAATTCCTTTAGAGAGTTTGGAGAAGCTGTGTCATGGGGTGTTAAACCCTTTGAACAGATATTCTAAGGTCATGAATTTAAATGACTTTTTAACTCTTAAATTGTCACCAAAATGAAGGGATTAGAGGGAGAATTTTCTTTGAAAGAAATGAACTTGTCATTTTTCTTTCCTCTTTCTTTTGCCAAGTATGATATTACTTCCAAGTTAGATCTGTTTTCCTTGTCTTCTTGAATTTTTGAACTTTGATATTTCTGTATTTATAACCCTCTAACCCCTCTTCCCCCTTTGCTTTTATCTCTTCTGATGGGTCTTTCAGAAGTCCAGACTTCTCTTGTTAATTTTTAACACAAATACTATTAATTGTCAGTAAGCTCAGTAACTGTAAAAATCCTTCTATGTGCCTTAATAATTTTAGACAAAGTTTAGGTTTTTTTTTTTCTCTTCTCTTGGCCTTCCCTTAAAAATCCTTTGCTTCCCTCCGCTGTCCCCCCACCCCCCACATCACTCTTTCTCCATCTGTGTACTAGTCTCTATGGGTTAGCCTGAGCAATGGGATGCCTAAGCATCCCATTTTGGAATCAGAGTATGATCTATTTCAATTTCAGTAGGCCTTTCCTTGGGTGGCTCAGTCAGTTAAGTGTCTGCCTTCAGCTCAGGTCCTGATCCTGTGGTCCTGGGATAGAACTCAAAGTCAGGCTTCCTGCTCCACAGGGAGTCTGCTTCTCCCTCTGCACTAACCTTCTCCTGTGTGCCTGCAGTCTTTTATCTCTCAAATACGTAAGATCTTAAGCAAATAGACCTTTCCTAAACAGTGCATCCTTAGTTTGAAAAGTACTAGATATTGTTCAATTGCAGGTTGGACCCAAAGTAAGTGGAAATCAGAACACTTTGAAAATCCGATAATCCCTTCTTCCTTTCACATACATGCAGGAGTTTATAACTCTATAGTGACTTGAGAGAAAAGAGACCTGAAGTTTGTGCTGGTTCAGCCAACAGGAAGTGGCCTCACTGGCTCTGTTTATTTTCTGCTCTCATGTCCTACAGGCCCTAACTTAGCCTTAAGGAATTCTATCAATCACCACTTGCCCAGTTGGCAGAGTGTATAACAATAGGGCCATGTGCCATGCTCATTATAATCCTGTGGGGGTTGAAATAAGTGCAGATAAGAGAATGTATTCAGGAAACTGTTCTATTTTCTTATCTTTCCATGAGTCAATGGACAAGCAAGTGAAAGAAACATGATCAGCATTTGCTTCCTTTAATATCTATCCTGTCATCCTTTTCTTATTAACCTGAGGGAGAAGGGTTGATCAATACAGGGATCATTGCATAATTTAACAATCAAAGGATCATAGATCTTTGAAAATGTCAACAATATCAAACTCCTTGACAATTATAACTATGCAGATTAAGACCATATCTGTTTCTAATAGGCAGAGGAGATAAACAGATATTTCTGCAAAGAAGACATCCAGATGGCCAACAGAAACATGAAAAAGTGCTCCACATCACTTGACATCAGGGAAATACAAATCAAAACCACAATGAGGTACCACCTCATACCAGTCAGAATGGCTAAAATTAACAAGTCAGGAAATGACAGATGCTGGCGAGGATGCGGAGAAAGGGGAACCCTCCTACACCATTGGTGGGAATGCAGGCTGGTGCAGCCATTCTGGAAAACAGCATGGAGGTCCCTCAAAAAGTTGAAAATAGAGCTACCCTACGACCCAGCAATCATACTACTGGGTATTTATCCTAAATATACAAATGTAGTGATCTGAAGGCGCATGTGTACTCGAATGTTTGTAGCAGCAATGTCCACAATAGCCAAACTATGGAAAGAACCTAGATGTCCATCAACAGATGAATGAATAAAGAAGATGTGGTATATATGTATATATATACAATGGAATACTATGCAGCCATCAAAAGAAATTAAATCTTTCCAATTTTGATGATGTGGATGGAACTAGAGGGTATTATGCTTAGCGAAATAAGTCAATCAGAGAAAGACAATTATGATATGAGGAAGTTGAGAGGAAACAGGGGGGGTTTGGAGGGTAGGAAAAGAATAAACGAAACAAGATGGGATTGGGAGGGAGACAAATGATATGAGACTCTAAATCTCACAAAACAAACTGAGGGTTGCCGGGCAGAGGTGGGTAGGGAGAGGGTGGTGGGGTTATGGACATTGGGGAGGGTATGTGCTGTAGTGAGTGCTGTGAAGTGTGTAAACCTGGCAATTCACAGACCTGTACCCCTGGGGCAAATAATACATTATATGTTAATAAAAAAAACATTTAAAAAATTGTCAAAAAAAGACTATTTGTAACAGTTCAGCAGATAATGTAGTAAAAGAGGAGAGGTCTATTTAATTCTTAAAATTTATTGTAAATTCTTTAGCCCTATAGATAATTGACTTGAGGCCTATAAATTACCTGTGAATATGTTGTAATTCCTGGGCCCATATTCATTCAGGTGTATTTGTTGAGTAACAAAGACATAATTTATTCTATCCAACTTGCAAAATTCTTACATCCATTAAGAATAGCAGTCATAGAAAATTAACTCTTTGAAAGGAGTTTGAAATAATACTGATAAACTTTGAGTCCATTTTCTCCTGAATTCTTACTTTCAAATGTGTTGATTTCAGTCAGCTGACCACATAGAAAAATGCCATGTGCATGTGTGTGTGTGTGTGAGAATGACAGTTGTGATTCAGAAATTATACTGTATAAATACAGACACACAGATATAGTTTATCTCTCTCACACACACACACATGCACATAAACACATATTTAGACTTCCATTCATACAAGTGTTCCAGCACTGTGGAAAGACTGTTTTATTCCTATTGAAATAATAATGATAGGAGAAAAATGATCCACTACTTTCATAGGGACTAACAATTATATTTAAATGATGTTTCTTCTAACTTAAATCCCAGATTTATTTCCTCTTGATTGATTTTGAGGATTGACTTCTGATTTTAGCTATGCCAGGTGAAAGGGCAGCTTCTTGATGAAGTAGCTGTCAAATGTTGGGGTCCATTTTCCAAAGAACAGGGCATTCAGAAATCATTAATAGCCAATACTCACAGCAGCTGGGGGTGGGAATATCTGCCAGTAAGTGGATCTGGTTGGGTACTGACAGTATTCACTAAAGTGGTATACGTTCTTCCCTGAAATAATCTGACAAATTTTGGTATGATTAAAACTTTCCTGTCATCACCCATTCTTATTTGGCTTACTGTTAATATTTTTATTAAAAACTTGCTTTTTATTAATATTTTATTATTCCCTAAAATATTTGCCTTATGCTGTGTTTCCACAGATTTCTTAAGGGTAATACTGATGCTGATGTAATGTGACAATAACCAGATAGTTCCACCTATTCCATGACTGCTCTAGATTTCTCTTGTCATTCTATACTTTTCACTGTGGCATTAAATTTATAACTCAGAATGTGGCTAGATGGTTACCATATTGATAATATGTAGTATGCTATTATGTTAACTGAAATTATGTCACTGAGGATTCACTAAAATTTTTTTAGTGGAGGGTGTCTATAGTAATAACTTTTAGGATGGAATTAATTTTCTTAGAAAATCCTAAAGACATTTTGATCCAAGATTAGGTGAGTTTTTGAACACTTCTGAGATTCACTTGTTTTTAATTCTAAACATTAGAAGACCCTTTTCCTTTGGAAGAGTTCAAGGGCTGATACTATTATTTCAGTGGATTTTGGATCTGGACTCATGAATGTATTTTGGATACTCTAATGGAGTAAATCACAATTTCTTAGAATAACTCCTTAAAAATTATATGCTGTGATAAAGCTTCTTGGAACTATACAGGAACTTAACTGATGTGGGTAGGATAGATGATGTAAAGTTAAGGAGTACACAAGGTAAGTGAAAATGTGTTTTTTCCCTTGTACCAAATTCTTATTAAGCAACAAAAATCATCACATAGGTAATAAGAGTAAAAAGAACAATACCAAATATCTACATAGAACATATGCCAAACAATGATCTGAATGTTCTCAACATATGAACATATTTAATCCTCCAAACCATCCTGTGAAATATGCCTGATTAGTATCCTTATTTTATACAGGAGAAAACATATGATTTCACGGTGATTAAGTGACTTGCTTGAGATCACATAGCAAATTTGAGAGAGCCACCACTCAAACACACAATCTGACTTCAGAGCTTCGCCACCTTATTAATGAAAGCATCTTACCAGGAATCTTAATCTTCCTTCCCAAGAGACAATCTGCATATACACAAGGAGATAATATTGCTCTTGGTCACACTACTATGCTTTAGAAGTTACCAGCAAAGAGCTGTTCCTTTAAACCAACTATGGCTTTTACCTTCAGCCTGCTGTGATGCTCTGATGAGGGTATCATGCAGATGCTCTTCCTCTTGCCCTCCCTCTCTGCCTGTCCCCCTCCTCTGTCCTTTCTCCTACTCCCTCCCTCCACCCCTGCTTCCCTTTCACTCCCTTTCTCTATCCCAAGTGCAGTTTGCTATTCAAAAAGAAAATTAGCTGGTCAAGGACTTGAAACAGCTGTAAAATTCTGCAGATCAGAAAATGGGAAAAGAAATTTGAAAATATGCTTAGAAAAATAGTCTGGCATTAACTATCTTATAAACACCGACTTAAGAATTACATGCTTCGAGTATAAATGCCTTCTGTATACCTTATAACTTTGCTTCCTAGAACTTGGGTGATGCTAAAGGTGACTGAGGACTTTAAAAAGTCCTTATCTTACCAGTGGCGGGACTAAAATCTTGCAACTTAATTTCTTAATGTTCCTACTTTTGATGTTGAGGGTAGTACTCATAATTGGTATGTTTGGAGCAATCTCAACTTTTCATTTTATTGAGCTAAGTATTTGGAGGGGAATCTTTTTAGGTACTCTTGCTAGAAGGAGGGGAAAATGTGTATTTGTAATTTTCAGAATTAAGATGGTTGGAATTGTTTTCTCTACTTGTGTGTATTTTTTTATCCTGAGGTTTTTGCTGCTTTTAGAAAGTGAAGAACACCATTTTTGGAAAGTGAAGAATCTTTTGGTGTTGAGCTCTCTTTGGAAAGGGAAATTAACAGCTGTAGAGTATTATTCAGACTCAGTCTGATTGTGTATCTAGAAATGAAGTCCTACCTTAACTGTTTAATTAAAGATTGGGAGAAAATATTTAAGCAGGTGTTAATCAAGTCTTTAAAAAAATATTGCATACCCCTGCCTTCCCAGGTGCAGTTCAAGTTTTCATACTTACCAAGTATAGTAGATACTAGATAGAGAAATAAAGTCTATTTTGAGGACTAGCAGTTTATTTCTTGAGGTTGAATAATCTTATGATTATCACCCAACACATAGTGCTTGATTCCTTTTAAAGAAATAATATATGTTAAGCTCTTATTTCTCTACAGGTTTTGTTTTTTATTTATTTATTCTTTTTTTTAAAGATTTTATTTATTTGACAGACAGAGATCACAAGTAGGCAAAGAAGCAGGCAGGGAGAGAGGAGGAAGCAGGCTTCCCACTGTGCAGAGAGCTGATGCAGGGCCAGGACTCCAGGGCCATGACCAGAGCTGCAGGCAGAGGCTTTAACCCACTGAGCCACCCAGGTGCCCCTATTTACAGATTTTAAACTCATATTATATTATTTGTAATTGACAAGCATTAAGTTTCATAAAAGTGTATAACTTGGTGAGTTTTGCATATATATATATATATATATATATATATATACCAATGCCATATGGAAATAGATCCATCTATCTCTATGAAACCATCACTACAATCGAGATAAAAATACAACCTTTTTGTTGTAAAACATATAAACAATGTGGAAAGTTACACAGAACGAAGCTGTATAACTCAATGATTGATCATAAAGCTAACATTCATAGCCACCCCTCTGGTCAGAAAATAGAATATTGCCATTTCCCAATAGCTCCTATACCCCATGAATCACTAGCTTTTATCTCCCTCACAAAAATAAATCCTAACTCAACTTTTTGATAATTGATGTCAGACTTAAGAATAAAAACAATCATTAAGAAAAACAAAAACAAAACAAAAACAAAAAAAAAACCCACAACCAAACCTGAGGAGCCTTCATTGTGGTGCACCCCTGGGAGGCCCACTCCAGAGAGCTGTTCCAGGCAAGTCATTGAACAACAAATAAACGGCTTCTGGGAGTGGAAATCTCGGACTGTGGGTTTGTTTCTCCTTAGCTTATTCCAGGTAAGATGCTCTTGGAGGAGATGGCCGGCGAATCACCTCAAGTTGGAAAACTATTATTTTTCCCCTCCCCTCTTCACTGAATATTTCAGATACCCTTCTTTTTTTCTCCCTATGAACTTAGAGTAGTACTCCTGTAAGTTGAGGCTTCATGGTGTGATTTCACACTATTTATATTTGTGTAATTGTCTGGAACTCTCGTATCTGTTTGGAAGACATATATTTGGTGTAAATACCAAAACGTGTACATAATTACATGTTCACAATGGTTATCACTACCTAGACGGTGAGTATTGCTGTTGTCATGTGTTTCTTCCCTTCAGTTCTTCTGTACTTTGATTTTTTAAAACCATTCATCACTGTTCAGTATTTATCACATAACTTTACTCTTAATCTCCTTCACCTATTTCGCCCATCCTCCCCCACCCACTTCCCCTCTGGCAACCATCAGTTGCCAGTTGGTTCTGTGTTTGTTTTTATTTTATTATTTTTTTTTAAATTTAATTTTTTATTTTTTATAAACATATATTTTTATCCCCAGGGGTACAGGTCTGTGAATCACCAGGTTTACACACTTCACAGCACTCACCAAAGCACATACCCTCCCCAATGTCCATAATCCCACCCCTTCTCCCAAACCCTCTCCCCCCAGCAACCCTCAGTTTGTTTTGTGAGATTAAGAGTCACTTATGGTTTGTCTCCCTCCCAATCCCATCTTGTTTCATTGATTCTTCTCCTACCCACTTAAGCCCCCATGTTGCATCACCACTTCCTCATATCAGGGAGATCATATGATAGTTGTCTTTCTCTGCTTGACTTATTTCGCTAAGCATGATACGCTCTAGTTCCATCCATGTTGTCGCAAATGGCAAGATTTCATTTCTTTTGATGGCTGCCTAGTATTCCATTGTGTATATATACCACATCTTCTTGACCCATTCATCTGTTGATGGACATCTAGGTTCTTTCCATAGTTTGGCTATTGTGGACATTGCTGCTATAAACATTCGGGTGCACGTGCCCCTTTGGATCACTACGTTTGTATCTGTAGGGTAAATACCCAATAGTGCAATTGCTGGGTCATAGGGCAGTTCTATTTTCAACATTTTGAGGAACCTCCATGCTGTTTTCCAGAGTGGCTGCACCAGCTTGCATTCCCACCAACAGTGTAGGAGGGTTCTCCTTTCTCCGCATCCTCGCCAGCATCTGTCATTTCCTGACTTGTTTATTTTAGCCATTCTGACTGGTATGAGGTGCTATCTCATTATGGTTTTGATTTGTATTTCCCTGATGCCGAGTGATATGGAGCACTTTTTCATGTGTCTGTTGGCCATCTGGATGTCTTCTTTGCAGAAATGTCTGCTCATGTCCTCTGCCCATTTCTTGATTGGATTATTTGTTCTTTGGGTGTTGAGTTTGCTAAGTTCTTTATAGATTCTGGACACTAGTCCTTTATCTGATATGTCGTTTGCAAATATCTTCTCCCATTCTGTCAGTTGTCTTTTGATTTTGTTAACTGTTTCCTTTGCTGTGCAAAAGCTTTTGATCTTGATTAAATCCCAATAGTTCATTTTTTCCCTTGCTTCCCTTGCCTTTTGCATTGTTCCTAGGAAGATGTTGCTGCGGCAGAGGTCGAAGAGGTTGCTGCCTGTGTTCTCCTCAAGGATTTTGATGGATTCCTTTCGCACATTGAGGTCCTTCATCCATTTTGAGTCTATTTTTGTGTGTGGTGTAAGGAAATGGTCCAATTTCATTTTTCTGCATGTGGCTGTCCAATTTTCCCAGCACCATTTATTGAAGAGGCTTTTTTCCATTGGACACTCTTTCCTGCTTTGTCGAAGATTAGTTGACTGTAGAGTTCAGGGTCTATTTCTAGGCTCTCTATTCTGTTCCATTGATCTATGTGTCTGTTTTTGTGCCTGTACCATGCTGTCTTGATGATGACAGCTTTGTAATAGAGCTTGAAGTCCGGAATTGTGATGCCACCAACGTTGGCTTTCTTTTTCAATATCCCTTTGGCAATTCGAGGTCTTTTCTGGTTCCATATAAATTTTAGCATTATTTGTTCCATTTCTTTGAAAAAGATGGATGGTACTTTGATAGGAATTGCATTAAATGTGTAGATTGCTTTAGGTAGCATAGACATTTTCACAATATTTATTCTTCCAATCCAGGAGCATGGAACATTTTTCCATTTCTTTGTGTCTTCCTCAATTTCTTTCATGGGTACTTTATAGTTTTCTGAGTATAGATTCTGTGTCTCTTTGGTTAGGTTTATTCCTAGGTATCTTATGGTTTTGGGTGTAATTGTATGGTTCTGTGTTTTTCAGTCTGTGTTTTGGTCTTTTACTTTTTTCTTTGTTCCTCTGTTTCTCAAATTCCACATATAAGTGAAATCATACGGTATTAGTCTTTCTTTGACTGACTTATTTCATTTAGCATTATGCCCTCTGATCCATTCATGTTGTTGCATGTGGGAAGATGTCATTCTTTTTTATGACTGAGTGATACTGCATTGTGTATCTATCTACATCTTTATCAATTCATCTGTAGATGGACATTGCGTTGCTTCTATATCTTGGTGATTGTAAATAATGCAACAAACATAGGGTGCACATATCTTTTTGAATTAGTGTTTTTGTTTTCTTTGGATAAATACCAGTATTGGAATTACTAGATCAGATGATTGCATTTTTTTTTTGACAAAACTCTCCTGTTTTCCACATGGTTGTACCAATTTCCATTCCCACCAGCTATGCATGAAGTTTCCTTTTTCTCCACATCCTCACCAATACTTGTTTCCTCTGCTTTTGATTTTAACCATTCTGATAGGTATGAGGTGATACCTTATTGTTGTTTTGAATGCCGTTTTTCTGGTGACTAGTGACACTGAGCATCTTTTCATGTGGCTCTTGGCCATATGGATGTCTTCTTTAGGGAAATTGTCTATTCAACTCCCCTGTCCATTTTTAAAAATCAGTTTTTTTGTTGTTGATGTTGAGTTGTATGAATTCTTTATATATTTTGGATATTAACTCCTTATTTGATACACCATTTATAATATCTTCTCCCATTTGGTGGGTTGTCTTTATGTTTCTTTGATGGTTTCCTTTGGTGCCCAGTACCTTTTTATTTTGGTGTAGTCCCAAGAGTCTAATTTTACTTTCGTTTACCTTGCCTGAGAAGAACTATCTGGAAGAATATTTGTATGGCCCCTGTCAACAGAATTACTGCCTATGTTGTCTTCTAGGTCTTTTTATGTTTTCAGGTCTCACATTTAGGTCTTTAATCCATTTTGAGCTTGTTTTTGTGTATGGTATACGGAAGTGGTCCAGTTTCATTCCTTTGCATGTAGCTGTCCAGTTTCATTCCTTTGCATGTAGCTGTCCAGTTTTCCCAACGCCATTTATTAAGGGGACTATCTTTTTTCCCATTGTATATTCTTGCCTCCTTATTTGACCATCTTAGATTATTTGACCATGTATTTGGCGGTTTATTTCTGGGATGTCTGTTCTGTTCCATTAATCTGTGTGTTTATTTTTGTATACATATCATACTGTTTTGATGACTGGAAATTTGTAGTATATCTTGAAATCTGGGATTGAGATACCTCTATCTTTGTTCTTCTTTTTTTTAAGTTTGCTTTGGCTATTTGGGTTCTTTTGTGGTTCCATACAGATTTTAGGATACTTTGTTCTGGTTCCCTGAAAAATATTGTAGGTCTTCTGATAGTAATTGCATTAAGTCTCTGATTGCTTTGGGTAGTTTGGACAATTTAGCAATACTGGCTCTTCCAGGAGTGAGCATAGAATATCTTAAATGAATTCAGTGAAGTCAGAGGATACAAATTAATATACTGAAATCTGTTGCATTTGTTTACACTAATACGGAAGTTGCAGAAAGTGAAATTAAGAAAGCAATCCCTTTTACAATTGCACCAAAAACAATGAAACAACTAGGAATAAACAACCAAGGAGGTAAAAGTCCTGCATCCCCAAAACAATACAAAGTCTATGAGAGAAACTCAAGTGACTCTTCTGTGCTTATTACAATTTCCTACATTAAATAGATAGGCATTCTTGGGTCCCTGGGTGATTCAGTTGAACATCTGCCTTCCGCTCAGGTCATGATCCCAGGGACACAGGATCTAGCCCCAAATCCAGCTCCCTGCTCAGTAGAGTCTGCTGCTCCTTTTCTCTCTCCTGCTGTGCCTACCCCGCTTGTGCTCACGCATTCTCTCTCTCTAAATAAACAAATAAAATCTTTAAAAAACATGTAGTCACTCCTGTAAATCTTTTGGGGGAAGATCGAAATGCTATTTATTAGGTGATAATGTAGCTATAGTAATTAAATTTAAGGTAAAACTGTATTTCGTTGATTTTAAAATATAGCAATTTAAAGATACAAGAGTGGGACACGTGGGTGGCTAAGTCAGTTAAGTGTCTGCTTTTGGGTCAGGTCATGATCAGGGGGACCTGGGACTGAGCCCTGCACCTGGCTCCTTGCTGGAGGTGGAGGGGAGGAGCCTGCTTCTCCCTCTCTCTGCGGCTCCCCCTGCTGTCCTCTCTATCAGATAAGTAAAATCTTAAATAAATAAATAAATAAATAAATAAATAAATATGCTTTGAAATATTGAATACAAAAATATGCTTATAGAAGTTAAATTTTGAGATTGTTCTTGAGACTTAAAAAAATTGGAAAAGAATTCTCTCAACTTTGGGACAGACCGAGACATATTTTGTAATATTGAGCACTGCGGAATCAGTGTTTTTTCAGACATTTTTGATGAACTCAGACTGGGCTGTATTATACCAAAAACATATTGCATTAACTTTTAATACCATTGTCATCCAGTGAAAGCTAACCCATATGTTTATGATTCATTTAAATGAAATTCTCAAAATAATGATTTTTAGAGCTGTTTGGTGTTTAAAGAGAAATTTTAGAGTTTTAAAATGGGTTATTTTATTCCGTTAATGGTCAGGAAAATCAAAATGTTATGGAAGAGTCAGAAATATTGTTAATATTGAACACATGAATTTTTTAGGTCATTAACAGAAAGTATTTACTCCTACCTAAAAGAGGATAAATGTGTTTCTCTACATGAGTAAAATCAAAGTCTATAATAATAAAATATAAGTAGAAATTCCATCATATTTCTGCTTTTAAACAATTATACACAGTATGTATGATATTTTTGTGAAAATGGCTTTTTTCAAAATATTTTACTGTTTTTTAATTTTTCACAAAACTGAATAGCTCTTTAATTCCCCAATAAATTTTGAAAATCTACAAATACTATGATCTAAATTCAAGCTTTGTTTTGTTTGTTTTTAATGTTTCTGGTGGTTTTAATTCTCCCCTTTTCTCTCTCTCTGTTTTTAACTTACTGTAGAGGTCAAGCTATAGTGATAAGATAGTTCTCCCTGCCCCCGGAGAACTTGATTCTGAATACAAAGTTACTTTAACACTTACATAAACACATGTCTACAAACACATTCATGTACTTTATGAGTTTGAAAACATGCAAATCACATGGGAAAGTATTTGTCACAACACTTTCAATCAATATATACCTTTTCACATCTGTAAGAGCTGAAGTCTTTAAGCCTAATTCCTGTGGAAACAAAGAGGTATAACTTTGTCAAAATTATGCTAAAAATTTTTGGAAAACAACATTGATTTTGGAAATGCCAGCCACCTTAGTTATGTTTCCTACCAGCTCATATCACATCAAATAATGTGTTTTGGTGTTTGATATTATTAATATATTAAACAATATTATATAAGCATTATTTAAATTACAATATATTTTAGCATTTAAAATATGCCAGACATTGTGCTAAGAGCTTTATATATTTAGCATCCTGGAAGTGAAGAAATGCTTACTCTTTCATGCTTCTCTTCCATTTTCTTTATTTTAATTTTTTTAAGATTTTTTTAAAATTTAATTTTATTTATTTGACAGAGAGACAGAGATCACAGGCCAGCAGAGAGGCAGGCAGAGAGAGAGGGGGAAGCAGGCTACCTGCCAAGCAGAGAGCCCGACATGGGGCTCCAGCTGAAGACAGAGACTTTAAGACTTTAACCCACTGAGCCACCCAGCCACCATTCTCTTCCATTTTCTAAGTACCAAATATGTCACCTTTCCAGAAAATTTCCAAAAGTATTTTACTTTTTCTGTGAAGTTTCCCTGAAAGTCTTGTATTTCTCTCATCATTAAAGAATGGCTAAAGGTTGCATAACATACTTACTTATGTATTCTTCATATATACATATTACAGTAAATAGCTGTCTTAGATTGCATCATAGTCTACCATATTTTCTCCGCGTACTGTGTATGGGAATCATCTCAGGAGTTCAGCAGTACTGTGTTCCTTTCTTCATCACATACTAGATGCGCTCTGCCTTGTATAAATCACAAAACTTCTTTACATACTACTTTCTTCACAGGAATAATGTCTAATTGGCAGGTAATTGGCTATTTGAATATTAAAGGAGGTAACTGCGTAGCAGCGTTTGAGTCATGGAGTCAGTATTCGGTAAATATAGATATCTTAGATAGCCTGAGTTTACATTATACCCCTTGTGCATTCTTGATTTGGAGGCTTTTAAAATGTTGAGTCTTAATTTGGATAGTGTTAATGCCTCCCTGGAGGCGGATATCCCAGTGATCCTAGGACTTAGGCAAACTGCCCTTCTTTTTCCACTTGTCCTTATCCAGCTCTAGATTCATTCCCTAAGAGACAATTTTCCAAAGGTCAATTTATAAAAATCTAATCATCTGCATTTATTTGTTTCTTTTAACTGTTTTGAACAAATTTACAGTAAGTTTTGCTACATAGGGTAGCTTTACTGACCACTGGATTTCCTGAAAATTTTGACAGTTGCCATTTTATTTTCTCACGATGTTTTTGGTAATTTTGATATGTCTGTCCTTGACAACTTGTTGCTCCATCTGGAAGGAAATGAGATAAAGGGTAGAGATTACCTGATGAGAGCTAGGACTGCTATCACACAACAAATTCCAGACTGGAGATGACACGAGGGTTTGAGAGAGAAACCATATATTGTTCACCCAGGATTCACTTGAGATGTAAAAGAGCACAAAAGTTTTAAACAATTATTATTTTACTGACTCAAGTGAAAAACCAGGAATGTTCTGGGAAAGGATGTCTGGTCACCCTACCTAAGGACAGATTGGAAGGGGACTTAGGAATAAGTCATGGATGGGGAGATTGATGTGTATTGAAAAAGGAGATTGGAATAGTAAGATGAAATTAAGGAATTAGAGCAGAGAGAGGGGAAATCTGAGGGTCACAAGAAGATATTTATGTGACTGTATTTAAAATATATATTTAAGAACATATTCAAGCCCAAGTGTCCATGAACTGATGAATGGGTGAAGATGTGCTATGTGTATGTGTGTATGGATATATGTGTGTGTATGTATAATGCAATATTTCTCAACCATCAAAAGAAGGGCATATCGCCATTGGCTATGATGTGGATGGAGCTAGAGTGTATGACACTAAGCAAAGTAAGTCATAGAAAGACCAATACCGTGTGATTTCTGTCATGTGTGGAATTTAACAAAACAGAGGATCATAGATGAATGGAAAGAAAAATAAAACAAGATAAAAGCAGAGATACAAATCATAAGAGAGACTGAACTATGGAGAACAAACTGAGGGTTGCCAGAGGACAGGTGAGTGAGGGATAGGCTAAATGGGTGATTGGTATTAAGGAGGGCATTTTATTTTATTTTCTCAGTGTTCCAAGATTCATTGGTTATGCACCACACCCAGTGTCCCATGCAAGGAGGGCACTTGTGACGAGCACTGGTTGTTATATGTAAGTGATGCGTCACTAAAGTCTACTTCTGAAACCAACATCATATTATGTGTTGACTAACTTAAATTTAAATAAGAACTTGAAAAAAATATTTAAAGAACTATTCAAAACTGTATTTTTAAATATGTAGATGTATCCTTCATGAAAATAATTTTTCATGAAAACATTCTGATATATTTTTATGGATATGTTTTTCTCTTGGGGCAGAGGGAAACTGAGCATCCCTTACGATGCTGTTTCGAAGACAGATTGAAAAGTCGTCAACTAAAACTTTACAAAAATCTTGAATAGATGACACAACTGTCTTGTCCAATAGTGACTCTTGTAATTTATTTTTTAAAGTTTAGCAGATAAAAGTACATTAGTCTTCAATAAATCAACTTTCAGTGAATTTTCTTGTACTGAATAAACTTTCAGAGATTGACCTGACACAATTTTGAGTCCAGACAAACATGCTGAACGTAATTATTAGTAGGAATGAAAACTCCTCTAAGATTAAAGTTGGGATTACTTTTATTATTTGATTATTTTGCATAATAGGAAAGGGAAGACATTTCTATATGAAATACTTGGATTTCTTTACCGCTTTTTCCGTTGGATAAGCCAGTGGAAATATTGGGCAAGGGATTAGCCAAAACAGAGGTAAGGGAGAAGGTAGTAAGAAGATGTAGGGAAAAGAGGGTAGGAAGAAGCTAAAATTGGATTGGAATTCTCTACAAAGGTAGAATAATTAGGGCCTTAACACAGAGTTAGAGTTGTCTTCTGTGTTTTGAATTTAAGCAGTTTAAATATTCCTAGGGACAGAAATATTTTCTTAGCATAACACACAGGTGCAGGTACTGTGCAGCCAAGGAAAAGCATTGGTAAACATTGGAACATTCTTCCAAAGGCATGGTCCAGAGCCAAACTTTGAGACTGCCTCAGTGGCTTAAGTTCTTCATCATACTCAAAAAGAGATGGCCTGTTCTCAATGTAATGAAAGAATGATCTCAAAGTAACACGAGGAATCTTTGTGCAAAGGCAATGAGGGCTAAAATAATCTTCAAGGGAGTTAGTTATGTTTGTACAGCAGCAAGACATTTTTAAATGGAAAGTGTTCCCTGGCTGTTTGTACTGGACAGTGGCGTGTTACATTCCCGTCATCTCTCTTAGTCTCATTGGATTGGATTCTCCCTTTTACGTTAAGAGGTGGTTGGCAGAATATCTCCCTTGGCATAGAATAGAAAAGAAACTTTTTCTTTCTGTGTTTTCAGACTTTTCAAAGTACCCGTGCTCATGCCAGGTTATGACAATAAAACCTAGAAACCATACATCACTTTAGGTTTTTGGTAGATCAAAGAATTTCGCTTTTGCTAGGAGGTCAGGACCCTTTTGGCATTATTGCCTTGATAATGCATTGTCTCACTTTTCACATTCTTACATTCTTTCCCTGGACAGAACTGCATGTTCTCAGACATAGGCAACATTTTCCCCTTCTTCTCCATGTGTAGTAGCCATGAGAGCATCTGTGTGCACCCTCTCCTTCTCAAAGCAGGGAAGCACTTGTTCCCTATTCTGATCCCGTTTTACTTTTTCTAATTCTGAATCTTTATTTCTGTCCATTAAAATGTACATTCCCAGGCACCTGGGTGGCTCAGTGGGTTAAAGCCTCTGCCTTCGGCTCAGGTCATGATCCCAGGCTCCTGGGATCGAGTCCCGCATCAGGTTCTCTGCTCAGCAGGGAGCCTGCTTCCTCCTCCTTTCTCTGTCTGCCTGCCTCTCTGCCTACTTGTGATCTCTCTCTGTCAAATAAATAAATAAAATCTTTAAAAAAAATGTACATTCCCCAGAGCTGTGTTGTCATAGGCATCACCACCAACATCCTTTCCTTTATGAGATTACATTCTGGCATCTGAAACATCTGGATGGGGCTGAATATACTCGTATTCCAATTCTGACATTTTTTCTGTTAACAAATATTTTGAGGCTTTCTTTTAAAATTACCTTGACTCGCATTTTTTCCTTGGTTCCTCATTCCTTTTGAATAATTTTCTCCTTTGGGGATATAGTCCTGTTTATATTGGGGCTGTAGTTTCTCTAGTGATTGGATGGGGAGGTAGGAAGGAAAAGAAATCCAAGAGTGCCATGAGAATCAAATGACACAGAAGTACCTTTCCTAATTCTTTCAGAAAGCATACAGTTCTGATTCTATGAAATATATATGATAGTACTTAAAACACTGGTGTGAAAAGAATAACGATTTGACAATGAGAATGACAAATTTCAGTTAAACAGTTACTTTCTGGGTCAGACTGATTCACCTTTAATAGCAAGGTGCCTTTATGTCAATTCTGATTCACAGTTGCAATGGACTCAGCAAGATCCTATGTGACGAGTCATGTTACCAGATACTAATCCAAATCGGAGCTTAAAGAATTTGTGAAATGCAGGGATGCCTGGGTGGCTCAGACAGTGTAACATCTACCTTTGGCTTAGGTCATGATCCCAGGGTCCTGGGATTGAGTCCTGCATTGGGCTCCTTGTTCAGCAAGAAGGCTGCTTTTCCCTCTGCCTGCTGCTTCCCTAGCTTGCACTCTTTCTCTTTGATAAATAAACAAAATCTTAAAAAAAATTTTTTTTAATCTTGTAAAATTTAAAGAAGGGATAAGGTTGTTCTCAAGAGAAAATTCAGTTCCTTAAACTAACATTTTGCCAATGACACATTTGTAAAAAGTGGAAATTTACTATTTGAAAATATTTAATCCAGTTAGTTTTCCATGTAGTGGTATAATTCAGACAGAACAAGTGAAGTACTCCGTGTGCGCAACATAAGGCAAAAGATAGTAACACTGGCTTGGATTGGGCTGGATCTCTTCATTAATGGTGGCATGGTACAAGGTTCAAAGATAAGTATCCATTCTTGTCAGGACTTACACTCCAGGATGAGCGGTGATGGAGGTCCACAGGAACCCCTTTTTTGAGACTGTTCTTCGGGATATGTGGTAAGGCAAAGGAATTGGGATTTGGCAGGCTCAACTGCATTAATTGTGCTCTGGGTGTAAAATATGTTAGTTTGCCACTGTCGGAAAGAAATCATGATGAGTCATTCACCGAACTACTTAGAATCTACTTTTAACACTTCGAAATATTTATTGCTTTGGTCATTCCTTTTTTTCTCTTAACAGATGTACTTTTTAATAACTTACTTAAAAGAGTCAAGAATCATTTTACTTTATTTCATCTGAAATTTCTAACAAATTTTTCGGTTGAAAAAATACCTGGTTGTATTTAATTTTCATTCTGAAATTATTTTCCACTTGATCCGAGAGCATTTTATGAAAAGGGGCAAGATCATTTTTATTCCTTCTGATAATGTAAGCCATTAACTTGTGAAATCAGAACCAACTGTATCCATAAAATGAGCTGTCTCAATACCAAAAGATTTTACCTGCACTTTCCAAGGATTCAGAATAATCTTAGGTATTCAGCTGTTTGTTGAAGCAGAAGAGGGTTGTACTGAAAGCAAAAAATATGAATCCAGCAGGTTAAAAAAAGAGTTTGTTTTATGATCTCAAAATGTTTCCATAATTTGAAACATAACACACCTACTACATGCATAACCCAGCTTCAACAGATAACTCAAACCTTGTAACAAGAAGTTCCTCTGCTTGGCCTTCAAGATTACAGTATCCATGCTCCTCTTTTCCCAACCAAACTTCATATAATTAATGCCATTCTTAAATTAAGCAGTTAGGAAATATAAAAGTCTACATGGGTTTATAATCAACCATTAAACAACTGACATTGAGCCATTGAATTAAACAGACATGATGCTTTACTGCTGTAAGAGAAATAAAAAAATAACAGAATAAAATCCGTATTTGGGAAAATTGTTAAGCTTTTTCTCTCTCAGAGAGAAAACACAGGTTCTCAAAATGCTGCCACTTTCCTACCTGTTTTTCAACTAGCAATGAACATAGAATTGCAAAAATTTGCACACTTTTTGCACACAGTTTGACTCTTAAAATAGTGCTAAACGTATGTGAAGTCTGCAAATTAAAGCTTCCCCCACCCACACCCCCACTACAGGACACTGTAACCACGAATGCCTTGAGATATTGGCTGAATCATCCCCCTTTCCAAAACTGTCCATCTGTCTTTGAGAGTAGTTGTGATCTGGAGGTTCAAGTTGACTTACTCACTGAGCTGCCTGCCAGTTGAGTTGCACTTTGTAGGTGGAAAATTGTTGGTCTTTGTCCCTCCCAGCTTGTAAGTAAAATGAGGCTGCCAAGAGATAAACACATTCTAAGTTTATCATGCTATTCTTGGCCTCAAACTACAAGCCATAAGGCAACTATTGCTCAAGGTACCGTGTTTACAAGTGTTCAGTCCTCCGCTGTTTCAGAGACCCAACAAGATGGAATTTCTTCCTGCCAGCCTCTCTTTTTTTTTTTTTTCCCTAAGCTTTCACATTTCTCATTTCCTTTTTAAAAGTGAGGACAAGGAATAGTTCTTTGACAACATTTCGAAGGTTTGAAGTCTCATTAAAATTTTGATTTTGATGTTTTAGGGTTTTCTCCCCCAAAGGCACTATAAGTTCCTAAGAAAGATTAGAAGCTTCTTTCTATTATCATTATCATGATTATTATTTTTTTGTTTTAAAGATTTTATTTATTTATTTGACAGACAGAGACCACAAGGAGGCAGAGAGGCAGGCAGAGAGGAGGAAGCAGGCTCCCTGCTGAGCAGAAAGCCTGATGCAGGGCTCGATCCCAGGACCCTGAGATCATGACCTGAACCGAAGGCAGAGGCTTTAACCCACAGAGCCACCCAGGCACCCCATCATGATTATTATTTTACTTAAAAGTAAACTAAGAGGTATACTAATGGATCTTCATATGGGCCTTTTCACACATTTATTGTAAAATCCATGTTTCTCTTAATTGATACTGATGGGATTTTTTCTACTAAGTAGCTGTATTGAAAATAATCAGTTTGGTAATTCTCTCAAATCACCCCCCCCCCATGTTTTTCTTTACTTTAGTTCTTTTTCTTCTTATTATTCTCTCCCTCTCTTTCTCTGTCTTCTTGGTGAGAGAAAGTACTGAGTTAACTTTTCTTCACAAATGTCTTCCTGGCTGCATTGGATAACAGGATGTATTGAGTTCATACATCTTAAATATAAAAGAGGAGTATAGCTATATCACATCCTATATTGGCACTGTATATTGACATGTATTATGTATGATGTTACACTGTTTAAATTATTAGAAATCACATTAAAAGAAATTATAATAAGATAGGGCTTTTTACCAAATCTAGAATATTTGGCAACGATAGGATAATCAAGTTCAATCCTTGATTTACAAATAAGACTTTGAGCTCTCAGAATCTTATAACTATATTCTATATCGTGATTTTTTTTTTTTGCATTTCATTAAAATAACATTCCCTTCAGATTTCAGCATAGTACTTACATAATTTACCTATAGAATCAGGCCTTAATTGTTTTCTTGGACATGATAGCTACTGTTCTATATCCTGGAAAAAATTTTTTGAACACACTCTGACTAATGTCTGCTCTTACAGTGGTTTAATGTTGTTGTAAATTAAATTCACTGACTATACTACAAATGAAAAGAATATGACAAGAAATTTTACTTGTTCTAGTGTAAGTACTAAAGGTAGAGATGAAAGATTTACAACAATCTCCTCTAGGAGATTGCAGGGGAAAATGTGTTCATTTGAAGCACTACTTGAGATCATCCTGTGGATCAAAGTCATGTCCTCACTAAAATGGGCAGAAGGACTGTCATGTATCAGGGTCAGAATATATTTCACAACCACCCAGTGGCTTCTGAAGAGGTACAGATCAGTTGATGAGGAGCAGTGGGTGAATATGCTATTTGAAAATTATCTCTGTTATTGCTTGAACCTACCTGCAACACTCCATTAACAACAAAAATAGTTACATTATCATCAGTGCCTATAAAAATCCTAACTGCTTTTTCCCTATACAACTAAAAGTAGGTGTTAAGACTTGTGTATATTCTGAAGAACACATCACTGGAGACATTTGATAGCTTTGCTTTACAGATCTCTTTTTCTTCATTTATTATTCTAATAGTGTTTTTAAATGTACTTATATGACACAGAGTGGCTCAATAGATTATAAAATTTGCCATAAATTTTCAAAACTCACATTGCTAAATATATAAAAGGCTTCAACTTTGAAGACAGAGTCTAGATTCTGAGGAATTAAAGGACTGGTTGGTCATTAGTACCTAGTAGTACTAGCAGACGCTATTCTTTGATTAGACTAATAGGCTCTTTCTATAGCTGGCAGAGGAGACTCTGTTAGTGTTATTTTGACATTGCCTAAAGTGTGAGACAGGTCACTAGAATATTTCTGATATGTCAGGAGTCATCATGGAGAAATGCTTCCTAAATACAGTATTTTAGTTTTCTGCACTATGCACATTTATTTGATTTTTATTTGTTTTTAAGTCTGATTCTTGATTTAAGCTAAATGTAAATAGTCCCAGAATTAAAATTATAAAGTAGATAGCTTTCAGCATTCAGTGTCATTAGTAAGAAATTAAAATTTCAAGTACCAGGATTTCGCAAATAAAACAACTAAACACACACACTTTTCTTTCCCCCCTGAAAGATTAGGAATTGTTGCTCAAAGTAGATCGTTTTCCTTCCTCTGAAATATCTTTGCTTTAACTATTAATCCAGGATTTTCTTTGAGTTTACAATTTGATCTTCCATTGTTTTTTGGTACAATTTCCTTCCATTTTGTTTGTGGCTGTTCTTAAGGGCGTATGTATGAGGTCATGCTGTGTGTATTGGTGGTCCAAATGATGCTTTGGTAACAGTTCGCAATTCTGAAAATCTTGATGGCTTAAACAAAACAGAAGATTATTTCTCACTCACACTATGTGTTTAACATGGTAAAGTAACAGCCTTCCAGTTAGTTGGAGAATCTGTTTATCATAGTTACTCTAAGACCCAGTGGTTTGAGGCTTTATCTCAAAACATACTCTGATGACTGTTGAGGCAGGAAAATGGAATAAGGTGAATTACTCTATGGCTCTTAAAGCTTCTGTCTGAAAGCAGTATGCATCGCTTCCTTCACATTTCCTTAGCCAAAGAAAACCACACGATATTGCCTAGCACCAAACATGGTAAAGAAATGCTCCTACCTTGTGTTTTGAAGAAATGGAAAATTCTTGGGCAGACTTCATGACTTGACTATCACAGGGATAAGGTTAATAACTATTAAGAGAAGTCATTCTTTCTTAGGCCACCAGGAGTAGAAGACATTGGATACAGAATTCTGTTTTCACACCTAGTGTTAACTTAATATTTAGGTACCATTCAGAAAGATTTTGAGGCCTTGCTTCCCCCTAAGTCTTACTTTGATGTGCCTGCAATTGTTAGGCCATGACAAAGGCTTTGGGAGAAATATCAGGGTTTCCACACTTTGGCTTAGGAAGTGGGCATGGAGGTATCCATTTGTGTCTATAAACTGTAGTGAATTAGCAGAAGCTGGTTCAATCTGTTTGGAAACAAATTGTGAAATGGATAAAATAAGACCTAGCATACACTAACGTGAACACATACAAAGTCATCAAGAGATAGGCAGCAGGCATGATCCTTGTTATGAAGCATGCAGTTTCAGTGCTTTTAGATCAAATTGAAATGGGTAATAAGTTATATATGTGAAATATATAACATTAGAGTGTGGTTTTTTCTGTAAATACTGTATTATCCATAATTTAAAGGAACCAATACATTTTAGAAATATAACATTTCCATCAACTTAAACATCCCATTAAGGACTTGAAGGAAATCTTGATATACCTTACGTGTTATGGTACCTTATTTGGTCTACAACTTTCCTAACCATAGTGACATTGATGATTATCTAAATCTTAAATTTTACATTTTCCCCCAAGAGAGACACTAGAAATTCGGGAAATAGAGACTATTATCCCCCCTGAGGATAATGCAGATTTATGTGTGCTTTTGTTAGTTAGTTTTGCATACTATCTTAACATTTTTTCTGTATACAACCCTTAAAACTTAGAAGAGTGATGTGGAAGAAGAACTGGGTCATTGTTCTTAGAAAAGGTCATAGGAGCATGCTCAATTAAAATAAGTAGCAAAGGACCAGAGAGATCTTTGTAAATGGGAGGACAATAAAGAATTTTTAGTGAAAGAACCTAAAAAACTATGAGAATACGTGGGAAATGGTGGGGGCAGTGGTAAGGGGGCCTGGCTAGGGCCAGGGCAGGGTAGGGCAGGGCCTGGCATTGCGGGCCAGCAAAGAGGAGCAGGTTTCTGATCTGTCCTGTGCCTCATGGCTTTCTGCTTCCACTTTCTTGTTTCTTAGAGTGGCCAGATAAGATTTATTTTCTTCACAGTCAAAATACTTATTTGGGAAAGTGGAGGCTTCTTAATTGTATCTGGTGGAATCTAACATCTCGCTCTAAGAGAAATCCTTTAATTGTAATTATTCCACATGTTTTTAGTTGTTTGTGTTCAGTAGGTCAAGAAGTAGTCTGTGAGTTTCTACCTAGTTGTCTAAATCTTCCTATGAGGATTAACTATACATAGTTATATATAATTATAATAAATTTATGAATATAAACGAGGACTAACTTTTACAAGTAAATTTTTTAGCTATTTCAGAAATTACACAGATTTTAAGCTTTCTTTATTACTGGTGAAAACCTGGATGTTGTTTGCGAATGACCATTTATTTTTTGTATGTTGACTGGCTAAAAGATGATTGAAAAGTTCCCAGAGTAAGAATTCTAATTGTGTGGTCACACAATGTGAAATATAAATTCTCAAGTTCTAAGCATACGCTGCTTTTCCTGAAGCATATGCCATACCGCAGTGAAACATCTGATGCATTTTTCTTTTTTTTATTAACCTGTATTGTATGAACATCTATACCTTTGTGACAAAAAAAAAACAAAAAACAAAAAACAAAAAAACAAAAAACAAAACAAAAAAAACCCCAAACAACTGTGGAGCATATGGGTGCATTTTGTTGACTGTTTCAATGTTTGGGGATTGAAGACAACATGTAATTATGCTTGAGAAGTCAATCCCCTGTGATACCAATTAAGAAGGATAGTGTTGCTAATACATTCCAGTTGTCATTAACTGCCATAAGTCACCTAAAAGGCTTAGTCTATTGTCTTTTTTTAAATAGACATAGGAAGCTTGATGATTTTTTTTTTTTTTTTTTTACTGAGGCAAAAAAAAAATTACACTTCAAAGTATTTTCCTAAGTTGAGACAACACATAACTTTGATTAAATTTTATGTGTTGGACATCTCAATAGGCATAATGAAATAACTTGTATTAGTGAAGTTGCATCAGGTCAAGATGAATACTATAAGTAGTTAATTCATATTGTTATTTCTTTAATTTCAAGAACTTAGCTGACAAGTGGTGCCAAAAATTAGGCTGTATCTACTGGACATGCAATGACCTGAAGGTTTGACATTAGCAGGCTTCAACATGTGATCCAAGTGGTTTATCTAAATGCACTGGTCATCGTAACAAATGTAGGCGAATAGAGCTGAACTAGGAGTTGGAGGACCTCTTCAAGGTCTCTGTTCTGCCTCTTCAAGGTCACTGCTGTTTCAGGGGTAGGAAGGGTCTGCTGATGTCTTTATTCTGTGTAAAAGGAATCAAATACCTGGATGTTGTAATCTACAGCGATGTTATGAGGCTTGAACCAGGAAATGCACACTGAAGTACATTGTGATTACAGTATATTGAATAAATAGAATTATCAATCAGAGGTACCCATTTAAATATCTGTTTGAAAATATTTATTAATAAAAGATAGGTTAAACCAGACACTGAATCTGAATTTAGTAGATATGAATGTTAATATAATCTTTAAACAGGCTCCTAAGACCTAAAAGTAGGTATGTTCCTGACTGACCTCAGTACCTTCTCATTTTCCTCAGGAAGAGGTTTTAGCATCACCTCTATTCATAGGGCTATGTCACACCTTTTACCTTTTAGAGAAACTTATCTTTTTTTTTTTTTAAAGATTTTATTTATTTATTTGACAGAGAGAGATCACAAGTAGGCAGAGAGGCAGGCAGAAAGAGAGAGAGGAGGAAGCAGGTTCTCTGCTCAGCAGGGAGCCCAATGTGGGACTCGATCCCAGGACCCTGAGATCATGACCTGAGCCAAAGGCAGCGGCTTAACCCACTGAGCCACCCAGGCGCCCAGAAACTTATCTTTTAAATATGTTTGAATAGTAACTTTAAAGGTAATATAGCCTTTGGCTGTGATAAAATTGTGAAATTAACTTAGTCTTGCTCCATATAACTGTAAAAACAAACGAAATGCATGAAAATGTGGGAATTGGACAAAAATCAGTACAGGAGAGTGATCTCAGAGAATGGAAATCATGGAGATGAGCTTTACTATTGTCCCAGTTTGTGTATGATCATCCTACTTATCATCAAGCTCTGTGCAAGGAGTGTGAAAACCAACAAGAGCCTAGTAGTCTCTGAACTGAAGAGGCGGGAAAGTCAAAATGGTTAGAATTTGCAGAGTAGGGTGACAGAAAAGAGGGCTGTGTTAATTGAGAGCTACAAAGATTGTTGTGGAAATCTGGTCAGTATTCTCCCCAAGTCTTTGGTTGTATACAGAATAAGTACGTGTATTTGAGAAAACTACTCAAGGCCAGAGGAGTCTCTGGAAAGGAATTGCCAGAGCAATGCCAGTGATTATACGAGAGGAAAGCTGTGTTCCCACAAAGCAGATAGAGAAAGCTCTCCCAGCACACAGGGCATATGGTAGATTACTCAAAATTGGCCTTGCCTTATTAGGGAGTCACAATTAGCCCTAGACTAAAGAATGCCCTGTAACTGCCTAACAATGCTTAAAAGCAAACTTGGGAAGGATCAAATGATTTCCAAGTAACTTATATCTTAAGCCAAAGCTCAAGAGTATTTAAAGGAGTAAAAAATATATCAACACCCTATAAGATTTAAAAAAAAAATCTGACATCAAATGAAAAATTACCAGGCCTGCAAAAAATGTAAACTATGATGAGGAAAAAAAAATCAATCAATGGAAAAATAATGATGCAGAGGACAGAATTACCAGAAAAGGATATTAAAATAGTTATATAATATTTATATGCTTAAGAAGATAGGTAATGACATGAGCATGTCCTAATATTCTAATTTGTGAATTTGTATCATAGATTTCATGTAGAAATAATACCAAATGTTTTACAAGAAATTGAAGGGGGCTAGATACGTCCCAGCTCATTCTACAAGTAATCCATAAAAGTAGTATTATCCTGGTACTCAAAATAGAAAAACCTTATTGTAATAAAGCTGTGAGCCAACATGATTCATGAACAGAGGTGCAAAAATTCTTAACTAAGTTTAGCAAATCAAATCCAGCAATATAAAAAAAGATAAGACATTACAATTAAGAGGAGTTTATCATAGGAAGGCAAGATGTATTTGATTCAAATCTCAATGTAACCTGTCATATGGTGACTAAAGAAAATGGAGATAATGGATTATTTCGATAGAGACAGAGAAAACATTTGTCAAAAATTCAGTATGGATATCCTGATAAAAACTCTAAACGAATTAGAAATAGAAGAGAACCTTCTAAATTTGTAGTTAACAGTATATGTAATTGTAAAACATTGAATGTTTTCCCCTTAGGATCAGGAATAAGACAAAGATATCCACTTTTTTTTTTTTAAGGTTTTGTTTATTTATTTGACACAGAGAAAAAGAGATCACAAGTAGGCAGAGAGGCAGGCAGAGAGAGAGGCAGAAGCAGGCTCCCTGCTGAGCAGAGAGCCTGAAATGGGGCTTGATCCCAGGACCCTGAGATCATGACTTGGGCCTGGGCTGAAGGCAGAGGCTTAACCCACTGAGCCTCCCTGGTGCCCCAAAGATATCTACTCTTAATGCTTCTGTTCAGCCTGTCCTGGATATTGAGGTCAGTACATAAAGATGAGAAAAAAATAAAATCTTATAGGTTGAAAGGAAGAATGAAAACTGTCTTTATTTGCAGATGATACGATAATCTGTGTAGAAAATACATATAATCTATAAAAAAGCTACTAGATCTTCAAAAATATTTATCAATATTTCCAAATACAGAGCTTAAATGCAAACATCAACTGTATTTCTATGACATATCAATGAATAATTTTTAAAAATGCATTATGGTAACATAAAAATAATGAAACACTTGGGATAAACTTGACAAAATACTTGTTGATGTTACCTCTACACAGAAAACTACAAAATATTGCTGAGAGAAATTATATAAGACCTAAATAAATGGACACATATACCATGTTCATGAATTATAATGTGAATTTAACAAGATGTTAATTTTTTCCAAAATTGATCTATACATTCAATGCAATTCCAACTAAATCAATAATAACAGGGGTTTTTTGTTGTTGTTTTCATTGTATTATTTTAAAGAGGTTGACAGACTTGTTCTAAATTCATTTGGTAATATGGGAGCTAGAATTGCAAAATGACTTTGGCTTTTCTAACTTTGAAAAAAGAGCTCACTCTAGTTGATAAAAATATTTTATGTAAACCTCCAGTAATCAAGACAGTATGGTATTAATAGAACACGAGAGAGAATCCAGAAATAGCCCCACACTATATAGTCAATTGATTTTTGATGAAGATGCCAAAGAAATTAAATGGAGAAATAATCATCTTTTCAACAAATAGTATTGCAAAATTCGAATAACCATAATAAAAAAAGGAAGGTAGAAATTTGAACTTTCCTTCATTTTGTGTACAAAAATTTAATTGAAATGTATACCTAAATGGAGGAGTTAAAACTATAAAAGTGCTAAAGAGAACAGGAGAAATACTCTGTGTCTTGGGTTAAGCAGTTATTTCTGACATGATAAAAGCACAATCCATAAGATAAAAAACTTGAAAGTTAGACATCATCAAAATTAAAATCTTCAGCTTTTAAAAGACACTGAAGAAAATGTAAAAAGATAAGCTATGGACTTAGAAAAATATCTGCAAAACTCATATTTGGTAAAGGTCTTCTGTTCAGAATACATAATGAACCCACAAAACTCCCTTACGTGTAAGTAAACTGTCTTAATTAGAAAATAGGCAGAAGATTTTCAAGGACAATTCACCAAAAAGATACCCAGCATTATTAGTCATAGGAAATACAAATTAAGCTGCAGTTACATATACTAACACACCCACCAGGATGGTTGAAATAAAAAGTTTAACCATGCTGATTGTGAAGCTGTGGAATGACTTGATTCATACGTGGATATGAGGAGTAAAAGACAGAATAATAGCTTTAGAAAACACTCAGGAACCTAAAAAGTTAAGTGTATTTCCCCCATATAATACAGTCATTCCCATTTGTAGATATTTACTCAAGAGAAATATTAACATATTTCTATATATTACTTGCACAGAAATGTTCATAACAGATTTGTTTTACGTAAAGACAGAAAATAATCTGAATGACCGTAGCAGGTAAATATAGAAACAAATTATGGTATATTCATAAAGTTGACTATTTATTATTAAAAAGGAATATATCAAAATGGATAAATCTCAAATACTTATGTTGAGTGAAACAAACCACACAAGAAGGAGTACTTACTCTGTGGTTCTGTTTATGTAAAATTGTAGACAATGCAATCTATACTGGCAGAAAACAAATAAGTGTTTCACTAGAGATGGCCAGTGGAGGAGAGGGAATGAGATCTGGGTTACACAAGAGCACAAAAAATTGGGGGGTAGGGTAATGTATATGTTCATTACCTCTATTGTAATGGCAGTTTCATGTATATATACATGTCAGAACTCATAAAATTTTACATTAATATGTGCAATTTCTTATACATCAGTCATGCCTCAATAAAGCTCTATAATGGAGAGTAGTATATCTATACTAAAGTGATGAGAACTACAGATATTTTCATTTCCATATAATCAGTAATAACGGCAGTTTTTATATGGATCAAAAGTGACCATTTGTGTGTGTGTGTGTGTGTGTATGTCCTGTGTGAATTTTAATGAAATGCTCGTGGGCTTTGGCCTTAAGAGCTTTTTAATATATCTCCTAGTGAGATGTAAAACTAAAGCTGTATCTAAGAAATATGGATTTGATATGCTTAAATGCCTTACTATTCATATCAATGAAATAATCAATTTATCTTTGATAATCAATTCTCAGTTTAAAGGCAGCTGAAATGCACACATTAATGATGTGCATGGGTTAGTCCTCCCTGACCCGTTGGACCCGATGTGGTCTTAATATCATTATTAGAAGAAAAATGTCATTATCCAATGTGATCTTATAAGCTACCACAATTTATAGCCACCCCTGCTTATTTTCTATTCTAAAGAACAACTTTGTGGCTATGCTTAAAGAAAGTGAAGTCTTTTGTTTCTCCCTGAGGTTGTCATACCAACAACAATTATTTTGCTCTAATTGGTCTGTAGGAGGTCAGGATCAGCAGCCTAAAAATGCACTCTAAGGATTTCACATTTCAGCTCAGTGGTTAAATTGTAGCAATCTCTGTCTTTATAGTAATATTCTGAAAAGGCCTATTTCAGACCTCTTATTTGCACCCCTCCTTTTTTTCTTCTAGAGGAAGTTTCAGTCCATTAATAAGGAATAAACCCAGGGTGATCATGGCTTTTAAAATGTGATTGTTTTTTTTTTTTTTCTTATATTTGTCCCACTCCACTTCTTTGAAACTGGAGGTGAAACTATGCTTCTATATTTTCAAAAATATGCCATTCAGTTTGCATTGTGGTTTTTTTTGTTGTTGTTGGTTTTTTTTTTTTTTTTTTTTTTGGTCTCTGAAAAATGAGAACACTTAAAAAGTTGAAGACAACCTAAATCTGATTATTTTACAGCCACCTTTACTCCCATCTTCCTCTCTTTTTCTTCCCTGTTTTTAAACAAAAGTTGTGTTTAATCTGCTCTGTGTCTGCATATCTGCATCATTAGGCTTATGTGTGATAGGTCTGTCACAGCTGAGGGCCATGTTTAGTAAGGGTAATAAATTGGAAATTAGACAAAATATGATTTGATACTAAAGTTATCAATACAGTTTGTTGGTTTGAACTTAAGATTTCTTTGTAATCTTTAATGCTAGCCTGATTTTCAAAGTTATGATACGATTTACCAATTGTAACATTTTTTAAAAAAGACTGTCAATGTTTTCATCTGTTGATACTTTTCATAAGGCATGAGCCTTCCTTCCAAAAGCTATTTGATACCTTCCCTTACAAAAGAAAGATAAACAGATTTTTTAATGTATAATTACACTAACTGTTCTTCACTGCAGAGGACTAGAATATCTGTTGTCCATCTTTAAATTACATGTATTCGTGTATATGTATATCCATGTCCTCAAGCTTTGGCTTGATCTCCTTTCTTGAATTTCACTCTGTCCCTTAGCCATTGCGATGTACTGTTGGGGTAATTTTTGTCCCTAATTATAATTTAATAACATCACCCATTTCTTCTGGAGTATTTAAGTCATAATCAGCAGTCTAGATGTCCTTATTCCCCTAAATATAGCTTCTAGTTATACAAAGATATTGGCAAAAATGTTGAATGATAACAAATAAATAAAATGAGACACTTCCACCCAGCTTTTGAAATACTTGAATTGACTATTATTTATTCTAGAAGAAGAAATATTAACTTTACTCAGAAGTTTGGGGAAAGCAGCTTTACAGAGGCATACGAGACAACCCTGAAAAATTTAGTTAAAAAAGCATTGATGGGATTTCATGTGATAGAGCTTACCATTGCTAATAACTATATAATGTGGGTAAGACTGTAACATAATGGGCAACATTATGTTCCAACCTTAATATCAAATGAACATTTTCAAAGATTCCTTACCTGTACAATGGCAATGATAATTTTTGTTTCAGCCTATGAGTATAAATGGTTAAATATGATTATGTGCATTAGGTTCTAAACACCAAGTGGTAGTCAATAAATAAATGATAGCAATTAGAATTAAGGGGAAAAAAACCAATTGGACTGATCTGAAAAAAGAAGAACTGAATAATATAATCAAGGGAATGATTAGACCAAAATAAAAGATTAATAGTTTGAGGCTATATCAACTTTTTTTTTTCAGAACAGACTTTTTATTTTTTAGAGGCTAAAGTTTTAAGTTCATAACAAAATTTGGGAAAACGTATAGAGATTTATCATACGCTTCATACCCCCACACATTCATACTCTCCCCCATTAAACATCTTACAACCAGAGTTGTACATTAGTTATAATTGATGTACCTTTACTGACATCCCACAGTCACCCAGAGACCATAGTTTACATTAGGATTTTCTTCTGGGACTTTAAATTTGTGGGTTTGCAAAAATGTGTAATGAATTGTATCCACCATCGTAGTATCATACATTTTACTGTTTTAGATATCTATCTAGAACTGGCTGAAATTGGGATTTCCTTTTCCTTTGGGTCAGTTAGCCTGTGATAAACCCCAGCAGGTTATATTCTGGTTAAACAGTTTCTATGGAGGGCAGAACTCTTTAAGAACAGAATGTTGTGGTGTATTTCAAGATGGTTCCTTTTATCCTTCCCCCTGCTGGAGGCATGAGGGAATTTTGTGAGAGAGCCAGGTTGAACTCGCAGAGCTAAAATTCACAGAGATGTGGGGCCACTCCTGTGATTGGGTCTCCTTGGAGTTTTTAACTCTGATTTGTAATTCGTCACAGTTCGTGTTTGTGTTTTTCTTCACTTCTTTCAGCCTGCTTCTGCCCCCAACTTTCCTGTAGATGTCTCTGCTCAGAATTTTCTGCTCCAATAAGTTTGGAGTCTCTGTTTTGCCTAGTTTGTCTCTCCACCTTTCAGGGCAGTGGTTTTCCCAGTGACCTCACTTCTTTAATGGTTCTGAGAAGAGTTCTCCATTTTTCAGTCTCTTCAGCTTTTTACTTGTGTGGCCAGAGTGGCAACTTCTAAGGTTCTTACATGCCGATTTGGAAACTGGAAGCCCTTCCTGTTTCAACTTTTGCTAAGTACTTGAGATATTTTTCACAGATACTTAAAAATAATTTTTAAATGACTTTGAGATTTAGTCCTCAAAACATTTTATTTTTGAAACCAAAATGCCATTTAAGCAAATCACTTCGTCAGTGATTTATTTAGCTTTCAATATTAGAGTATTAGAAGTGTGGATAAGTTGCCAAAATAAATTATATATTTTTAAAATATACATTTATGCTTGATAATGTATATTTTATTTTGTTATGCAAAAACCCCCCATATTTTAAAGATAAATATTCCAATGTGCTTCCAGATATGTCTATGGGTGTGGTGTGTATCTGTGTGTGAGTGCGTGTTCATAATCCTTGTCTCCTCTATTTTGCTTTTATTTATTTGTCTGTCTTGAGTTTAGTTCAGTTTCGTAAAAGCATTGATTTTTATGCACTGGGTAATGTGATCTTGGTAGAAAAGATCTAATAGCGCTACTACTGTAGCTTAAGAGTAGAACACAGTTTTGCCTGAGGAATCTCATAAACACCTAATATGGTCTGTGTTGCCATATCACTGAGGTGTATGAGGAAAATATTAATGTGAATTATATAACCCTAAAGTAATTTAATATTTGGAATGTAGAAAAAGTATTGGTGGTTGGAGCTTATACACTGGAAAATGGAAGCAAGCCAAAACACTGGCACTAACACTCTGCTCTTGTTAAGAAAATGCCAAGGGATCTTTTCACAAGAGTAACTCACAGATTGCAACACAGTTACCTTAGCTGGCTCCTGATGTGCAGTATCACACCACATTTAAATTTCCATCTGTGGTGTCTGGAACTATTGTTCTCACTATGAACACCCCCCTCTCCCCCCGAAGTAAATCTACAGAATCTGAAAGACCACAGGATACACTTCCTTTAGTGGGACAACCAACTAAACTTAAAGAAGTTATAAATGAAGTTTGTGGTCTTTCTAACCACCATGGAATCATTTCATATTTCAAAACAAGCTTTAAAATTATACATAGAAAATGCTAAATTTTGATATATCTGGAATCATCCTTTTTTTTTTGGAATGTCTTCAGTGCTCTATTGCTGCAGCGTGTGTCTTGGAGGAGGAAAAATAAGGATGCTGTGTTCTTTGTCCTTTCTCTGTGGAGTTTAGTCATCAATACCCTTAAACCCAAGTAATTGATGGTTATAAAATAACCAAATTGACAAAGGTGACTGTTTAGCAAATTGATTTTAATACAGTTCTATTTACCTATGCAATGTTACCTTGTGTACCAGTTGAGTTGTGATGATGAAGTTTCACATGCACACTCACACGTGGTATCTGTTTTGTAAGTATAATTGAAGGGAATATTAACTACAGCTCATGAGTTAGTTATAGGGCTAATCTTTCTGCTTTAAGAAGAGTCATTTAAGAAATGACTTTATGATAAACTTTATTTTTTTTACTCTTTTTATACAAGGAAACACATATTTGTAACTATTCAACTCTCAAAGAACCTGGGAAAGAAAGTAAAATTGATTTTGAACATCATTGAAGGAAAACTTAAATAAATAAAGGATTCATATATCTATTTTTTAAAAAAGAGGAATACATTTGTTGATGTCTTACTCTTTGCCTTATGGATTAACCTAATAATCATTTTTTCTTTTTAATACATATTTTTTCTTATGTATACTCCATCTCTTCTCAGATATATGTATACTCATTGTATTTACACTATCTCATTTTCATCTTTTCCATTTTCTATATTAGAAGTCAACGTAATCAAAGCATTTAAAATAATATCTAACATAGCCATACACCAATAAATTTAATTAATAATTATCTTGTTATTGGAATGACTTTACATTATGTATTTGACTATCAACATTATCCTTGTTCTAAGTCAGTATTTATGGAGAGTTGCTGGTTTTAGAGGTTGCATGATCTGCAAGGACCTTTGAATGATCAGTCCAAGAAGCAACATTAATGCAAATTCTACCTCTTTGCTCAGCAGTCCTGTTGCTAAGCAACTAAGTTTGTTTATCCTCTCTAGTTTGGGTCAGGACTAGGGGTAATGAGCTGATGTTGCATGTCAGAGAAAGGAGTTAGTGGCTGACAGCGAACTTTAAACCTCTTGGCTTTGCATTGTTTTCACACTTAGGAATCTTCTGCGTAATTTTGAGCACATTATTCTACTTCCATAGGGTTGTTTCTTTTAGATCATTAAAGTAACGGTTATATGTAGGGGCCTTTTGCAGGGTGCTGCCTACATGCTGATATAAAGATAGTCCAAATAAGATGAACAAGAACTTGGACTTCAAGACAAATATTTTGAAACTTTTAAATAAAAATAGCCAAGAAATGTCTTGTTTGCCAAAGTGAAACATCATCATTATTATTACTGACTTGTTTTCTAGTTCCTCCCAGAAATGAATGGCAGAAGTGATTGACAAGGCACCATGTACATTTCCAAAGCCAATTCTTATGACATAATATAGTCTACAAATAAAAATGTCTATAAAGATGCATAAGTTATTTCTGTAGGAATAGAAGGGATGAGTTACATGCCATCCCATTTTGATGAACTTGAATCCAGTTTCTAATCAACAAGATTGCCCTATACAATAAACTACTGATTGTGACTGCTGGCGTTAACAGTAATAGGACAAGAAGATGTGTGGCACAATTTTCTCCATTCAGCTATTCATTTTCCTACTGCTTTGAAGGAGTCTTTATATCCTTATGATCCTTCTCAAAGTTAGTCTGATCAATTGTGCTAAATGTGCCCAGTAGAGCCATTGAATACACGGACAACTCTTGTTGATTGCAAAGTAGTGTCAGTTTGGCCTCAGTTCCTCATTTTTGTCAGAGTTCTCAAAATATGAATTTAGTTTCGGGGTGTTTTTGCACCCTTTAAAGATAATGTTCTCTACTCAAAGCCCACTTAGTTTTATGAATACTGCTAAATATAAGAAATAGATGTATAGAAGCTGATATCCTCAGGCCACATTATCTCTGTCTATTTAGTCTTTCTGAAGTCTGCAGATTCATTTTTTTTTTTCTCTGCCAGTGCTAACTAGAGATAATATGATGTGTTGTATGTAGCTGGAACAAAAACCTTCTTTTGTAAGAACAGCAATAGAATAGAAAACATCAGCAGAATGTCTAACTTTTATCAGTCTTCATAGTCCTTAGCTCTGGCATTTGGACTTGAAGTTTGGATAGAATCTGTGAAACTGCTGTGAGAATTATTAACTCCAGAAGGCTTTCATTTGGAAGAATCCAAGTTTGTATTTTCCTAGCAAATTTATAACTGAACATGAATTTCAAGGTTTTCAAAAAACATCGAAACACAGCATGGATATGGATTTTTAAAAAAATCACTTGATAAATTTCAGAATGCACTGTTTTGTTTATTTTTAAAGAACCTGTCAAACTTTATTGTTGGATTAACTAAATAATACAGTTTGCCTGTCATAGACTGCTATGTTCACCACAGTTAAAATGTGCCTTTCTTCCCACTTCTCATTTGGTATATGTATTAGCTGATATTTGTGTGACTACTGTTTGTTCAAAATAATTCTTATAATGTTGTTCAGAATACAGTGATGCCTTTATAACGAGTGTCCTCATACCTAATTTATTATCCATTATCCATTCTTGACAGCTTTGCTCTGTCTCACTGAATCTTCTCCATGAGTTCAAACATGCTCCTTTCCATAGTACCAACCAGAGTGTTGGCCAGATGCTACCTGTATTTCTAACCACTGATGATGCCAACTGTAGAGATATAAACCATTTGATGCAAATTTAAAAATCAGTTTTTCCTTAAAAATTCTGTTAAAAATAAAATTTGGAGATTATTTTCCTCCTTTATTATTTTCTTTCTTTCTTCGTTAGAGTAGTAGTAGTACTACAAACATTGTTGGGTTCTTGATCTGTGTAAATGCAAAAAACTTTACATGTCAAATTTTTTTGATCCTCCAAACAGTCCTACAAAGTAAAGGGGATGCTATTTTATGCCTGCATTACTGATATAAGAAATCAAAGGCACAGAGAAGTTAAGTAATTCAGGTCATGTAGCCAGATACAGTACTGTGGGGATTCTCCCCCAGGCAGGTTCATTCCACATCTTGTGCTGATAGGCTACCCAGCTTTAGACCAACAGGAAGCATCAACACTGCATGAAATTATTCATTTGTAGGTCTTTCTTTGAGATGTTCTACTTACTTGGTGTTGATCATAGCCAATATTAATTAAAAATTTTCCAAGTAATGTAACTTTAGATTTTTAATAGTAGAGAGCCAAACGACTAACCCTTATAACTCATAGACCATTAAGATTTAGGGGGGCTTTGCAATCACTCGGTCTTACCCACACATATTATATGACTTGGGAATCTGAGGTTTATGAAGTAAAGTTACTTTTTTCAACTTCTACACCTAGTTAGATTCAGAGCCAAGGTGAGGATTTGGGTCTTCTGACTCTCAGTGTGCTGATTAATTGTATTTCTCTCTAGTCATAAAAGAAGATAATAATCTTGTGGGAATTCACTTTCTTTTGGCAGGTGGTGAGGTGAGGAGTGGATGTGGGGTGGGGGTTGGGGGTGGTTATATTCTACCCGAACACATTGTGTTCAGCTGATGTTCACTGAACAGACACAGGAGAGCTTGGACCAAATGAACACATGCATATGTATATGGGTCTTTAATTAAATTCCAACTACTTCCAAAAATGTTTTGAGGCCGCTAGATCCAGTTGTGCATTTGAGAGAAAGATTTTTGGGTAGCAAAAATCTAAATAACTGGCTCATAGCTAAAAGATGATATTGATGGGCAGTGATGTTTTTGTTAGATGGAGATACTAGGCGTTCCCTGATTCCATAGGAAAGTACCAATGAGAGGATTTTAATAAGGCCTTTTGAAGATACTATTTGGGAAAATAGTGTGTGTTTGAATTCAATACATTTCATTTCCTGGGGGAGAATTTTGAACACTCGAATGCTTCACATTTTTATACACCAGGCCAAATCTGCTTTCAGTAGTTTAGGCCAGATATGATTAAGGAAAAAGTTTCCTGAGATATTCACCACTGTAGAAAGGAGAGACACAGATATTTTCAACAAAAGAGTTCAGTTTCTTTGAGCTCTATGTAAGAGAGAAGAGAGCAATGTCAGATGTCCTCACAAGATTTTCTAATAATCTTCTATGCCAGAGAATTATAAAATACTTTGAATTGCTCCATTTACTCCTTTTATTCACAGGGAATCACACTATGTAACAACAAAAAAGGCCTCTAGACTTTTATGAATTAATTTTTTTATGATCTAGGAGAATTCACATCCTATTTGTCCATTATTTTGAGGATTTCTGAGAAACATTTTTATGTTTCTGTTAGTACATTTTTAGTTTTCTTAAGGTAAGTGAATGCCACCCTGATCCCATAAATATGTGTGCTTTTCCTAAAGAACTGGCATCATGGGGATTTTGCAGAAATGTTCAGCTCTTAGAATACTTCCCTTTGGTTTCATAGTTTAAGTGGTTTTCATTTTTGTTGTGTTACAGAACAACATCTGCCCCATATGAAATACCCTCTAAATACTTGAGAAATCAATGAGTTCTGTTGGATTCTTCCCATCTAGTTAACACTTGGCTTCATTTTGAGTGAAAATCCAGTCACTTTGACCACACTTATGACTTAAGTACTACCCACTGTGCAGTTAGTCCTTGTATGTATTGCCCTATGAATATTAATAGGAAATGCCTTTCATTTTAATATAGTTTTCATATTCTTTTTTTTTTAATTATTAATTTATTTGACAGAGATCACAAGCAGGCAGAGAGGTCGGCAGAGGGGGGCGGGGGAAGCAGGCTCCCCAATGAGCATAGAACCCAACGTGGGGCTTGATCCGAGGACCTTGAGATCATGACCTGAGCTGAAGACAGAGGCTTAACCCACTGAGCCACCCAGGCTCCCCTAGTTTTCATATTCTTGACTGTCATTATCATTATCTTAGGAGGAGTCACAACAGCATTATTTAGAGATGTACACTAGAGGGTGGTGTTTTACCTGGACACTAGACCTATCAATGCACTGGCTTTGAGGAAGAGTAAAAAATAATTCCAGGAAATGTTCCCCATGTTTAATGTTACATAATTCTCAGCACATATGCCCCATTAACAAAGTTGATAAACCCCAGGGAATGGAAGCAGAGACTGAGTCACTTGGCGGCCTTGCTATCCGGTTTCTTCAACACATTCCTGTAGGTGTTTGGTTTTTCTGAGCTCCACATGCGGAGTGTCACTTGAAAACCAACACTGATCACTGGGTGAGAATATATTTGACTCTTTAGAGCTACAGGGAATTGGAAAGCAAGGGAGGCAAATAGTGAACATGGATAAAGCTATTAAACTCACCACTTCAGTCTTTAAATCCTCTGAATTGTATTATGTGTACTCCCATGATCTGAGAACAGAAACTATTAGTAGTGGTGGGAAAGGTGATTTCTGAAAGAGCTCATATTTCTGTGCCCTACTTTTCTGGTTTTTGCTTGGTTGGGGGGAAAATGAAGTTTCGTAATTCTGGAGAAACCCATCTTTCATAATATCTTAGAAGGGATGATCAAATGTTGCTATACGTTTCCTGCCCCTCAGTAAACCTATAAATGTTAATGGTAGATTGAGGCTTTGGTTTAAGTCATTTTGCTTGTAGCTAGCAGTTGCTTTCATCTTTGTTTTTCTCAGTTCATTCTATTGATATTGGTACAGTCTTTCCTCAAATCATGAATTCTTCCATGGTTTCTCATGACAAATGTCCAAATTTTCATCGACTTTTACTTAGACATGTGAATAAATACATGAAAGGGGGAAAATGTCAAATTTATTGCTCTGAAATTTCCCTTCAAGAGAAAATTATTCTCCCTGCTCTGGCCAGTGGAAATTTGCTTCTAATACAAGCAAGTCTTCATGTGATGTTTCGTGTTTTCAGACGTATATTCTTTATTATTCTTTACCACTATCTGATTCAGAAAGACTGCTGGAACCAAGATCTCCTGGAAAAAATTTAAAAAACACAATTTCATGTGATTGAATTAAAGTTAAATTGACTGGTTCCTATTAAAGTTAAGCCCTGACCAATACTGCCAAACTCTACTGAAGCTAGGTGCACACCTCCCTTCAAATGTTCCTTAGCATTTGGCTCTCGCTGTTTCCATGCCCCCCCCTTCTTCAGTGATACGATAACATTGCAATAATACTTAAATGCTGACACAACAGAAAACCTTGCCAGTTTGGCTCTCAACCTTGGCAAGCTTTTTGTTATAGTTGCAACCCAGCTTACTCCTTGAGTTGCACAAAACTTCCAGAGCTTCTCCCCAGCATGTCTTATAAAGGGGACTAAAAGGGAAAGTAAGAGAGATGCTAATTTTGGACAGAGAATAGTAAATAGGACAATAAATAAAAGCTCTGTTTTGGCACATTGGAACTTTCTTTTTTTTTTCCCTTTTAAATGTGTGATTCCTTTTCCCAAATGTTGCACTAGATTTATTTTTAAAGGTGTCATCTATTTCCATTCCAGTGCTATGTCATCTATAATTTAAATTTATGAGATAAATCTTGAGGTTCACCAGTGGAGCAGCTGGAGAATTCTAGCCACTTTGCCATGGAAAATGCAGATTTGCTGAAGGTTTTGTGTCTGACAAGCCCCATTGAAAGCATCTCACTCCCTTGCCTGACAAGCATCCATCAACATGTAATATTTATTCTTCTGTTTTAGTTTCACTACAAATAATTGGCGGTCCCTCAGCAAGAGGACGGTTTCCTGCTGAGGCAGCACCACCTGTATCGCTTTACCGAGCTGAGAACGAATGCTCTGAGAAGGAAGCTTTCCTAGAACTGATGGAGAAAATGAATGAGGGATGTTTAATAAAAGGAGGAAAAGTGGAATTTGTTCCTCTAGTTGCATCATAATTGTTAGTTCTCCACTCTTCTTCTGTCACCATCAGAAATAGCAGTGGAATGTTTATACATACATTTTATGGCTGATAAGAAAAATATTCTCCTTGACCTTTCACTCCACTTGTCTTTCGATAGATACAAATAGGTGTACATATGAGCCTTTAGCTTCACAGTTATCTTCTCTGGACTCAATCTGTGGTCTCTTTTTTTTAATATGCAGCAAACATGGAAATTTTACACCCAACTATAGCCATTGTAATAGCCATTGTCAGAAGGCCATGACCCTCATATAATTATCATGACCTCCAGTTTTCTTGTAACGCCTAGACCTAGATTCCCCTTGTTAGGAAAGGACGTACTCTTAAAGAATTATGTTTCTGTAAAATTCACGTGGGTTACACTCTTAAAAATATGAGAGGTAGATGAAACAAACAAATTGACATACTGATTATTTTTTTTAAATTATTTTTAGATAAAGGACAAACTAGAGGGACAGTTTAGGTTTACCTTAATTTCTAGTGCAGGGATTTACAAACTTTGAGGATCAAGATTGGTTTTCTCTGGGCTACACATTGTGCTTCATTACCAAAATCAGGTAAGGTTGTTTTCTCCCAATTTCCAGGAAAATTGTCAAATTGTCATTTAGTATGTCCCCTGTTTGCAGCATTAATCTCATGATTGTGTTTTATAGAGACTTGGTATCTAGCATTGCCCATTCTCTGGTGAGCAAAATAAGTGAACTGGTAATAGAGGAACTTCAGTACAAACACCAACACCTGCATAAATCCCAGCTCTTCGTGAATGGATACCAGTGCTCTTGGTTGTTACTCTGCATTCCAGGCGTTTAATTTAAACATCAACCTAACAAGCAAAGTGAGACATCAAAAGGCAAACACCAACTTGTATGCTGAATTACTGAGAAGGAGTTAGAACTGATCATTATTCTGTGGGGTTTCACAAAGGGTGCTCTGATTTCTGAGGATTGTGCTATCAGAGGAAGTCTGAGGACTATGCAGTGCACTTCATTTATAATTTTTTTGTTTTTTTTTTTAATTTTTTATTTTTTATAAACATATATTTTTATCCCCAGGGGTACAGGTCTGTGAATCACCAGGTTTACACACTTCACAGCACTCACCAAAGCACATACCCTCCCCAATGTCCATAACCCCACCCCCCTTCTCCCAACTCCCCTCCCCCCAGCAACCCTCAGTTTGTTTTGTGAGATTAAGAGTCACTTATGGTTTATTCTCCCTCCCAATCCCATCTTGTTTCATTGATTCTTCTCCTACCCACTTAAGCCCCCATGTTGCATCACCACTTCCTCATATCAGGGAGATCATATGATAGTTGTCTTTCTCTGCTTGACTTATTTCGCTAAGCATGATACGCTCTAGTTCCATCCATGTTGTCGCAAATGGCAAGATTTCATTTCTTTTGATGGCTGCATAGTATTCCATTGTGTATATATACCACATCTTCTTTATCCATTCATCTGTTGATGGACATCTAGGTTCTTTCCATAGTTTGGCTATTGTGGACATTGCTGCTATAAACATTCAGGTGCACGTGCCCCTTTGGATCACTACGTTTGTATCTTTAGGGTAAATACTCAGTAGTGCAATTGCTGGGTCATAGGGCAGTTCTATTTTCAACATTTTGAGGAACCTCCATGCTGTTTTCCAGAGTGGCTTCACCAGCTTGCATTCCCACCAACAGTGTAGGAGGGTTCCCCTTTCTCCGCATCCTCGCCAGCATCTGTCATTTCGTGACTTGTTGATTTTAGCCATTCTGACTGGTGTGAGGTGATATCTCATTTATAATTTTAATAATTTTTTCAACCTATGGAAAATAACCCGATTAAATAGAGTAGTTTTCGTGAAAACCCAGAAGTCTACGTGTTTTACTGGCAGTTATTTTTTTTTTCTTTAAAGATTTTATTTATTTGACAGAGATCACAAGTAGCTGGAAAAGCAGGCAGAGAGGAGGAAGCAAGCTCCCTGCTGAGCAGAGAACACGATGCGGGGCTTGATCCCAGGACCCAGGGATCATGACCTGAGCCGAAGGCAGAGGCTTCAACCCACTGAGCCCCCCAGGCGCCCCTGGCAGTTACTTTTTAAGATCTATCCAGATAACGTGTTCGCAATCAATATTTGCTTCTTATCTTAGTGGTCATATGAGAAATGAGTAGTCAAACTGAGATTAGAGTTCTAATTGACGTGAACTGTTATAATACTCATTGAGTATTCAGAGAGTTAGAAAGTAGTTAAACAAGGGGTTTAGGGACAACCTAAAAATCCTGTTGTAAGACCTTTCCTCGAGGAAATTAAATAGAAGATGTGTAACGTGAAAATCAGGTGCAGACCAATGCAAAGAGAAAAAGGACAGCCCAGGGATTATGTTAGAGCGGCTGAATCAGCACATTCACCATCATGGATGAATTCTTCCCCTCGACTGGTCTTGGAATCAAGAGTCCTGAGACTCCTGTTGACTTACATTCTAGCTGAATTCTCTTGTTTGATTTGTTAACCTTTCCTGAATCTTAACTTCTTTTTCCATCAGAGACAGCGAATGCTACTTACCTCTAAGTGGGGTTTTGTTTTGTTTTGTTTTGTTTGAGAATTAGACGGTTGACCAACTGCTGGGTAAACTATAAATTGTTAGAACATGTAAGATACCTATATGATCTTTTTTTGCTGCAGGACAGTGAAGGGGAAAGATCTAATAGGGGAAAATCAAGATATCATAATGATAAAATAATTATACTAATATTTATGGAGAATTCGTTATGTACCCGGCATGGTTCTCAGTTCAGTGTATTTGAGCTCATTTAATTCTTATAGTACTCTTTTTTTTTTTTTTAAGATTTTTTATTTATTTATTTGACAGAGAGAAATCACAAGTAGACGGAGAGGCAGGCAGAGAGAGAGAGGGGGGGGGAAGCAGGCTCCGCGCTGAGCAGAGAGCCCGACGCCGGACTCGATCCCAGGACCCTGAGACCACGGCCTGAGCCAAAGGCAGTGGCTTAACCCACTGAGCCACCCAGGCACCCCAATTCTTATAATACTCTTAACTCACATGTATACATGGCCTAAATAGATAATGGTGCAAATAGGTATAGTATTAAAAGAAATTGATGCCATACGTATTAATCAATTACTAGATAGGTGTTCAGAAGTTGAAATCTTGTGGATTCTGAGTAAAAAGAGATCAGTTTGAACTGTGGAGGTCAGGAATGGCTTTATGGGAGTACTTGGATCTGTAGTCAAGTTACCTGCTTTAGTATATGTGCTGCCGAAGTGAGCACAAGTTACCTGTTTTAAATAAGAGAGATAGGCAGAGACTCTGTAATTCCACACCAGCTACTGACCAGCCACGTCCTCTCAGGCTTCAGATGACTCAACTCCTCTCAGGCCTTTTTGAGATCCCTGCAGCAGAAACCTTCTGAATGAAATGTATCTTACCGTCGATAGTCTGCTTCAAATCTCTTTGATGCCTCAAGCAGCACAGTGTCTAGAAATACTAGTTTCTGCTACTAGAGCAGAAATCTTAAAGAGCCATGCAAATTGGATCCACCCGGTCTTTAACTTGGGCCAATTCTTCCACAGTATGTGCAGACACATTCTTAGGTGACTTGACTGCATAATAGAGATCATTATAAGCACTTACTTAATCTCACAGGGGTCTACTGAAGATTAATTAGTTAATGTTGGCAGACCAAAGGTGCAATGTATGTGCTAAGTATTATTATTATTACTGTGCCACTTATCTTTAAAGAATGTTGTTTCTGAAGTCATAGTGCCTATGTGCCATCTGCTCACAGCAGCCTTTACCATCTCTCTACTCAGAGACTGAATCCGGTATCTGAATAAATAGATGTGCTCAAAAAAAAATTCTATCACACCTCCATCTGTGCTTATGGTATATGAATTCAGACATAGGCAGAAATGCAAATCAATCACAAGTGGAGAGGCTTCTCCAGTGCCCAGAGTCACATTTTGAGATGTTGCTCTAATATTCTAGCTTTTCATTTTAGAATCCGCTAACTCACGATGTGATGCTTCTGTGAAATTTTCTCTCTTCTGCATCTGAAATAGGGTGTCACGTTAGAGCCCTGAACTGCCTTCTCTTTTGTTCCCAGAAAGTTGAAAGAGAAAACTTCCCCAGAACACGTTCACTGCTGATCTTTTGCAGAAATTAGCTCCATGGTTTTAGTGCTTTAGATATTAGTATAATTATCAGAAGCTAATGAGTTTTTAAAGGTTCCTATATGAAATCATGATTTTGAAACTTCCCTCCTGCCAGAATTATAACTAGGTTACAGACAACATGACATGATCTATGACCCATTTTTACTAATGACTAAAGAATGAAGATACAGCTTCTTATGAATAAGCACTCCTTCCCGAACATGATAGGGCACTGCAAGTATGAAAGCTCTGAAAATCAGGAAGATTAAAACCTTGAGCTAAAATTATCCAAGTGTTTCATGGATGCCACTGTAGTAGTATAAATAGCATTCTTTGCCTCTGAAATAGTTATCGGTATCACAATTATCATAGATATTTAATATTCTTCCACAGTAGGTGGCTCAATCGAATTATTTCTTCCCCCATCATCCTACTAGCTCTTTTCTCGACTCAGCTGCAGAAAGTAAATTTATCTTCTATCTGAAACTCACCTCACTTGATCTATACACCCCTGATAATTCCAGTCATATTTTTGCTTAGTTTTGTTTCCTTGTGTCCAATTTGTTGGGAGATTTCTTGTCTAATCCAGGAGTATGCTAAGATGTCTTATTTATGGTGGCCATAGAATTAATCAAGTAAGAAATAAACTCTGGTTCCTTAAAGCTTCTGGGACCTATTATATGTATAATCTGATCTCATGGAGGATGCAAGTCATATTTGAGTTCATTTCATCTAATCTAAATTATGCATCCACCTTATGAATTGGTGAGGTTTTGGGGATATAAAGAGGCATAAAGTACCATACCTGGCCTCCACTCAAGAAGATAAATCTATAACTAACTATATTAAAATGATAAGCCCCACACTAGGCAATTTGAGCAAGTCTTGAGAGAGCTCAGAGGAAGGATTGATTCATTTTGTTGAGAGTCGGGAAAGAGTTTCAGGAGGCTTTAGATGGATGACATTTGAATTAGGCCATGGAGACTGAAAATGGTGTCAGTAGGTAGAAAAAGAAGCGAAGAGAAACTCAGCTGTCCTGAGTCGACTTGCCAGCAGACTTCTGCCTCCTTGAACCGTGCTGTCCTCTTGGGTTAAAAATGAAACTTGGACACATTTTTATGGACACATTCCTTACCTTTTTTGAAAATTTTCATCTCAGACCCTTGGATTCCACCCCCTCTCAAAACCTAGCCTCCTTGGTGTTGTTTTCTGTTGCTTGATCCTACCCATCTTTCCCACTTCAGAACCTCCACTTGGCACAGCTTTCACCCTGCTAATCCCTGAAGCACAGTGTCCCAGACATCACCCACCTGATGTCCCTACAGAGTTCACCGTGGCCACCTAGAAGAAACTTTAATATTTTTCAGGTGGAGGAAACTATGAGGAAAAGACATAGATGGCATAGATCACGGCATGTGTGACAAAAAGCAAACTATCTGGTTGGGCCAGAGCTCTCTGTTCCCTCACACATCAGGACATTTGACAGAATGATGTAAGCAGTCCCACAATAGCAGTAATACTGCGAAATAGCAAAAGTAATCCTACACTGGCCACGCTTTAGTCTGTCTCTCAGAAAATTCTAATTATACATGGGGTGTGCGCACAAATAGGCTTAACTCCCTAAGCGACCATGACATCGTTGCTTCTTAGAGAAGATGGTGTCATCTGTCATTTCTTGAGGCTAGGTTCTGTACATTTAGGGGTCCAGATTTCTCAGGGAATAGCTCATCAAAACATCTTGGAAAATTAAATATTTTCTCAACGTGCTGCTTACCGATTTGTAAGCATAGAGTGAATGCAGAGACCTTCAGTGGCTTGGATCTTGGGTGTTTTAGACCTTGGCTGCATTTGCCAGCCCACTGTGTTAGTGATAGGATAATGTCCCATCATTTGGGGAGTTGAGGTTGCAGCTAGATTTGCTGATCTTTAATGGTACTTTTATTATTGGATAGACTAAAAGTCTGAAACCCTTGTGTCCCCTCAGGAATAAGGATGTGATGGAGTGAGGCTAGCTCAGAAGGCTTGCAGCATGACAACTTATGCAATGCCTTCTCTCTAGACTAAAAAAGGGAGTCTGGACTCTGGGGCTGTAAATTTGGCACCGTTCAGGAGTTCTAAATTGACTTTAAAATGAATGAGGTAATGGAATACTCAGACAGAAGGCTCATCCATTATAGAAATACACCTCAAATTGGTCCTTCTTTTGGTAAAGGCTAAGGAGTACTTCTAGTTAAAACTTGGCAAGTTATTTGCTTACCAGGTCTTGCTGGGATTTGAATTAACTGTCACAGTGACAAAATTTTCCTAGAAACTAAATGAAAAAGCCAACATAAACAAATGTTACGGAAAGCCTTCAAAATTTTCAGAATTAACTGTTTGATCTAGTTAGCACCTCTAGATCTGTTGGTATAGTCCATTTAAAACAGATTTCTGTAAGAGGATAAAGAGTGAAATTGAAGCAAATTACACATATGGCATGGGTCTATCTATTTATGTAATGGAAGAAGAGGCAGAAAACAGAGAGAGAAGAAAATTGGAGGAAAAGAGATAGTGTTAAGGAACAAATAAAATGCTCCTTTAGTAGACCCTAAAAATTCTCAATCAGGTCATTAAAGGCAACAACAAATTAAAGAGTATTTAAAATGCATCCCGCTGAATATAACCCAAATGCCTCTGTGAGCTTTTCACATTGGTCAGGAGTTGCTTAGTGAATTGAGACTCTATTAAGTTGCATGTGGTTTCCATTCTCTTGTTTTTATAGCTTTTTGGAATTTACTTTGGATCTGTTGGGACCACTAGCCATTTTCTGGCCTAAAGATGCTGTTGTAGACAACATCACAAAGGTAATCTTTTTTGTGTAGTTGGCCGGTCACACTCGAAGTCCTGGAATCTTTATTCAACATTAATATGTTATAATTCAATCCTCACAACTATGCTATAAGGTTGTTACCCATATCTCCATTTTGTCATTCAGTTCAGACTTTTAAAGATGGAGTAATTTGTCCAAGTAAGAGGTAGAGCCAGTTTGAAACCCAGATGATCTGGATTCAGTTCCTGTATTCTTCCCTCTAAATCACATACATGCTATTAAGTTCTTATAGCTTCATATATATGTATGAATCTTTTTGCAGTTATGTTACTAGGATTTAAAGAGATGACATTGATTATTGAACATTTCTTTGCCTTCCATGCCCCCAGGATTATTTTTGCATGGAGGGGACAAATATTAAGGTGAGAAATGATGACATAAAACTGTATTAGTAAACTTTATACTTTTGTAAAATTTATTGGCCATTGTCAAAACATGAAAATAAAAAGTTTATAAGGAGTATAAGTAATGCTTGCTTTAACCTCTAGATTTTTCATTTTATCCTTCCTTATTTTTTTTATTTTAAAAGTGACATATGTATGTGTAAAAAATTCCAAACAGTAAAGAAGTTGTAACATGAAAAGCAACTCTTTGTCCCATCTTTATTCTCCAGTCTCAATTTCCAGGTTAAAGTCTTATGTATGTTTCCAAAAGATTTTTATACATGCAGACAAAAAATATATCTCTTTTTTTATATATTCTATTTGGGTGGTATTTTTGCTATCAGTCCTATAATTTCCCTGGCTTTTCACAGCTGCAGAGTATTTCATTTATGGGTGGCCTGATATTGGCTTAACCCATTTATTGCTGTTCAACATTTAAAGATTCTCCAGAATTTTGTTATAAGTATGCTGCGATGAACAGCCTTACTCTTACTTCACTGTTTAAGGATGCATGTATGTAAGGATGCCTGGGTGGCTGGGTTGGTAAAGCATCCAGTTCTTGATTTCAGCACAGGTCGTGATCTCAGGGTTCTGAGATCAAGCCCTGCGTTAGGCTCTGCACTGGGCATGGAGTCTGCTTAAGATTTTCTCTCTGCTGCCCCCCCTCACTTGCATATGCTCATTAAAAAAACTTAAAAATAAATAAAAATAAGATGCAGTGCATGTGTAGATGCTGGGTAAATACCTGAAAGTTGCATTACTGAGTCAAAGACTAAATTCAATTTATTTAAAAAAAAAATATATATATATAAATATATATATATATATTTATGTTTCTTACAAGTAAAGGAGATTATTCTATTTAATACACTTTATAAAATATTTAAAAATTCCTTATATTGTGAGGTTATAGAATATTTATAGAATATTTAAATTTCTAGGTAGTCAAATTTATCAGTCTTTTTAAATGCTGCTTCTGGATGGTTCCTATTATTTGGAAGGAGTATTTCCATATCAAAACTCTTAATATAAATGTAAATTTTGTTCTTTAAAAATTTTATTTTTACATTTAAATCTTTGATACATCTGGGATTTATTGGGGTCTACTCTTAAGACAATAATCAGCTTTTTAATTTATGGCTGGCTGGTTGCATCAATGAACTTTATAGAGAAAGCTATTTTTTTTTTTTTTTACCTATTTGAAATGCCATCTTTATCATACAGTAAACTCTCATGTGTATTTGTTTATTTCTTGACTTTTTCTACCATTCAGTTGATCAGTCTGCCGATTCAGACACTGCTGCCAAACAAATACAGTGGTGGGAAAATTCACCTCACTATCTTACCAAGGTATCTTCTTTTACTACTTTTAATTTTTTCAGAAACTTTCTGCCAATTTTCCATGTTTATTTTTACATAAGAAATTTAGAATCAGCTCAAGTTCCAAAAATAAGGCTGTTGGTATTTTATTTGGATCATGTGAAATCTGTAGATTTATTTAGTTTGAACTTACGTTTTTACAATAGTGAGTCTTTCTCTGCAAGAATTAATTCTGTCTTTTTTACTTTTGAAGCCTTTTAAGAATATTTATCGTTTAGTAAAATTCAAAATTGTTCTTTCAGAGACATCAATCACATTTGTGATTAACTTCCACCTAGATATTTATTCTCTTTATTTTGAAGTTGGATTCTTAATTCCTATTTTATAGCAGGGTATGTTTCCTAAAAAGCCATGTTTAAAAATTATTTGTATTTGATTCCCTCAGTAAATAAGTTTTCCAGTTGTGTATCATCTGAAAAAAAAATGTTGGTTTATCCTTTACAATATTTTTCCATTTAAAAAATTAAGTTTTTAAGAAATATTTTAAAGTATATCACCTGGTACATATAGAACCATATTAAATATAGTAATCCTAATAAACATCCCATTTTATTGTGACTGAATTGAATGAAAATGCTTTACTATTTCTGTTTTCATGGGTTTTGCTTTTAGACATATATGCCAAACAGATTACAAAGTTTTAGAGGATACCAGTTACCATTTTATTAATTATAAAAATCAAGGTCAGATACCAGTTTTTACCGAATAATTTGTGCTGCCTACCAAATAATCTTGTGCTTTTGTTTTCTTATATTTTTAAACATAGTAATATTTTTTATTTGAAGATGTATGTATATTCCTTGAATAAAACTTCTTAATTGTGTTCTATTCTTTTAATATTCTAAGAATTTCCTCCTTTTGCTTCGTTTTGTATACAAAAGCAGTATGGGGCTATAGCCACTCCCCCTTTTAAATCTGGAAAGATCATTTTTCCAGATTTAAAACGTTAGTTTTATAAAAGACGAGTTTGGAAGTTAAAGGTTTATGTGCTTTCTGGAATTTCAAATAGCTTTGCAATTATCTATTTCTTAGGGTCTGGTTATAATTCATCACTGGAACTCCATGGTTTAAGAAGTATTCGGCTTCCTGAGGATAAATAAATACTTTTCTTAATTTTCCTCCACAAAAATTTGTAAATTTACTTTCATTTGACTTCTCTTGTCCTTTTAGATCAATTTTGTCCCTTCTGTTTTCACAATAAAACATTCATTTTATTCAGACTTTGAAATTTAGCTTCAGTGTGTGAGTTAAATATTTTCTCATAATTAATTTCATTTTCCTAGCAATAGTATCTACTAACAAATTCACTTTTGCCTATTTTACTATATGTAATATTATAGTCCTCAGCTTATTTTTATAAGAATAGTTTATATATACGCATATATGTTTCAAAACATAAATACAAACACACAGGTACACACATATATTTAATCAGTTTTATATATGCATATGGTTATATATCTGTGTATAATATAGTATGTATATATAACATATACAGTTACTAACACTTTGAGTTTTACTTTATTATATGTGATTTCTCCCTAATGTTATTTTTAGTATTACTCATATACCAAGTGTATTTATGTCTGTATATTATTAGCATATGCATAGGTGCATAGCATGTATTCAGTTATATGATACCTATTTATATGACCACATATGAATCAATTAGTGAATTAGCTGTTTTACTCATTTTCTATTTTCCATTTTATTAATTCTGCTTTTGTCAGTGGCAATTCCTTCCTTTTGGTTTTCTTAGTTCTATGTTACTGTTACTTTTCTAATTCCCTCAGTAGAATGTTTAATTAACTTATTTCATTCTTGGTTGTTTAGAAAGGTAATTATTAAAGCCTGTAATTTTTTTTTCTTTTGATCATATTTTTAGTCAGTTTTCTTAGGTTCTGATATATAATTACTTGTTATTGTTATATTCTGAATATTCTACACATTCCTTTTTTAACTCGTGAGCTGCTGAACACAGAACTTCTAAATGTTTAAACAGCTGGTATGTTAGGTTTTTCTTTTGTGTTACTGTAATTGTAGTGCATTTCAAGCAGGGGATGTCTCGAAATTAATCGCTTGTCAAAAAATTGCTTTAACTTTTCTTTATAACTGAATCTGTATGCTATTTTATATAAGGAGATTGATATATTTTGGTAGGTACAACTGTATATATTTATTTGGTCTATTTGACCAAATGAGTTCAAAGATGTAATTTAAAATACTCTAGTGCTATTGTGTATGTTCTGCTTCATTGAAGTGGTTCTTTTAACTCCTTTAATATTTTTTCTCCTCCTTGATTTCAACTTTGATATTAATATCACCAATTTTGCTTTCTTGTTTGTTAGTATTTTCTCTGGTATGTCTTCGCCTATCTGTTTCATGTATTCCTTTAAAGCCACTTTATTTTAAAAGTTTGCTTTATTTCACTATGGGATTAGACTTTCTTGTGGATCAAATTAGATAATCTTTTATTCCTAATAGCTTATTTTATTCAGTTTGCCTTCATTCATGTGAGAAATATGATTGATCTTAGTATTATAATCTTACCCGTATTTTATGTTTCCTTTTCAGTCTCTTGTGTGTTTTATTGTGCCACCTTTTCTTTGTGTACTTCTTATTTTCTTGTAATTATTTGGGATGTTTATTGACTGTTGAGTGCTTCTTGGAAGTTAAGCTATCTTAAAAATAATTTCCTTATTGTTTAACTTTACAAAACCATTGAATCTCTACATTAAGGTAAAAAGAAATCAGCTCACTAACACTGGTGTTACTATACCTCCTAATATATGTGTTAGTTTTGTTGATTTTGTCATGATTTTTTAAAATAATTTTTTATTTTTTATTAACATATAATGTATTATTAGCCCCAGGGGTACAGGTCTGTGAATTGCCGGGTTTACACACTTCACAGCACTCACCATAGCTTATACCCTCCCTAGTGTCCATAACCCAACCCCCCTCTCCCTATCTCCCCCTCCCCAACCCTCAGTTTGTTTTGTGTGATTAAGAGTCTCTTTTGGTTTGCCTCCCTCCCAATCCCATCTTGTTTTGTTTTTTCCTTCCCTACCCCCCAAGTCCTCCATGTTGCCTCTCAAATTCTTTATGTCAGGGAGATCATATGATAATTGTCTTTCTCTGATTGGATTTTGTCATGATTTTTTAACTTTTATCTGAGAAATTTATTTTACAGAATTAGTATCTGTTCGGTTCTCCACCTGGAAATGACTGTACATTCACTTCATCAGGCTTCCCTTCTCTTGCTTCCTCTCCTGTTTTTTTTTTTTTTTATTATAACATTCTGTAATTGACAAATAATAATACCTACATTGCTTTATCATTAGTTCTTTGAAGTGGTATCAGTGACTCACCATTTTTTCCATTCCTGGTCTTTACTTTGATTCATCTCTGTCAGGTTGGATTTTGTGATTAAGTGGTTCCTATGTGTGCTCATGGTGATCCTATTAGCCTGGGCTCGATGAAGTGTTTATCTGTTGCCTTAATTATTAAGAAGCAGTTTGTTGGGGAATAAAAAATGAAGACCATCTTTTCTTTACCACAGTGATATACTGTTTTTTTTTTACTCTGATTATTTGTCTTGTTTGTCTCTTTTTACTCCAAATGGTTATTTGTTTGGTTTTGTTTGTCTAGGGTTAGTTCTTTATACTTAAAAATCCAGTAACTGTTCTGGGATATGGTGATGTTTGGTTGACATATTTCATTTTTTTCCTTAAGATAGAATTTATCATTTTAATGTACAAACTTTGTCATTTATTATTTTGGTGTTTGAATGACCTAATTAAGAAACTTCATGTTCTTTTCTTCAGAAATATGAAAATATATATATGTACAAATATACACTCACATATATAAAATTCATCTCCTGTATCTCTTATTATGTCTAAACATTCATTTTTCCCCCATTTGACCATATTCTCTTTATTCAAGCTGGTCTTCCCTGTTCCCAGTTAAATTTTCCATATTTTCCCTACTACTTTTTGTTTCTTTTAATGTGCCCTTATTTACAAAGTGTTTTACATCCACCTTCTTTCTATTTCTATTTCTAGTATTGTTGACTCGCTTTAATTTTTTTTCTGGCGTCCTCCTTGACCACATACATCTCTGCTTTGAACTCTTAAAAAAACAAACAAAAAACCAGAGTTTGCTTTCTTTAAGCCATGATGGAGAAAGATTTGTTCCAGGCTCTCAACTGTCTTCCAGGACATGTGTAATCTTCTGATCCCTCATCTCATGCTGGTGTCCTTCTGATGACTGTTCCCCGTTGAATGGGGTCAGTCATGAAGTAGGAATAAAGGGGAAAGAGGCTTGGTGAACTAGGGCATAGCCTGCTTCATTTCGGACATTTTATTATAAGCTCTGCTGAAACCTCTGTCTTGTAGAACAAACTTGACAGATGGAGTCAGTTTTTTTTCTCTTTTGTGTGGAGCAAAATATCTACATGGCTCTCAGTGATGTGTGGTGGCAGAGAATTTGTGCAGGAATGTGGCTTGTTCATGCAGGAATAGAAATGAAGTCAGATAGAGGCAGTGTCCTTTAGTGGTTACAGGCACAGGCTTTTGAGCGGATAGCCTTCCTGCGTTAAATCTGAAACTTCACCACTGATGAACTACATGCTATTGAAGAAGTGCCTTTCCTCCTTCAGTTGCTCACCTGTATCTACCTTCCAGACTTGTGAATATCAATGTCATAATGTGTCCAGGGCACTTGGTGTATAGCAGGCACTCAGATTGCCCTAACACCATCACTGAGACATCGTGTACTCAGTGGTGAGGCTGCTTGGGTTCAAACACCAGCTCTTCATTTACTGGTATTAGTACAATTTGGTACAATTTACTCAACTCTTCTGCGACTCTGTTCCCTCATATACAAGAAGGAAGTTATAGTAACAGCTACTTCTTTCAGTGTTGGGGAGGTTTTAGAACAATATGTGGCATATAGTAGGGGCTCAGTAGCTTTATTGTTAATCATGACACTCAACACACAGAAAAGCTAAATCTGGCAGACAATTTTGATCCATGAATCTTGATCCATTCATGAGTATTAAACAGTTAATGCCTGAACTTATATACCACAAAGTACTGACACCTTGTGAGCATCTATCCCAGTATTCTGTACAGTAATAATAATGGTAAATGGTTGCAGAATGAATAAATATATTCATAGAAGTGAGGTGACCCGGGTACCAAGTTGCCTCCTGTTTTTTTTTTTCATTTTGTTTTTTTTGTTTGTTTGTTTTTGTTTTTGTTTTTTTATCATGGAAAAAAATATTGAGTTTCATTTTGAAAGGTTTCTTCTGTGATGTTTTGACTTATTTATGTTAGTTTGGTTTTCTCGGTTTTCAGTAGCCTTTTTTGCTTTCTAGTTATGTATTGATAGTACCTGTTACCTGCAAGAATATAGATAGCATGGATTGATAGGAATTAGAAGTCCTTTGAATTCCAATGTGAAGATCATTATTATCGCATAGAATCGAGCCTCTGATTTAACTTTAACACCGTTAAGGATTGTCTTAATAACAGCTTGTGTAGGTGGACTAGATGGTTTGCAATATTTATTTAAAACATTAGCTTGATGTGGAGAACTTTCAGTTTCGCATTTTCTACTTAATTTATTTGAGTCATCTTTGTTTGTTTGTGGCCACTGATGTATCCTTGGTTTAAAAGAAGATGTCTTTTATCTCCAAACAGTGGTCATGCTTCATTTCCCCAGCTACACTAGAATGCCCCGCCTTTGTGAGTAATTCTTGTTTAACCAGTTTACTGCAGTTTTTATCTTTATTATTGTTGCCATTACTGTTCACTAAGTGCCGAAAACATTTTCAATACTTTAAAATGCAGAACCTAACCAAGTGTAGTTTCTGCCCTGGCAGCTCCTATCCATAATGCTACAACTGATATTGCAGAACAAGAGAAAAAGCACTGCGAGAGAACACAATGAAATTAGGTTATCCAGGGTTAACAGCATTTCATTAATGTTATTTCTGAGCACCTTTCTTTACTGCACTAAGTTCTTTGAGGAATCTAAAAAAGCATAGGACATATCACTTTCCTAGAAAATTTTACAATTAGATTTGGAAGGCCTAACGTATGCCTGCAACATGACTAGACAAAAATTACCAGGTACCTTTTGTTAATCAATAAATTTGCACTGAGCCTCTATTAAATGAAGAGATTGGCTCAGGATACAAAGACATTTATGACATCGTCCCTTTGATTGTAAAGAACTCAGCATTTGATGAGGGATAAAATGTCACTCCATATTACCATTACCACTACCGAAAGTGACCATTTTTTTTGCAGACTTGCTACATGTGCAGTTACTCTATTACATGCATTTGACATCCTAACTCCCAGAATCCCCACAGTAACTCTGAACATGTGTTGCTGTCATTCTCGTTTCAAAGATGAGAACACAAAGGCACAGAATGTTCAAGTCACTTGCTCCAGATCATTGACCTAGTAAGACGAACAAGATATAGGGGCCTGATGACATCAGGGTGAAGGGGGGATAGTATGGAATAGGAATTGGGAAAATCTTTTGGAAAGAGTTAAATTTTTTATCACTATCTCAAAGGAATAAAATAAGGACTTTTCCATGGGAGGAAGCTCAGGAGTCCATGTATTTTGAGGAGGCACGGGCCTGGAGAAGAGTGGAAAGCTTGAGGAATAAACAGAGACAAGACTTGGTTCTGGCCAAGATTTTAGAGGCTTGTGATAGAAATGGCTCTGATAAGTCAGAAATGCTGAGCAAAACAGACTGCTCACTGGAAATTTTTCTGTGCCTATTTCAGAGAGACTTGGACCACATGTCCAGGTAACCTCTGAAAACTGACATGATTGAACTAAAAGCTGTGTGGTTTTCCTCGTGCCTGATAATGCCACAGAGACAAGATTCAGAGCTAGGACATTCTTTCAAGAGACCATCACTCTTAATATTGCAGATAACCCAAGAAAGAATCTAGAATCAAGCTGTTATCTCCATTAACACTTAGTGCCCATTAACTCATTTGTGAGTTTATTGGCTCACTTAAGTTATTAGATCAGTGACAGAATGCTAAGCAAGGCAAGTGGTTTTAATAGCAGTGAAAGCACGTTATAAGATTGCTAAATCACATGACACCAGCCAGGCATGTGGAACAGCAAAGTGATGAAAAGCCAGGGAAACTGAAAGGCAAAGCAAAAGGCTCTGAGGATAAGCCCCACCAATTTTGCAAGTTTGCCTAGAGCTGGCCCTGAGAAAGACACAAGGGCAGATCTTTCAGTAATATGCATAATTTGTAGGATAGAAAGTGAAAGGGATGTATTATTCCTCAAAGTTTTTTGTATGGCATCCTTTTGCAGAGCTAGCTGGTAACAGTCACTGAAAGCCAATTGTTAGATTACAAAAAATGTGGGAGCCAATTAAGTACTGCTAGACTGAAGTTTACCATGGTGGGAGTATTTACACCATGGATGTTGGCAAATGTTGCAAATCACATTTTCTACCCTCCTATCTTTCTCACCCTCTGATCCCCCAACACATACAACACCTCACTGTGCATTGAAAGCTAAGGAAGGGAAATTCAAGACGTGGGGTTTAACCAGCCTGCCATGGACTTTGAGTGACAACTCCTTTCACTGTAGTGAGGGGAATTGGATCTGCTCTAGGAAGGTGAAGAAAGAATGCCCTCCTGCCCCAACATTCCTTGGAATCATGGCAGGGAACACAAACAGCCTGGATTGGTGTATGTAGCTTCCTGCTGCTCTTAGAAAACAAGATACTATGGAGTTTGTGATTCACAAAAGTAAAGAATGTATAATGTCAAGGAAGGAGCATGAATGCTTGGGGGCCCTTTGGCGGACCAGTGGGAAGGATTCAGAGAGTTAAATGTTGGAGTGGTACTGACTCAGCAGTTGATGAAAATATAGCGACCGAGGCCTTAGAGACTCCATTTGCTAACAAAGTGCTTCCTTCTCTGCCTTCTACTTTAATCCTCATTCTTCCAACTCTTCATCCTTCTTCGAGACCTCATTGAGTTTCTGGAACTGTTTTAGACCAGACAACATCAATGGAAAAGAGAAGGGAAAGGGGAAGTTTTATAAAAGGCCTCTGAGAAGAACAAAGGCAGACTGCTGGAAAAAGAAGGTGGCAGCGGGGGGGGGGGGGGGGGGGGGAGGGGGGAGGTACACCCGTACATTTTAACATACTATTTAGTGAAGAGCCTTGGAATTTTCAGCTTGAGAGGAATAAAACCACTTAAGCAGATGGGGGAAAATAAAAGTTAGATGAAACTATAAAATATTCCAGTTACTAAACTGAAGAAACCATTAGTAGTGCTCCTCTTCTCATTTAAACAGCATGAATAAGACTCATTGAATAATAAATTCTTATCCTGCAAGCTGTTTGTAGAGTCAAGGAACCTATCTCATGCAGGTGTTCCATGTGTGAAATGCCAAAACAGATAATAGAAGCCCCAAACATACCATATTGTGGTTAGAGGGAGCTCTAAACCCAGAGACACAGTAAGAAGAATAAGAGGTTTTCAAAACAAAAGTATGTTTGTGCTTTAGTGCTGCTTTAAAGTGATTCAGTTTGTTTTAATCAGTTACACTTTTTGTGCCATAAATTCCGTATGTATACTAATTATACTAGTAAAATTTGAGTTTAACACTGCTAGGAGAGAGCTTGTGAGTTCTGTGGGAAGATAGAGCTTTTCCTACAGGATACAAACTCAACTTCAGGTCATTACGAGTGAAATTTACTGTAGAAATTATTTGCAGCCTAGCTTAAGGGCTTGATTTGGCATGCTTATGCATGCAGAGCTCCTGGAGAAGTTATGGAAACTTATAGCTCTGTAAATGCCAGCTGCTGAAGTCAGGCTGCTCATGATCTGAGCGGTGGAGGAGAGAAAATGTAGACAAGAGAAAGGAAAATAAATGGGAGTAAAGAGGAACACGAGGCTACGTACTTGGTATAAGACTTTGGCAGAAACAGGTTCAATTTTGCTTGGGAGACATGGGAGGAAGGGAATGAAGTGTTCCTGATGCCAAAGTAGACTTGGAGGCCCAGGAACTTCACTTCGATATTCATTAAGTCAACCTTAGTCATTGGTACTCTTGCATCCACTATTACGTATATAGGCTAAACATACAAGTACACATATGCTCATGCATTTATACATAAATATATATACACAATAGATGCATATCTATGCACAATATATAAGCATATATGCATACACACATATAAATATATATACATATATAAGATGGGACATAAATAGGAGAGAAAAGAGATGTAAAAAGTGCCTTCTAGAAACTTACAGTTTAACTGAGGACACAAGGTAGGATATACAGAATAATTGCTCTTGTGTACTTTGATCACTCATTTTTTATTTAACCTACTTTAATTTAGGTCCTGCCCCACATGTCATTGAAACAGCTCTATCTGCATTTGTAGCCAAACGTTATGTACTTTGTAAAGTTCTCTCTCAAACTTTCAGTGCTGCAACATGTAACTGATCTGTAATACTTGACCTCTCCCCCACATTTTTTTTCCCTATCCTCACATCTTGAAACACTTCCTTTCCTAGCATTTGATTCACCATTCTCTGGATTTAACTTCATCTCTCTGGACATTCGGTCCTTCCATGGCCTTTTTGTCCTTAGCTGGTCTGTTAAATGGAGATGCTCCCCGGAAGTCTAGTCATATAATTCCTTCTCTTGGTGATTTCACCTGTACCCATGGCTTTACCTACATAGATGTTGATGATTCTGAAATCCAGCATAAACCTCTAGTCTGAACTCAGACCTTTGTATATGACCAGCTAAAATAAATATCCACTTGGTTACCTTATAGTTTTCTTACAACCTTTAATCAACCGGCACCTCCTCCTGTCTTTCCTCTCTTACTTGGTGACATTCTCATTGTCTCAGAAACTGGAACCCTGAATCATCCCCGACTCTACCTATCACCCCGTCACCCGCCATAATGAATCCCCATAAAATACTGTCCAAAAAACCTCTCCAGTAACATTTCAAATGAGCTTCTTTTCAAAATTCTCTCCAAATAACTCCTAGCTGGATGAGGCCAAAATAAGTCTGATTGTATCTTTCTTTTTGAAAATCCTTCCATTTCTTCTCCTGACCTTCAGATAAGACCTGAATTCCTGAGCATGGCATAGAAAGGATTTTATAATCTGTCCTCTGCACACCTCTTCAGCCCCATGTCTCTGCCCCCTCTTTCTCTCCTCTTCTGGACAATTCTTGATACAGGACTTCAGCCAGGTGTCACTTCCTCTAGAGAGTTTTCTTGGATGTTCTTTCTGTTTGTGCTCATAGCTCCCGAGAGTTATCTATACCACAGCGTTTCAGTCCATCGCATCATACTATTTTTTCTTGTTTATCTTTCTCTCTGCATTTGGGAGCTCTCAGAAGGCAAAGACCACTTCTCATTTGTCTTTGTGTCATCATTATGTTGCAAAATGTCTGGTACATCTATATAATAAATATATAAAAAATGCCCAGTGCCCAACAGATGTTTTGTTCATGACTGAATTCAAGGCTAAAAGGTACTAGATCTGTCAGGAATTGCATTCAGTTAAGGGAAAGGACCTCACTTCAACAAAACCACAGTGGGTTAGACTCATGAGTGTTTTCTTTTTTTTTTTTTTTTTTTTTTTTTAAAGATTTTTTATTAATTTATTTGACAGAGAGAAATCACAAGTAGGCAGAGAGGCAGGCAGAGAGAGAGAGAGGAGGAAGCAGGCTCCCCGCTGAGCAGAGAGCCCGATGCGGGACTCGATCCCAGGACCCTGAGATCATGACCTGAGCCGAAGGCAGCGGCTCAACCACTGAGCCACCCAGGCGCCCCATGAGTGTTTTCTTTTGATATTTGTGGGGAGTTGCTGTGGCAGCCCCACAATGTTCAGATGTAGGATCTTCATTCTTTCTCCTCAGTGGTTAGCACTTGGTTGCCAATCTCAGAATCAATCCCATGATCCAGGATGACTAACGGGTTTCCAGCCTTCATGTCCATATTCTAGGCAAGGAGAATGAGGATTCAGGGAGAGGGCAAAACAGAGAAATGTCCACGTGGGTCTAGCTTCTTTGGAGAATTTCCCGGCAAGTCTCACCACAGTCCTTATTCTTACTTCTTACACATTGCCACCATTTGCATGGCAGGTTAGGGAGCATAATTCTTTAGGTGTACATGATCTTGGAATAAAATGAGTATCTGATAGTATAGAAGGTGGAAGTCGATTTCAAAGAAGTAGATGTTTAATAGGCAAATTTTATTATCAGGATAGTGCCAAAATTAATTTTACCAATGAGCAATTCTGTAGGAGTATTCAGTATAGCCCCTAATGGTTGATGTGTCCTTGCAAGGAGAAGGATGGAGTTTTTGCAAATGAGGCATGAAAGGTGGGTAAGATTAGAAAAGGTGTAAGCGTGGAGTGGCATTTCAGAGTTGGAAAAAAAAACTGTGCATGGATTTGAGAATTAAAGATCAAGGATGGTTGGTTTGGGGGAATTGATCGTTTGCTATTGGTCTTCCCCCGATTTTAAACTCCTTGAATTAGAGCATACTTTGATCCTTATACTTCTCCATTACCTAACATAGCCCCTGATACCTGATAGGTGTTCAGTCAGTTCTAATCTAGAGTCGATGTGGTGGATGGATTAGAGAACATGTTTAGAGAAATTTTCTTAATACATAAAAGAAGTTGGAATTAATTCCACACACCACTAGAGGCATTGGGAATTTTCAGAAGAACGACATGATGAAAATCTTTCTCAAGGATCAGTTTTATTGTAAAGGTGCTGAAAGGAGCCAAGGGAAGTATTTCAGAAGTTCAGTTTGAAGATGTGAGGAATTTAAATGGAAGGGAAGCAGTAGATAAGCAAAAACAAGGAATGATTAAAGAGATTCCTCTGTAATAATTGTTACCCTTGTCCCTGATAATACCTTTTCCCTTTTCTTGCTTAATTTTTTTCTATATCACTTACCACCTTCTAATTTACCATATAATTTGCTTAATTTTTTAATAGTATGTCTTTTGAGGGAATCGGAAGCATTGTGAATTGGTTTGTTGGATTACAATGTTGGCAGACTATCCAAGTTAGGCTTGAGATTAGATTAGGAAGTAAGTACAGAGTGGCAGATACAGGTTTAAGAATTATTAGTATGGGGGCACCTGGATGGCTCAATCAGTTAACCATCTGCCTTTGGCTCAGATCATTATCTCAGGGTTCTGGGATTGAGCCCAATGTCCTGCTCCCTGCTTAATGGGAAGTCTGATTCTCCCTCTCACTTTGCCCCCCACCCACTTGTGTTCTCTCTCGTCTCTCAAATGAAATCTTTAATACTCTGTACTAACTGTATACTAATAATTATTTTTCTTAAAGCTGAGAAGAAAGAGCACCTCCACAGGTAGGATAATGTACAGTGATAGAAATAGAAGGCAGAAGAGTAGGTAATCAGATATCAGATGATAATCAGGTGGCAATGATCAATGATGTTTGAAACCATAATACATTCTTGTTCAGAAAGAGACAAATCATGAGACAAATCTTAATATGAAGACATTCTCCCTCCCTCTTATTCAGCCAGAAGAAGCAGGTTTGGTTAAGCCAGGATAGATTCTAGGCCATGAGTGGGAATGGGATGAAAAGTTTTTCTTTTTTTTAAGATATTCATTCATTCATTCATTCAGTCAGTCAGTCATTAATGAGAGAGAGAGAGTGAGAGAGAGCAAGAGAGGGAGAGAACCGCTAGGGAGGGAAGAAGAGGGAGAAGCAGGCTCACCATTGAGCAGGGAGCCTGATGCAGGGCTTGATCCCAGGACTCTGGGATCATGACCTGAGCCAAAGGTAGATGCTTAACCAACTGAGGCACCCAGGCGCCCCTATTTTTTATTGTCATAGTATGGATCCAAGTTGCTTTTTATATTGTGTTTGTATATTGAGAGAGAGAGAGAGAGAGAGAGAGTGTGTGTGTGTGTGTGTGTGTGTGTGTGTGTGTAGAATTTATTTCATTCCAGTTTTGGTGTCCAAAACTGGCTTTAGGAGAAACTTACACAGTAGAAGCCAATTTCCAAAGTGTTTAAGACTACTTTGTTAGGGTTTTTGGTCTTTTCTGATGTAATTTGTCCTTGAAAGAGAAACCAACATGGAGAGTTGGGAGTGCAATCACCTTGTAAATTATTTGTTTTGTTTTTTTCTTCCATAAGTAATGTCTTACTAGTCTAACTGAGCTTAGGCATAAAGCTTGGTATAGTCGTGCTTATTCTTGGGGAATGATGAACTCTTTTAGTCATGTTCTAAGGAGGAAAGGATTTTGTGCTGTCGTTTGGTTCCCAGCAAGGGTAAGAGTCTAAGCTAAAAATTAAACTAATAGTGGGTGTCCCCATGGCATTTTGCTTATAAACCTTATTGATTCTGCCCTACTAGATCAGGTAACCTGTCATCTATAAATAATGCATATCTGATTAGAGCAAACTTATGACTCTTTTTAGTTAGAATAGAGTTGTGCCCAAAATTACTTTAAATGAAGATCCCTTAGGTCGGGTTTAGGAAACTTAATTCTGCTTTAAGGTTTTGCAATGAAGACATCTGCAATTCGGCAATTCAAATTCCTATTTGTAAAATATTTCCTAAAGTAGGCTTCTGAAAGTTAGAGATTATGATAATTACCTCTGGACATCTCTCTCTATTTCCCTTGTAGAGTTAGCACATTTTACAATTTCTATTTAATAAAAGGTCATTCTCTCATCATCCAGTTAAGTGTCCTGTCACAATGAATCTGGAAGCAAGTCCCAAGCTGAGCTTTATTTCCTTTCTGCATTTGTTTACATTCTGACCCCAATTTTATTTGCAAAAATTATTTATGAAGCTCTTTTTTCCCCCTTCTTGCTTGTGAAGCAGCTCGTGGGTCTGTAAGCCGTAGAGTAGTGTTCTCATCATGCATATATTTAGCATCCTAATCTCTGCAACCAGTTTTAGCTGCTTGTTATACTTTTCTTGACATTTTCTTGTATGCTTTTTGACATCTGCTTGCAAACTCCTGCAGCCTTTTCAATCCTGATATTCACTTGTTTCATCTGATGTTGTTATCATTCTCCTTAGATATGCAGATGTGTTGCTTGCCTTCCAGTCCTGTCCCTTCAGTCTTGCTAGAAAGACTGTTCTGTAGACCCACCCCCATTGCTTGTCGATTTGTTTGTTTCTCTGCTTGTTTATTGTTACACTGTTTTCTGTCTCAGACCTCTAGCATTGCACTCCTCCTTTGAGGACCGAATGCTTTCAGTTGACTTTTTAATGCAACCCATTTGAAAACACTCATGGCAGAACTCTGTTTCACAGGAGCACGAAAAGCCTCATGGAATGAAGCCTTGTCAGAAACGATTTTATAAACTTAAATAATTAGCAAGCTAAGGTGCTGTCTCATCACATGGCATCACTTTGTGTCAGCCATCTTCCTTTCTGGTCATCAAAACTGATTTAATTGTTTATTTGCCTCTAAGACCATATAGATCTATGACATTATCTGGGTGTTTGGTAATGAACCCGAGTATAGTGCAGTGCTTTCCTCAGATCTCTGAATATTTCAAAAGGCAGAATCTTTTGTCTGTCTGGAAATGTACCCCCCCTTGTTATGCAGTTTATATCTTTGGAAGAGATGCCTGCAGGGATGCATCCATGATTTCAGGTAAGCCGAGCAAGGTCTGGAGACCCTGGAATCATCCCACATAGGGACTCAATGAAGCACAGAAGTTCAGGTCTAATGCTAGATGTCTAATTCCTGAAACAAAAGCTCTCTTGCATCTATGTTCCAATTTTCAGAAGACATTTGGGTAGTAGTTAATTGGTAAAAATCTGTCAGTGCTGAAGGTGAAGCAGTAAGAAGTTCAGTTTTCATCGATGCCGAATGGTGCAATGTCTCGCACATAATACTTAAGTCAGTAGCTTAACCGCCCCTGTATATTTTATGCACGATGAAGTACCAACACAGCACTTTGAAGTGTTTCGGTAACTCTGTATTTGGATTGAGTTCGAACGAGCAAAATATTTTTTTCTAGTAACGTTAATTAAAAGAAATAGTTGTGGACATGATGTTGTCTCTATTCAAGTCACTGGTAAATGGCACATGATATTTTGACTTTATTTTTGATATCAGACGTTGGATTAGAGGGCTGATCTGAATTACTGAGAGATTAAAAAAATTGTAAACAGTCTGGCCTTAAAAATACACTATCCCACAACCATGATAAAATCTTTCATGTGTAAAGTTAAGTAACATTTTTTGAATACATCAGATTTTGGACACTGTCTTTACTATCCCTGATGAAAACAACAACAAAAAAACAAGCTTTAAAGGCATAGTTTTCTGGGAAAATTGATGCCTTCCTGGATCTTTAAACACTGAACTAAGTACATGAGTTATTGAGGTGAAATAAGTTGCTTTCAACAGTTGTTAATATATCATTAATAATCATACATGCAATAAATAACAACACATGAGTTATTTCCTAAGAGATATATGACTGCAAATTGCAGCAACAAATCACAGCGTGTGTAAAGAATGCTCATTACTCTAGTGTGTACAGAAGCTGTTTTAACAACTGTATTCTTTATGGAGAAGCTCACCCTAATTAGCCTTGCAGATTCCTTAGGGAATGTGTGCGGAATGTTTGACATTGTGATGCTGTAGCTAAAGTGGGGGAGGAAGGTAGAATTTCTGCGCCTAGAAAGCACCAGGCCACAAGCCTGGCTTTCTACTCAGTCACTTGTTTTAATGTATGCATTGTGGTGAAAGTAAGTAGCCTTTTCAAACAAGTAGATAATAAGGGTGTTTGGAATTAAATGACTAATTAAATCAATATTAAATATGTAAACTAGACAGCGATATGGACTAACATGTTTTTTTTCCCCCAAGTGGTGCCCTTCCATTATAATAGGTGCATAAACCAACCGTATGTCTATATGGGCTTGCACACCAAGATTTGTAGCCACAAATGTAATAGGAGCACACTGGCTAGTCTCTATTGTATTTGAAAGCTAAGTGGACTATACATTTAAAAAAGAAGAAGAAGAAAAAGTAAGGTTGAAGCAAACAAAAAAGCAGCATGTTTTTTTCCCCTTTCAATGAAACATTATATGTGGATTCTGCTGCTCTATTAGCTTATAGCTTGTTACTAAATCAGACCTTTCCTGCAGTGAAAAAAATTGCATCTTTTCGTTGTAATCCTTGACAGCTTAAAGTTTAATGGAGGCAGTTTTTTTTTTTTTTTTTTTTTTAAGGTATATAATGGGTTGACACCATGGAAGGCTGCTGAGAGCTCACAAACTCAGAAATAGCATGAAATGCAATAAGAACAAGCTCTTGCTGGTTTTTTTTTTTTTTTATCATAATTTCCTACTCTTGATAGAGAAAGCAAGTGGAGAAAACAGTTTTATGTTCTCTTAAAGTAAGTTGTTTGTCTCATCCCAATCAAATGATTCTCTCCTTCCCTGGAAGAGTTTGAGTGGGGATTTGCTTAAAATGTACGAATAAGGTAATACAGCCATTAATAGAAACTATATCTCTACCTCTGAGTACTAGTCAGTAGAAGACAACCGGCCAAGACGAGAACTCAATGAAAGGGGCAGATTTCCCTCTTCTGGACAACAGAAGCAGGGGAGAGTAAACCATCACTGGCTGACAGTGTTGCCCTGCTTGACACCCAGAGGTCATGCTTGGTTCCATTTCAATTTACAGATTCCAGAATACCATCTCCAGATAACACATGCTCAGGACTGTGGTTGAGGAGGGTTCAGAGATTACACCTGTAGCAGGCTTTAAAAGTCTTGACAGTTGGCACCAAGATTCTTTTGGGGAGGAGATAACAAGGGTTTATCTTGGTTTGGGTCCTCTTGATTTGGGATAATTCTCTGACAAATGCTTAAGAGTGATGGTGTGGGCTGGGGTGATAAGTCAAACTTTAAGGGAATATAATGGCTACAGGAAAGAAAACAGAAGGATTACTGTGTAAAAATTAATAAGTATATGAGGGGCTGGAAAAGGGGAGCAGAAGAAGGAGAGGAAAAGTATAGTTGAGAAATATAATGTGGTACAAATTTTTTCTTTTACCAGCCAAACTGTGTACTATTGAATTTCTGTGGACAGTCACATTATAAAGCCTGTTTCTCTACAACATTCAGTAAAATCTGCCCCATACACATAAAACACTTTGTGTGGGTGGTACTTTATTAGAAAATAAAGAAGGGAAAAATGAAACACAGAGGTGATAGGTGATGACAGAGTATTCAGCAAGCTGTAACTAGTGTAAGAAGTAGCTCTAGAAAGGCAAGATGTGAGAAGGTAGAACAGTATCCGGAGGTGAGGCAGGAGGAATTTGTTTTCAATGTGCCTACTTCACACCTCCACTGGAGAAAATATTTACTTGTATCTTGAGTCTTACTTTATATTGTTCCATTATACTTTCTGAGCTCTTTCTTAGGATTCTGTGAAGTTCAGTACAAGTGTGACACATTGTGGGGTGGTAAAATTTATGATCATGAAAATGCTGATATTAATGAACTTTCTGTGTTTTGAGAGTAAATTGTAATGCTAGTGTTCAGGATGAGTGATTGTTCTCAGCAGTTAAGATGGTGCTTAAATGTTGAAATAAACAGTGGGTTAATTAAAACAGTGGCTCAGTGGGTTAAATCCTCTGCCTTCAGCTTGGGTCATGGTCCCAGAGTCCTGGCATCAAGCCCCATGTTGGGCTTTCTGCTCAGCAGGGAGCCTGCTCCTCCTCTCTCTTTGCCTGCCTCTGCCTACTTGTAATCTCTCTCTCTGTCAGATAAATAAATAAAATCTTTAAAAAAAAAAAATTCCGTGGCTATCCATTTTATTGCTTGGTCTTCCATTTCTCATTTTGTTTTTTGAGTCTCTTTTTTTTCTTAGTTAATGTAGTTAAAACATTGGCAATTTAGTTTAGTTTAGTTTTGTTTTGTTTTGCTTTTTTGCTAAAACTGTCATTATTTTCATGTTACTTCAATAATATTTCATGTTGTTATGTTATAGTTTATTCTGGTCTCTATTTATTTTTCATTTTTCTTTGTTACCTCCTTGCTCTACCAAATTTCAGCTAAGTTTCTTCTTTTAGTTCCTTGTGTAATGCTAAGGTATTCAGTTGAGCTTTTTTTTCTTAATGCAAGCGTTTGTAGTATAAGCAATAAATAAAATACTATTCATCATGGAATTTTTAAAAAGACTGGAAAAAGCAAATGGGGAAACTAACATTTAGTTAGAAGGTAATGAGTATATCAAGGAATTTTCTAAACAGATACTCTCATATTTTCAAGGGCTTTTCATTAATTTAATAAACCTTTATGAGAACTTTGAACCAAACAGTATTTTTTAAAATTTTTTAATTTTTTATTAACATATAATGTATTATTAGTCCCAGGGGTACAGGTCTGTAAATCTCCAGGTTTACACACTTCACAGCACTCACCAGGCACATAACCCTCCCCAGCGTCCATTACTACCACTCTCTCCCTTCTCCCCTCCCTGCAGCAACCCTCGGTTTGTTCTGTGAGATTAAGGGCCTCTTTTGGCCAAACAGGATTTTAAATACATAATCAGTACTCATGGTTCTAGACTTTGATTGCTCAGAATTTGAACTTTCAAATTTAAACCATGTTTTTCTTACTTTTTTTTTAGAAGTTTTATTTATTTTTTTTATAATTTTTTATTTTTTATAAACATATATTTTTATCCCCAGGGGTACAGGTCTGTGAATCACCAGGTTTACACACTTCACAGCACTCACCAAAGCACATACAAATCCGGTTTTGTTAAAGTTTGGGTGCAACTTTGCACAAATTTTTAAAAAAATGTATCAGCAGGTGTAAATCAAATCCTAATTAAATTTTGATTTAGGATTTATGCTCTTCAGTGCTTATCTGCATCCAGTGCTGAAGTTTACATTTTAAAATACTTTTGAATATCTTTTGTTTTCAGAATTGTTAAAACTTTGAGGATATACTGTGTTGACACACAATGTTACATTAGTTTCAGGTGTACAACCTAGTAGTTCAGCAACTCTGTATTTTATGCTGTACTCACCACAAGTGCAGCTACCATCTGTCATCATGCAAAGCTATTGCAATGTCATAGTCTATATTCTCTATTCTGTACTTTCCATTCCTGTCACCTGCTCATTCCACAACTGGAATCCTTTATCTCCTACTCCCCTTTGCCAATTTTGCTTACCCACCCCCAGACTTCTTGCAACCATCAGTTCTCTGTATTTGTAGGTCTGATTCTGCTTGTTGGTTTGTTCATTTGTTTCATTTTTAGATTCTACATGTAGGTGTAATCATGTGGCACTTGTTTTTCTTTGACTTAATTTATTTAGCATTATACCCATTAGGTCTATCCATGCTGTCGCAAATTGCAAGATCTCATCTTTTTTTTTTTTAAGGGCTGTGTAATATTTCAGCATGTGCACATGTGTGGATGGGCGCATGGGCACATATACACAGCACATCTTTTTCCATTCGTCTCTTGATGGGCACTTTTGTTTTTCCTATATCTTGGCTATTATAAATAACACTGCAATAAACATAGGGGGGTATATATCTTTGAGAATTGGTGTTTTCATTGTCTTTGGGTAAATACCCAGTAGTGGAATTATTTCATCATATAGTAATTGTATTTTTAGTTTTGAGAGGAACTGCCTACTGTTTTCCATAGTGGCTCTACCAATTTACATTTCTCCCAACAGCATGCGCACACTCCTTTTTCTTCACATCTTCACCAACATTTGTTATTTCTTGTCTTTTTGACTGTAGCCATTCTGACAAGTATAAGGTGATAACCTCATTTTAAAATGATCATAAAGTTAAAAGAAAAATTGAGGGCATCCCTTGGCCTCTAATTTATGATAAACAAATGTAATTGGATAAAGCACAAATATGTACTGAACACCTACAGTGTTCAAAGTGCTCTACCAGCTTTGGGTGTGATAGGATGCTGAAAAGACATGAACTTCAAACTGAACTAATTTCTGTAGCCCAATATGAGAAATTATTCATTTTAATGCATTGTACTATAAGGAAGGAAAGAAAGTATTTGAAGAGAGCTAAAAGACTAGTGCATCAGGCAAGGAAGATTATATCTAGTTGCTGGGAAGGCTTCCCAGAGCTGTGCTAGACTTTGATGGAGAGTATGTGGAAATGGAAAGATGATTTAAAAAGGGCTTAAAAGATATCCAGAGCATGTGGACAAAGACAAGCATATGGGTATCCTGGTGCATCCACAGGAAAAATAGGTACTTTATGAGAATACTGAACCCTTCATGGGAAGTGATGGGCAAAAACCATTGGGAAAATGGGTGAAGGGATAAATGCTCTGCTGATAAATTTGAACCACATTTTGTTGGAAATGGAGAATCCTTGCAAGTTCATGAGCAGAGAAATCAGTGCTAAAGCTATGGTGTACAAAGATTAATGTGGCACTAGTGCATAAAAAATTGGGATGGGATAGTTTATTTGTAAAAGATTTTTAGTGGCCTGAATAGTGGCACAGATTTCTCCCACTTTTGGTGTAACCAATTTTGATGTGATTTCACATTGAGTCAAGAACCCAATAAATACTCATATTCAATTAAATGTTTATAACTTATAAAAAGCAGTCCCATCTTTTGGGGACAGAGAGGTTGTCCTCCACCAGCATGAAGAACAACTGATCAGACAGCCAGCCTTTCTTCAATGATTTCTTAATACTATTTAAAACATATTTAGTAAGAGATAAGTAGGCATGATTAAAATAGGACACTAAAGTCACAATCTCTTGGAGCTGTCTAGGTGTCAGTGATTATGCTAGGCACATTATATGAATTATAATATTTAATCTTCAAAACTATTCCAGGAGGCCAGCATGTTGTTGTTCCTATTTCATAGATTTGGAATGCTAAGGCTTTGATAAGGAAGGTGAAAAGACCAGCCTACAAGTATAATATTTACCTTAAAGTCATATATTGCTAGAAATCCACTGGTGTGTATTGAATAGGGACCATGAATGAGATAATTATTTCAGGAAAAAAATGCAAATGCAAGACACAGTTAACAGTAATACCTATGATTTACTGAGCACTGACTCTGCCAGTGTGCTGGGTGGGTTGCAGATAGCATCCCTGGACTGCTAAGTTAGACTCAAGTACCATTGTCACATCTACAGTATGACTGCGAATCAGTAATATAAGGATGCTTTTCAGGGGGATATGGACAAATGGGACATGGGATTTTATGACGTGTGAACTCCAAATAGGAAGCCTTCTCCTTGGTTTATTTTGGTCAGGCCTTTAGTATGTTCCATTTTGAGGGCCAAAAACAAACAGAATATAGAGAAAACAGGGTTTAGAGAAAAAGAACCAAGTGATTAAGTTGGCAAAAAATATTTCCTCTGAGAAACAGCAGGACTGAAAGTCAGCATTAACATGTTTCAGTGCTGCATTTTGTACTACATGGCTATGTAACTTTGGAACTCATTATCTTTTGCATCTTAATTTCAAATCTATAAAACCTGTTTTATAGTTACATTAACAAAGTAAATGTAAATGTTGTTGAACAATGGGTATCATCCTAGGCATCATGGACGTAGGAAGGGGATTTTTTTTTTTCTGTTTTTAAAACTGTTTATTAAGTAAACTACAAATTCAACTAAAATTAGAGAAAAAATGAAAATAAACCCCTATAGAATAGCAATAAGATCTAGTAATTACAATTTTGCCATTTAAAAAATATCAGAGATAACATTAAAAAAAATTTTAAATCACGAATAATACTTAATTATTGCTTGACAAGGATCAATTTGGCAACTTTATTATTTTTTTAATTCGATTGGCCAACATGTAGTACATCATTAGTTTCAGAGGTAGAGTTCAATTAATTCATCAGCTGCATATAACACACAGTGCTCATCACATCCTGGGCTCTCCTTAATGCCCATCACCCAGTTTCCTCATTCGCCCACCCATCTCCCCTTCTGAAACCCTCAGTTTGGGGATTTTTTGCCACCAAGGAAGTGATGTGTACAAAGAGATCAGAGGAAAGGGCAGACATGGAGCATTCAGGGAACTGTAGGTATGTAATTTGTTAAGACAGGAGTGGTGAATGTTGGGGCATTTTGAGAAGTGAGGATGACAGGTTAGTGCTTAAAAAAACTGAGAGCAGCTATGGGGCACCTGTGTGGCTCAGTGGGTTAAGCCTCTGCCTTCAGCTCAGGTCATTCTCTCAGGGTCCTGGGATCAAGCCCAGCATCAGGCTCTCTGCTCAGTAGGGAGCCTGCTTCCCCCCCTCTCTCTGTGCCTGCTTTCTGCCTACTTGTGATCTCTGTCAAATACATAAATAAAATCTTTTTTTAAAAAGATTTTATTTATGTATTTGATAGAGGGAGAGCATGAGAGGAGAGAGGTCAGTGGGAGAAGCAGACTCCCTGCTGAATAGGGAGCCTGATGTGGGACTCGATCCCAGGACTCCAGAATCATGTCTTGAGCTGAAGGCAGTTGCCTAACCAACTGAGCCACCCAGGTGCCCCTAAGTAAAATCTTAAAAAAAAAAAAAAACCAAGAGCATCCATATATAATAGTAGTTAAGAGTATGGGCTCAGGAACCAGATGATTTACATTCAGATTCTCCTATACTCTTTACTTGTTGAAGAACACTGGGCAAGCTAATGAATGAATGTCTCTTAAACTCTATTTCTTTATCTGTGAAGTGGGCACAATAATGGCCCTACCTCTCACATTATTGTGAGGATTAAATAAATTACTCCTGTTGAAAAGAAGAGGCCACCACTCAGTATCTAAAATGAAGGGCTGAATGTACTGCTTGGTAAATAGAGGAGAATTGTTCTTTAAAAACATAGTCTCTCTGAACATACTCTCAGGGATTGAGGAAGTATAGAGCTCTGGGATTGGCAAACTTTCAGAAAGCAATGGAAGGGTGGCTCTTGGAGTGTGATTCTTACAGCAAGGCTGACTCTAAGAAGCATGGTTCCTAGAATGAGGCTGGTACTGATTGAGACCTGAGTCACTCATGACTTAGCTTTCAGAAGTATGGTTACAGACTACTGTCTAGTTTAAGTGCCTGAAAAGGATGGGCTCAAAATTGGTTCTAGAGGTTACTTGCTACTGTGACCAAAGGATAATTAGTCTTTTTTTTCTTGCATATATAGTATAGGAACATAATTTCAATTGAGTAGTGCCTTTGCATTAAGTGTTATATTACTAGTCTTTCTATTAATTGTTTGAGTGGATTGAGAACTACTTTTTTCCCCCACATAATCAGGAAGAGGATTGTTGTTGTTTCTGTCCTGAAAACAATGGAGATTCTCTAGTAAAGGATTTTTAGTAGTGGAATGATGTGATTAAATTTGTCATTAAAAAAAAAAAAAAATCTCTAGTGTATGAAGGTCAATGAGAAAAAATATATACATAAAGACTCTATTTCTCTGATTTTATGTGTATCAGAAGTGTTGATCTCAGATGTATTTTCTATGGAGTCATAGTGGTTAAAAAAAAACTGAGGAAAAGGATTAAATGTTACTTTATATAGCTTTGTGGCAAAAACACCTCCCTCACCAATTTTTACCAATAAAAATAACTCACTTGGAAGTTCCAAGGGATTTTCACATTCAGGGGGTAAAAGGGAAATCAACTAATGCTCTAGTCTAAATTAAATGAAAATTCATTATCCAAATTATTGTTGAATTTGAAACAGGTGTTCCCTTCCTCCTTAGGAAAATAAGAAATGAGAAAACTGCCACAGAGTTGTTACTGATTTAAAGGGTTCTTAAATTGAAGAAAAAGTTAAATCCTAGTGCTGTACTTCTAAGTTCTTTGAGGAAATCCTCTTTAATAAAGAGAATTTATAGAACATCAGAGAGAAAAGAAATTACCAAAAAAGGAATGAGTCATTTATAATATTTGGGCCTGCCCGTATGGTTGGCCAAATAATAGGGGATTGCAGGGCTACCAGTTTCACAATAAAATCTTGATTTATTAGTTGGCACCCCTCAAATAATTGTGTCTCTAGTGTCCATGGGAATTTGGAAATGCCTGATTCCATCTCTAAAAGGAAGATGGAGATTAAAAATCCAGGACAGCTGTTGGGAGCCTTCTCAGAGGGTTCTCATTCTATTGCCTAAAAAAGGAGCACAGAAAGAAAATTATTACATACGAATCTGTTGGTAGAAATTGATCTTCACAAAACTCAGCTGTTTTCGTGTAACTGTAAGAACGCCCATGAGGTTTGAACAAAAGCAGACTTTCCTCTTATACTGACCTCCCTTAGAAGAGATTCAAAGGATCAGTGTATTCTCAGAAATCTCAAACTGACCGCTTACAATAACACAGTTTGATGTATAATTCCCTAACGAAAAAGATCACTAGCATGTAACTTTATTTTCTTGCAGCATCCCACTTCTGGAAGCATAATGCTCCATGATATTCCCAACGCTTTCATGATAGGGTGAGAAAGAGACAGCCTGAGAAGCATTGCATGGAAGTGGAACATAATTACACCCAAATCTGATTTCAGTAAATAATCCTGGACCCAGGAAATCAAGTTTTCAAAATCAAGTTCTGTAGGTTGCCCTTCACACAAGTTGAGTGTGCCTGTCCTTAGCCCACCCTATGTTTCCCAACAAAAGGTAATCACGTTTTAACTGTCTGGCAGGGCAAGTAAAATTTAAATGGAATTAATGGAGTATTGGCAGTGTGGTAAAATTTTACATTTCAATGTGATGAAGTTGAGGCAAGCATTCTGCCTTTAAACTAGCTACATACTGCAATAGTTTCCATGGGTGTAGATTGTGGAAACCAACAAATTAAGGAAGGGTGAGTGCCTCATTTTGAATCTGCCATAACTGACACCTTTAGATGGAGTAGAAAATAGAACCATCATATCCAAACTTACCACTGAGAGTGTGGTAATTTTAACATGAGATACGTGCTAAGTGCACTGTTGAACAGTGAATATTTAACAAATGTCACAGAAGAGTGGCATTAGGAGGCAAAGAGTTGTTAAGACAGAGGATAAAGTTCAAAGTCCATAGAATGTCTCCAGGACTAACTCCTACTTTAATCTCCAGCTTCATGCACCACTAACCTCCCACATTCAAACTCAGGATTCCAGCTGTTACCAGACACTATCTGTTCTGAATGTCCCCTCTTCCTCCTCTTCCTGCATTGCCTTCTTTTTTTTTTTTCATTTTTTTTTAATTTTTATTTTTTATAAACATATATTTTTATCCCCAGGGGTACAGGTCTGTGAATCACCAGGTTTACACACTTCACAGCACTCACCAAAGCACATACCCTCCCCAATGTCCATAACCCCACCCCCCTTCTCCCAACTCCCCTCCCCCCAGCAACCCTCAGTTTGTTTTGTGAGATTAAGAGTCACTTATGGTTTGTCTCCCTCCCAATCCCATCTTGTTTCATTGATTCTTCTCCTACCCACTTAAGCCCCCATGTTGCATCACCACTTCCTCATATCAGGGAGATCATATGATAGTTGTCTTTCTCTGCTTGACTTATTTCGCTAAGCATGATACGCTCTAGTTCCATCCATGTTGTCGCAAATGGCAAGATTTCATTTCTTTTGATGGCTGCATAGTATTCCATTGTGTATATATACCACATCTTCTTTTCATTTTCAGTAACCTAGAGTCACCCCTGATGTACTCCTGTTTCTCCCCCCACTGAGTTAGGCGGCTCTTCTCTATATTACAGCTACTCTGTACTCTGTATTCCTCATTATAATGTTTATCCCACAATTAATAATTTTCATATTACATAACTATTTCCCCCATGAGACCCTCTCCTTCTAAGGAACAGTAACATTAACTTTCTAGTTCACCATTGCATCAGAGGCTTTTGTTGGTCCTATGTATGGCACTTGGTAAGAACCCCAAATAATTACTGATGGAATAAAGGCTTATATTTGAAGGATATATAAGTTGATCAAGTGCTTTAAATTTTTTTTTTTATTTATTTGACAGAGAGAGATCACAAGTAGATGGAGAGGCAGGCAGAGAGAGAGAGAGAGGGAAGCAGGCTCCCTGATGAGTAGAGAGCCCGATGCGGGACTCCATCCCAGGACCCTGAGATCATGACCTGAGCCAAAGGCAGCAGCTTAACCCACTGAGCCACCCAGGCGCGCTGATCAAGTGCTTTAAATTAAGATATTCATAGGTAAATATTGCCTTATCCACCTTATCGATGGTCACTTGAGTTTTGGCCTGGTTCTTAGACCCAGAGGTGGAGGATTACAACAGTATCCCATCCAAAATGTCTTTTATAGAAGCGATTAAATCAAGTTTGATATTGTAATGATGTACAGTCAGTTAAATCTGTTGACTCATTTTATGAATCTGTGTCATTCAGTAATTTCTCTGTATCTGTATGAAGTTTAGAAGCCATAGTTTTAGATAAAGCTTTCGCTTTATTTTGATTTGAGGAAATATGACCTTCTGGAAATACATAATTTTCAAAAGTACAAATATGGAAATGCTTTATTCCAATTTTCTGGAAGGAATAATGATTTTTTTTTAGAGCATGTTTTTTTTTAAGTAGATGATAATGAATGTAAATCATTCGACAAAACAATATGAGCTTATTTTCACATTTGTTTGGGATTAAACTGCATCCATAAACTGCTTCCACATGTATGTTAATTAACTCTGCAACAGAACCAGCCCTACTTTGAGGATTATAGACAAAAGCTTTATGAAATCCTACCTTTTCAGTTCAACATTTATCATATTTCTGGTCATTAGGGCTCAGTTATGAGTATTGTGGGGTTTCTTTTGGCTCAGGACATTGGTAATAGGACATGAAATCTTTCCCTTGGAGATAAAAAGCTGGAACACAAACCAGCTTGATGTAGATCCACAGTTAATATTATTTGATAGCTGCCAGTAGTGAATATAAAATTTATGGTTTCCTAGCAAATAAATATTAATTTTTTTTTTAAATTTACTTTTGCATCAGCATTAAAGAGTGCCATTGCTAGGAGTTGCAGAAGGCCAGAGTTTGAGTAGGCATTTAACAATATATGCACCTCTAGGACTAGGAGTAATTTTAGAAAGGTTACTTTGATGACTTCAGGAGGTTGTAATATGCCTAAGCCCTACTTGGACAGGCTTATTTATATTGCTGCTTACTTGTAATTGCGGAAGAGTAAAATGAAAAGGAACAACTGCTTTTTGTGTGTATGTGTTGTGTTTGTGTGTGTGAGAGAGAAATTCATCTTTTAAATACGGGCACTGTTTATAACTGCAAATTGGTAGAGAAATAGATCTATTATTTATCCTAAGACTGTTTGCTCACTGTGTTACTGTTGTGTTTCATTTTGCTTTGGACTAAATATGTTAATAAAAATTTTAAGAATTTTAAGAATACTTAGTTCTACTTGGTTTGAAATACAGGTCAAATCCTTCAAGATAGCAGTATAACTCAGTTTCCATTGTATTTCTGTAATTGTTCTAATGATTCAGGTAATAATTATGAGCAAATAATGCCAGTGATAAAACTAACCAATAGCTTTTAAGTTTCTCAGATTACAACAGTATCCCAGAATTCCCATTGGTGTTCTGTACTTTCATTTATACATTCATTCAACAAGAGGTCAATACCAGATACCATGCTAGCTGCTAGTTATATACAGACATGAATAAATGAAGGCAGTATGTTACTTTACTTCACAGAGCTTTCAGCATAGTATGGGTGTGTGTTTATAATTAAAAATTATGAAAACTTTTGTGGAAGATATTAAAAGGATCTTTGAGATTAAGAGGAATTTACCTAATTTAGTTTGAGGACTAGGCAAGGCCTCTAGCATTTGCACTGTTGAATTTGATTGCCTCACTATGCTATTAATAACATTTACTTGGCTTCACAGATACTTAATAATAAGGAAGAATGTTTTGTCCTCAAATGTGCACACTCATAATGGCTTTGGGGTATTTCTTTCTGTAGTGTATTGGCTACTGGCCAATATAAATGATTCAGAAAATACTAGGGCAGTTGAAAATGAAAGGGAGAAGTTGTGTAAAGTAACTAGCTCTTTGTGTTGCCCTCTCCTCTACATACACATTGATTAGCTTCCACATATTTATTAGAGATATGGAGATGTTATTATATAATCTTGAAGTTAACCTACATAGGAATAACTCAAAAACCAAATCTAATCTCTAACTGCAAGCTTCAGGCTTTTTATTTGTTTCACTAATTGATGTAAATGGAATTACTGGGTTAATATTGGCACAGTGAATATTTTTGTCCTAATACACAATTCTATCATTATTTTATCTTTGTCTATAGAAATACTATTTGTGCATGGAAATACTACATTGTGTCAATGACACGTTTTGATGGTAAAAAATAAATAGAGGGATTGAACATTTATAGATTGTAGTAACCTAAGAAAAAATGAATCTTTCTTATTTTATCTCAAACACTTTTACATTTGAAGCATATTTTCCTTTTTGGTGTGAAAAAAATCTACCAAGTTATTGCCCATCTCTATCTATGTTGTTTCAGAGTGTGAAATGAATAAATATCAATCATACTGTTTTGTTTAATGAATACTTTGGATTGAGATAAGGGGTGGAGTGTCGAGACAAATTTCAGTCCCTGTGAGTTTCTCCACTTTATAAAATTATATACACCTATAGAACTAATACAATGAAGGGAAAGAAAAAAAAAAACGGGGTCATAATTGCTATCATCCACCCCAGAAAGAAAAGACATTTATCTTATCAGACCATAAGGATCCACTGAAATAGGTCTGAAAGGGTCTGAAGCTGCTGACAAAACCACAACACTGGGCCCAATTAACAATACCCATTTTTAATTAACAGTTGCTGACTCTTTGCCATTGAAATATTCACGCTCTAGGTGTGAAATGGCAACCCCCATTTGTCATATCTGTCAAAATTAATTTTGAAATCCCATGGTCTTCCTTCCACAGGATAAAAGTGAATAACTAGAGCATACTTCCTACCTGCCAGAAGTTCAGTTCCGGGACAAAGACTAGGAAAATAGAACCTAGAAAACTGCTGAGGTCAGCTCTAATAGTACAACTCTTATAAATTATTTTCATAGCATTCCTGGTGCTGCAGACTATGCCAATATATGCAGATATTCCATACTTTGGGAGAGGGTATGAAGGGCATTTTTACAGTTTTTAACCTTAATTCTTTTTAAAATTTTTTCATTCAAAAAATGTATTAAGCACCTCATATGTCTTAAACTCTAACCCAGGCATATCTTTTAATCCTGAGCTCACATACCTGAACAGGACAGTGTGCTCTGGGGGACATCACAATGTAATAAAGAAGGAAAAACTGCTAAGTTTCTGTATATGTATATATTATGATTGAGAGTATGATCTCTTTAGAAGGATATGAAAGTATACAAACATCATTGATAGCATGGCTGAGAAGGAAGTTTAAAAGAGGTTAAAGAGCATATAAGCTATTGATTCCAGGGTAAGACTTGCTGCGAATGGGGTCTTTTGTACTTTCAAAGTCTAGTTGGATTCAGCAATAATAATAGAATCATTTTGTGTATGTATTTAACATTTAATATAATTTTTTGAAAACAAATAACATATACTCTACTTTTCTGATTGGATCCTCCCAGTGATCTTACGAAGTAGATAGTATTGCCTTTGTTATAAAAATGGAAAAAAAAAATTTCAGATACCTAGTTGACCATGCTAAAGTTAAGGAGTTGGTAAGCAGCAGAGCCAGAGCTAGAATGATCAATTGACACATTAATTCATGAATTCACTTATTGAGTATGTATGTTCTGAGGTATTAGGGATTGAAAATAGATAAATAAAGCCAATGCCTGATCTCAAAGCATTTACTTCTGGCAGAGGTAGAAGTTGTGTTATGAGAAATAATGATAAAGAGGTAAAAATACAGTATGCGTATCGTACCTTGTGCCAGGGGAGCACAGCTAAAAGAATGAGTGCTGAATTCTTCTTGCGGGGATAGAACATTACAAAAGAAAATGACATTTTCTGACCCATTTCATGATTTCCCCCCAAGTGTCAGCTGCCTTTGTCCAGCCTATGTAAAACACAGGTATCATTAGAGGTGGAGGGGAAGAAAAAGGGATCTAAAAATTTTGCATTGTTCCAGTGCTCGAGGAGCTTATATTCTAATTAAAGAACAAAATGTCACCTTTGAAGTAGAAGAAAAGCTGTGGAGTTGTCAGGGCTGTAATCATTGACTAGCTCTCTAGCTAAACAAAAGGGAGAATGAACAGTGGAGCATGGAGAAACCATGTCATTCCCAGTCACTGGGGAATTCACTATGACTAAAGGGAGAATTAAGCTGAGTGGGTCAAGGATAAAAGCAAATCGAAGGAGATTCAACACAAAAGAAGTCACCTGGAAATTTGTTTAAAACACTGTACTATGTTTCAGGTGGGAAGAGATGGGCAAGATAAAATCCTTGCAAGATTTAATTGATATTAGAGCTATGTTTTTCCAAATTCTGACACAAAAGCACAGATAAAGAGAAATACTACCCAGAAATTTGAGGCTTGATGAAGAAGACATATATTAATAATTAATTTAATGATAACTCTTTCCCTTCATTTTATATGTTAAAATGCTAGTAAATACAGGTAGGCAAAAGAAAAAAATCACATTCATACTTTTCCCACTCTTAACTGGAAACACACACATTTAGTTGATTATATTATATATTATTTAACACAAGTATTTCCATACATTGGCCCAGACTTTATTTTTAATGGTTACCTATCATTTATTATATCTATGTACTGTGTATTGTATAATCAGTCAGTTCTTTTAGGGCTAAAGAGCATACAAGCTGTCAACACCAGGGTAAGACTTGCTGCAGCGGAAGGACGTACATTGGAAACTATTATTGTAATGATGAGTATTCTTGTAGCTAAATCTTTCATACTTTGTTTCTTTATGATAGATTTCTGGAAATATAACTAAGATCAATAAGTAATAAATATGTGAACATTTTTGGTAGGTATGATCAATTTTCTTTTAAAATGTACTAATTTACATCCATTTTCGTATTGTGAGATCTTATTTTCTCCAAATGTTGAGGCTCATCAAATGTCTTTTCTAGATTTAAAAGAAAACTGATTGATGTAACTTGTATCTATTAGTCATTGGTGTTTTGGAATGTTTTTCTTTTGTATTTCCACTCATTAATTTTTGGTGTTCCTCCCTTTTGAGGTACTTATTGGTGACATTTTCTTGATTTGTGAAAAATAATTACATATTAATTTTGTTGATTCTTTTCCCTCAGATCCACCAAAGTTATGATGGGGCTTTTTACTTTGTATTTTTGTATAGTGGAATCCAGTCTTTTCCTTTGTACTTTCTGTTTAAGTGGTGCCATATATAAAATTTTCTTCATTCTAGATTACATAATTAACATCTATATTTATTCTTGCATTTTTTATTTAGATATTTAATTCATTTAGAACTTTGGTGTGTGGTATTGACATGGGAATTCACTTTTTTTTTTTTTTTTACCTAATGGTTAATGATTTTCCAAATGCTACTAGGTTCCTTCTTTTTTTTCTTAAAGATTTTATTTACTTATTTGACAGAGAGAGAAAGCACAAGTGGGGGTGTTGGAGAAGAAGAAGCAGGCTCCCAGCTGAAGGGAGCCTGATGGAGAACTCCATCTCAGGATGCTGGGATCATAACCTGAGCTGGAGGCAGACGCTTAACCTACTGAGTCATCCAGGGGCCCTACTGAGTTCTTTCCCCACAATTTGGCATGTCATATTTATTATATTTTCAGTTATTGAATATATGTTATCTTTTCCTTATCCTTATTGGTCTGTTTCTGCTTTATTTTTTTTAATTTATTAGTCTTTAAAGTTATTTTTACATATGCAGTGTTACTTATCAAATATTATGTAACTCTTCTCTTACATATATCCTCCAAAAAATCCTTTGAACAATTTTGTCAGGTCTGAAAAAAGAGCTACTAATTTTTTATGACTGCATTAAATTCATAAATTAATGTGGGAAGACTTGAGATCTTCATACTATCCCTTTTATCTAAGCACATAATTTCTCTTGCCATTCATTCAGAGTTTTTGTTGTTGTTTTGTTTTTTTCTGAATTTCTTAGGAAATTAACAACTATTGGTCCTAGAAGAACTTAAATTACAGAAATCTTAGAATGCTACTAGGCAGAACTGCAAAAACTGTTAGACTACCACTGAATGACTTACACAAAGGCTAATTCAATCTTGGAAATGTTTACATCTTTTGCATAGAAGAATAAGAAATGACTGGTAGAATATTGCCAAGTTAAACACTATCTAGAGACATGTGTGGCAATCAAATGATTTTTATGTCTTGTAATTTTTATCAATCATCTTTTTTTCCCCTAAATACAATTTGATGAAAAATATGCTGTGATTTTTTAAAATAAAACATAAAACCAATTAGGGGTGCCTGTGTGGCTCAGTCGGCTAAGTTGTCTGCCTTCAGCTTAGGTCATGATCCCAGAGTCCTGGGATTCAGCTCCAAATAAGTGAATAGATAAAATCTTTTTAAAAATGATTTAAAATGTAAAACCAGTTAGAAAAGCAAAAATCATATGGTTTCACTTACGGGTGGAGTATAAGGAATAACACGGAGGACATGGGGAGATAGAGCAGAGAAGTGAGTTGGGAAAAATTGGAGGGGGATACAAGCCACGAGAGACTGTGGACTCTGAGAAACAAACTGAGGGTTTTGGAGGGGAGGGGATGAGAGGTTGGGTGAGCCTGGTGTGGTGGGTATTATGGAGGGCACGTATTGCATGGAGCATTGGGTGTGGTGCATAAACAATGAATGCTGGAAGACTGAAAAGAAACAATATGGGGGAAAAATCCTGTTTACCATCTGAGCTTAGTTCTGGTGCCAAAGAATGAAACCAAATTAGGTGTTTATTACATGGTATAAAATATCAGGTTGCAAATATTTGGGGACCTGTTGTGAAAAATAGGCTAGGAATGTAATTGCATGGAGAAATGTTTCCAGATACATCCCAAAGAACCTTGAACATGTTCTAAGTGCTGGTGTTGGAAAACTTTTCTTATTGGTCCATGCTATACAGAGAAAACTCATGGAAGTTAATAGAATTTTATAATTTTTTTCTGTAAAAGTTTCTAGCAACAATAGTTTGTGCATTTTTGATAGTAGCATATGAAGACATTACTATAGATTTTTGAGTTCTGTCTCTTTAATAGAGATGGATTTTTGTGAGCCATATCAAATTCAAATTTTATGGCATATGGCTAAACACATGCATTAGCAATGCAAAAGAAGTTAAAAAGTTATATCCAAGACATGTAAAGGAACAATAAAGTGTAACCCATACAAAAATAAAGTAAGTAGTAACTGTCTTTGAGAGGCCCCAGATACTGGACTTAGCAAACTTCAAGACAAATATTTTAAGTAGGTTAAAAAAAAAAAAAACTGAAGGAAATTATGTTTAAATAATTAAAGATAGGTTGACAATGTCTCCTGAAATAGAGATTTTTCGTAAAAGGCAGAAATTATTTTTTAGAAATGTAAGTTTGGATTTGAAACATAGAATAATTGAATTGACAAAAATCATGAAAGGGATTCAAAAGTATTGAGCTGGCAGGAGAAAGAATCAGTGAACTTAAAGACAGATCTTTACACATTATGGAATATGAAGACAGGAAAAAAGGAATGAAGTTAAAAGAGTAGTCTCAAATGTGGAACATTACTAAGCGTATCCTCATAAATAATGAGAGTACCAGAAAAGAAGAGAAAAAAGGAGCAATCAATAATTGAAGAAATAATGGCTAAAACTTGACAAGTTGGTTGAGAAATATTATTCTAAACATCCATGAATCCAAATAGTATAAATAAAAAGAGAACAACACACAGACATATGATAGTCCAAATGTTGATGGACAAGGATAGGGAATCCCAATAAGCTTAAAGTTAATTTATCATTGGAAGTAATAGAGGCAAAAAAGCAGTGAAAGGATGTATTCAAAGTGCTGAAGAGAAAATAAAAATCTAAAGAATTAGAGATGCAGAAAATTACTTTTCAAAAATGCGGGTAAAATTAAGACATTTCCAGATGAGTAAGACCTTACAGAATTTGTTGTTAGCAGACGCACCCTATAAGAAACACTAAAATAATGTCTTCAGCCTAAATGCAAATAACATCAGAAAGTAATTCAAAATCACATAAAAAAACAAGCACCACTTAGTGTAATTATGTAGGCAATTATGAAATCATATGAAATCAATTATGAAATCATAATTGCCTATTTTTTCTTTTTTCTCTATTAATTGATTTAAAAATCAGTTGCATAAAATTGTACATGAGTGTGTGTGTGTGTGTGTGTGTGTGTGTGTGTATACACATCATTATGAAGCTTTATATATGTATAACTTTATTGTTGAGCCATAGTGCATATGAATACATTTAACAATAACAGAACTATGAAATGGGTGAAAACAAATCTGTAGTGGAGTAAAGAAATGACACTATATGGTAATTTGAATTCACAGGAACCAATGAAGAGAAACAGAAATGGATAATTTGCGTGTGATTATTTCCTTTCAGCCTGACAAACTTTCTTTAGTATTGTTCTTTATTATACCTTATAGTGTGCTTTACAGGCAATATATTCTCTCAGCTTTTGTTTGAATATTTCTCCTTTCTGTCTTTTTTAAAATTAGACTTTTGCTAGGTATAGAAATCTCTTTTGACAGCCATTTCTTTTCCTATCACTTCAAAGATGGCATTCCATGAACATGTGGCTTGCATTTTTTTATAATGAGATATCACCTTTTTTTTTTTATTCTCCTCTGTGTAAAGTGACTTCTTGGTCTGTTTATAAGAATTGTTTTTAAATTTAGTCTTTGGTAATTTGATTATGATGAAATATAGTTTTATTTGTACTTATATGAGTTCATTGAGCATCTTAAATAACTGCTTTTTCATATTTTTAAATGAATTTCTTTATTTTAGTTCCAGTATTGTTAACATGAAGTGTTATATTGGTTTCAGGTGTACAACATAGTGATTTGATAATTTTATACAATACTCAGTGCTCATAATGATAAGTGTACTCTTAATCCCCATCACCTAATTCACCCATTCCCCCATCCCACCTCCCATCTACTAACCATCAGTTTGTTCTTTAAATTTAAGATTTGGTTTTTTGGTTTGTTTCTCTCTTTCTCTTTTGTTTTCCTTGCTTGTTTGTTTTGTTTCTTAAATACACACATGAGTGAGATCATATGATATTTGTCTTTCTCTGAGTTATTTTACCATTATATTCTGAATGTCATTGGAAATGGCAAGATTTCATTCTATCATATGGTTGAATAAGTGTTCTGTATACCAATTCTTCTTGTCCATTTATGTATTGATGGAAATGGGCTGCTTCCATAATTTGGCTCTTGTAAATGATGCCACAATAAATATTGGGGTGCATGTATCCCTTCAAAATAAATACTAGTAATATGACTACTGAATATTAGGGTACTTCTATTTTTAACTTTTTTGGGAACTTTCATACTATTGTCCACAGTGGCTTGATCAGTTTGCATTCCCATCAACAGTGCATGAGGATTCCTTTTTTCCCAAATCCTTGCCAACACTTGTTATTTTTAATTTTTTTTATTTTAGCCATTCTGACAGGTGTGCAGTGATCTCAATGAAGTTTTTTTTAAATGTTTATTTAATTTTTAGTAGTTAACATGCAATATAATATTAATTTATTTTCATTTTCATTTCTCCCTATATGTTGATTTCCTCTTTCATTTCTTTTTTTTTTTTCTTAAAGATTTTATTTATTTATTTGACAGACAGAGATCACAAGTAGGCAGAGAGGCAGGCAGAGAGAGAGGAGGAAGCAGGCTCCCTGCTGAGCAGAGAACCCAATGCGGGGCTATGCGGGGCTCGATCCCAAGACCCTGGCATCATGACCTGAGCCGAAGGCAAAGGCTTTAACCCACTGAGCCACCCAGGTGCCTCTCCTCTTTCATTTCTTAATTGACCCATGCATTACTTAGTAGCATGTTATTTAATCCCCATATATTTGTGGTCTTTCCAGATTTTTTTCTTGTGGTTGATTTCTTGTTTATTCTGTGTTTCATACTGTTCATACTGTGTTGTGGTTGATTTCTTGTTTTATACTGTTGTGAGAAAAGTGCATGGGATGACATCAGTCTTTTTTAATTTGTTGAAGCTTGTTTTATGGCCTAATAGGTGATCTATCCTGGAGAATTTTACATGTGCATGGAAAAAAATGTGTATTGTGCTGTATTAGAATGGAATATTGTGAGTGTATCTGTTCAATGCATCTGGTCCAGTGTATCATTCAAAGCCCCTGTTTCTACATTGATTTTTTGTTTGGATGATCTGTCCATTGATGTGAATGGAGTGGCAAAGTACTCTGTTATTATTGTATTGTTATTGATTTGTTTCTTTATGGTTGTCATTAACTGTTTTATGTATTTGGGTGCTCCCACGTTGGGTGCATAAATATTTACAATTTTTAAATATTCTTGTTGGATTTTCCTTAGTATTATTATATAGTGTCTCTTGCTATAGTCTTTATTTTAAAGTTTATTTTGTTTAAAATAAGTATTGCTAGTCTGGTTTTATTTTAGCATTCATTTGCATTATAAATGTTTCTTCATCCCCTTTGAATCTGCAGGTGTCTCTAGGTGTGAAATGAGTCTCTTGTAAGCAACTTATACATGGCTATTGTTTTTTTTATTCACTCTGTCACCCTATATTTTATGATTGAAGCATTGAGTCCATTTTCATTCAAAGTAATTTTTTTTTTCTTTTCAAGGTTTTATTTATTTATTTGACAGACAGAGATCACAAGTAGGCAGAGAGGCAGGCAGATAGAGAGGAGGAAGCAGGCTCCCCACTGAGCAGAGAGCCCGATGCAGGACTCAATCCCAGGATCCTGGAATCATGACCTAAGCCAAAGGCAGAGGCTTTAACCCACTGAGCCACCCTGGCCTCCCTCAAAGTAATTATTGATAGATATGTACTTATTGCCATTTTGCTACTTCTTTTGTGGTTGTTTTTATAGTTTTTCTTTGAAGCTTCTGCTGCACTCTTTCATTGTTTGCTGTCTTTCTTTCTTTCTTTCTTTCTTTCTTTCTTTCTTTCTTTCTTTCTTTCTTTCTTTTTTTTTAGATTTTATTTATTTATTTGACAAAGAGAGTCCACAGGTAGGCAGAGAGGCAGGCAGAGAGAGAGAGGGGGAAGCAGGCTCTCTGCCAAGAGCCTGACATGGGGCTCGATCCCAGGACCCCAAGACCATGACCTGAGCTGAAGGCAGTGGCTTAATCCACTGAGCCACCCAGGCGCCCCCTGCTGTCTTTCTTTAGTGATGTACTTGGATTCCTTTCTCTTTATTGCTTGCATATCTGTTACTGGTTTTTGATTTGTGGTTACCAGTAAGTTTGTATATAACATTTCCTGCATCTAGCAGTCTCTATTAAATTGCTAAGTTTGCTTAGTTTGCTAAGTTTGAATCCATTTTTTTTCCTCCTCTTTTCCCACATTTTAAGTATACAATGTATTTTACATACTTTTATTTTGTGGATCCTTTGACTAATTTTTATATGTACACTTATTTTTACTGCTCTTGTGATTCTTGCTTTTCATACTCTCATTTAGGGTCTTTCCTATCCACTCAATTTGTCCCCTTTGGTATTGCTTGTAGGGCTGGTTTAATGGTCATGAATTCCTTTAGATTTTGTTTGAGAAACTAATTATCTCTCTTTCTATTCTGACTGATATCCTGGCTGAATAAAGTATTCTTGGCTACATATTATTTTCAGCACTGAGAATATATCATGACCCTCCCTTCTGGCCTGCAAAGTTTCTGCTGAAAAATTAGCTGATAGCCTTATGGGGTTTCCTTTGTATGTAACTGTCTTCTTTTCTCTAGCTGCTTTAAATTTTTTTCTCTATCACTACTTTTTGCCATGTTAATTATTATGCATTTTGATATAGACCTCCTTGGAGTGATTTTGTTGGGGGAATTTCTGTGCCCCCTAGATCTGGATTTCTGTTCCTTCCCCAGGTTAGACAAATTTTCAGCTATTATTTTGTCAAATGAATTTTCTGCCCCCCTTTCTCTTTTATTCTACTTCTGGGATCCCTTTAATGTTAATATTATTACATTTGATGGAGTCACTGAAGTCTCTAAATCTTTTCTCATTTTGTGTAATATTTTTTTCTCTCCTGTGCACAGCTTATTGCTTTCCATTACTCTGTCTTCCAGATCATTAATTCATTCCTCTGCTTCTGCTGGCTTGCTATTCTTTCATCAAGAGTATATTTAATTTTATTTATTGTGTTCATTTTGATTGATTCTTTTTCATCTCTTTATTAAGGGTATCACTGATGTCCTCCACTCTTTCTTAAGTCCAGTGAGTACCTTTAAGATCATTACTTTAAATTCTTTATGAGATATATTATTTATATCTGCTTTGTTTAGGTCTCTTGCTGTGGTTTTATTCTTTTCTTTCATTTGGGACATAGTCCTCAGTCTCTTCATTTTTGTATACCTCTCTGTGTTTCTGTGCATTAAGAAAGTCAGCTATGTCTTCTACTCTTGAAGATAGTGTCTTTATGAAGAAGAGGTTTGGTAATGCCCTGTAGTACAATGTTTAATGTTTCCCAGGACCTGGCACTTCAGGTAATCTTTCCTATGTGTATGTGTGTTGCCTGTGCCCTGCTGTTGTGTCCTGGCTGCTTTTTCCTTTAATCTGGTTGTCTATAGAGGCTCCCTTTACCTGTGTGGGCACTGTTCATTCCTGGTTGGGGTGGGGTGTATGCTGATCTGCTTACAAAATGAAAGTTGCTCCTACTGCTGCCAGAACCAAGGCCCCTCAAAACATGGGGTTGGAAATGTGGTATTGGTGGGGTTTGTGCTAGTATTCTGGGGGAGGCGTTCTGTAGCACCAGGACTAAGGCAAGTGTAATGGGAAGGGTGGATTCACTGAAACATGAGGAGTTCGGGCTTAGTTAGATGGTGAATGTAGACTCCGCACTGGTTCTTGCAGAGAGCAGGGAGGGGAAATGGTACCAGCCAGTTCCTTTCTTCCTGAAGAGGTCTCCCTATGATTCTTGTCTCTCTGGGCCATGCTCTGAGATGGGCAAATCATTCTCCCTCCCATCCCACCCTGACGTTTTTCAAACTGCCATCCTTTTTCTGCATGAACTAAGCCTACTGATATTTAAAATTCCAGGCTTTAAGTCCTGCTGTTTGTAAAAACTTATAAAATTTGGCTCCTCTCACTTTCAGAGGCAAATATTATGGGGATTCGTCATCTCCATGCAGGCTCCCCAGTGTGAAAGTCTGCTTCTTGCCCTTCCCACGTCATCAGCTCCCTCTCAACCAAGGCTGACCATGGTCTATGTTGTGTCACTGCCAGACTGCATCTCCCTCCTTCCTACCTTTTTTGATGTGGTCTCTTTGGTATTGTAGTTGTGAAGTTTGTTCTGCCAATCTTTGCAGGATTTTCTGGGTTATTATTATTTTTTTCTTTTTTAATAACAGCTGCTTTTTATTTTGTTTTATTCTATTGTATTGTATTGTATTGACATGTAATATATTATTGGTTTCAGAGGTACAGGTCTGTGATTCATCAGTCGTATATTTCACCCAGTGCTTACCATGTCTCATGCCTTCCCCAGTATCCATCACCCAGTTATCCCATCTCCCTTATGCCCTCCTCTCATTTTCTGGGTTATTTATGCTGATGTGAGTATTATATAGTTGTTTCCATGGGATGAGGTAACCTTAGGGTCCTTCTACTCCACCATCTTCCCAACATGTTTTTTTTTTTTTCCTTTTTAAAAATTATTTGTCTTCTTCTTTTGGGTCCCTGGTTCTACAAGTGCTTTTTTTGTCCTACATGTTTTTTATGAACTATTCTTAGAATTCTTAGTTTTGTTTTGTTTTTCTCTGCTTCAATTTGGGTAATTCCTATTGCTCTACTTTAAAATTTATAGACTTTCTTTCTACTGTATATATTCAGTTTGAAATTAAGCTCCATATCCAATGAATTTTTAATTTCAGGTTTTTTAAAAACATTTTCCATTCTAGAATATCAATTTTATCTTTAGAGATGCCATTTTTCTATGGAGATGGATTTTTCCCTATTTTATCTATCTTCTAATTTCTTTAATGTATTTATGATGACAATTTTAAAGCCTGTGTAATCTGCTAACTCCAATATCTAATTTATTTGTGGGTCTGCTTCTACAGATTTATTTTTCTATTTCTTTCATTTTGCGGTCATTTTTGCATATTTTGCATATTTTACATATGCATGATTGAATATTTATTTGAACCAAAGAATTTGGTACAAAAATACTTCTCCTCTGAGAGGGCACAACCCTTTCTCTGTCAGGCAGTTACGGGGAAGAGTTGATTATTTTGATCCAAATAGGAATTTAGGTGGGTTGTATCTGGATTGCAGCTTGAGTTTCAGTTTACCTCAAATTTCAGAATTCTTAAAAATGAGATCTATCCTGAGTAATGGCAGGCACCTTTTAGGAGAAATCTGGGATTGAAGCACTACAAAATATAAAGATTTCTGCCTCCTTTATAGACCAGCCCATAGCATACAATGGTGCCATACTCCGAATCAAATTCCTCTAGGGAAGCTTTGGTTGACCAGAGGAATCAGCACTGAATATGGGGATATAGTAGATTACAATCCTTAATGCCAGCTCATGTAGCTGTTAAAAACTATGCTATATTTCTCATCAAAGTTCATGACTGACCCATTTCTTGTGTATTTATTCTCAGAAATGGCTAATGCTCACAGAGAGGGAAATGACACTGGTATTGACTCAAGAAAGTGTCTTTCCTCTCTAGAAAGGAAATTAGTTATTTCTACAATACTCTCTGAAGTCTTAAATATATTTATGCATACATGTATCTAAATATATACATATGGGTATGTTTGTATGTGTGTATGTTTTACCTTTTTAAAATTTGTCCTGGTTGTCATGGTGGCAGTTATCACTTGTACTTCCTAAATGAACGTGGAACACCCTATTGCCCTACCAATGTTCATTTAATATCTTAAAACATAATTGATATCCTTTTGTTATTTTTATGTATTACTAAAAGAATTTGTTTTACAATGGATGGGAAGTATCCACAGTAGTACATAGGGTGTTGTGTCATAATAACAGCTACTGTTTTGTGGAGTTCTTACCATAAGGTAGGTGATTTTCTTAGTGTTCTAAGTATATTACTTAATTTAATCTCCACAGTTATCCTAAAAATTAAGTACTATTGTTAATCCTATTATCACTTGGGAAAACTGCACCATAGAGAGTTAAGGTGATTTCTCAAAGCCATGTACCTTGTAAATAGTGGAGTCAGGATTAAAAAACAAGTGGTCTTCCTCAGAGCCCCAGGCCTTAAGTCACTATACTATATTGTGGTATTGAATGAACATTTAACATTTTTTAACAGGGCTATCCTTCACTTCTCTTTATATTCTAAAATTATTTATGTTATATAGTCTTCTATTTATATAATTCTGCTCCATACTTCACTTTTTCTAGTATACTCTTTGGTCTGCTAAGAGTTACTTATATTTCTCGATTACAGAACAAACATTTATATTCCCTTTAGAATTCGATTCAGCTACCACTTCTTTCAGAAACTTCTGTCATTGACTTACTCTCTTCATAGACTTATTTTAAACCATATGCATACATCTACCTCAGCATTTAACATATTGCATATAATGTATTTATATATGTGTATCTTACCCATAGTCCATAAGATTGTTGAGAGTAGGAATTGGGGCTTAGCCATATCTTTCTCTATATCCCTGATGATGGTCGACATGCAATAATCACTGAATTTGCCTTTACCAAATTGATTTCAATCTGTGTCTTAAACTTTTTCTTAATAGGAATTTCAAAGGTTAAAAGTCTCTGCAGTGTATTGCACTTATCTTGCTACGAAGTTAAAGCTTAATGATAAAGCTCAAAATAAATGTTGTCATACATTTTAGAAGATCTCCTTGGCTAAAGTTAAAATAGCAAGAAATGTTATTTAAAACTATAAAATTATTCACTTTAATTTTTATCTGTTTTTAATAGTTAAGAGCAAAATTCAAGTCTCCTATTTCAAATTAAACTACTATTCACTCTTAACTAATAATACCTTTATGTGCCTGACACTTCAGGTGGAATGATTAAATTATGTACCTGTAGAAAGATCTCAGAAAGCAATGACAGGTATTACAAACCTACTATGTTCCTGGGTACTTAAAAAAGTACTGTATTTAAAATTTAAGACATTGATTTCAAGTCATTGTTTCTCTCGCATATGACATTCTTCTTTTCAATTCACACAGAAGGTGTAAATTTTCATTTCCTTTGCTTTGCTTTTCATTGAATTTATACCATAGAACGTTGTATCGTTCAGCTTTACTCGTTACTTTAAGCAACAAAGTAGAAGTATAGAACCATTCCTTTTGCTCAAATGGAGAACAGTCTGAAAGGACGTTTTCTTTAAAAGTACAGTCAACATTGGGCTGCACATAGAGAGATTAATGCAGAGCACAAAATCCTTAAAGCTACTCTTTCCATTCTTTGCATATAGGCTATGTCTTGCTGCATTGAATGGGTGAAATATATTTTCCTCCACTGTTATTTAAAGCTGAAGTCCTCAAACAGAAATTTAGGGTAAGCAACCCCAAATAACTTCTTGAGCTCTTGTAAAGTTGTTTATGCTTGCAGGCCTTTTGAATTCTTTTTATGTCCTACTATGGAATGTATTTAGCACCCGACTCTAAGAACTGCTGAGAGTGCTAGTCCTAAGAAGGAAGAAACAGAAGGCTTAGTTTTGACCCCGTGGGGTCTATAATTTGTGGTTCAGGGAATGACTCTTATTTCATTCTTTTAAATTACTTTCGAGTCTCTTTTTTTCTTTAATGCTAGGGGTTTTTTTGGGGGGTGGGGGGTGGGAGGCGTTAAGATGTCTAAGAAGGAAGGACATAGCCAGAAGGCATGTGAGTGTTATCTTTCTGAAACGGCTAGATGTGCATTTTTTTTTTTTTTAATGGGACAGAAAACAGACATGGAACCATGATTTGACAAGCGTTTCCTTGAATGAAAGTGTCCAGGATAGGAGGAAGCATTTTTCAAACATCTTAGACAGTACTGTCACTACTTTTCACAAGAGAGATTATAGTATTTTAGATTAAGACAATTTATTTCATCTCCTAAAATGAATTGTTACCTCAATGAGACTCCGTCTTGTGATTGGGATTTTAACATAACAGGAAGAGATTTGTCTGATGATGCGTTTCCCATATTTGTCAATGTCCTCTCCTCCTCACTCCATGAGCAACAGGAACACCCATTCTGATGGTTTTCCTTTGAGTTTGAATCTGAAAATTGTCCTCCCTCCCAAATCATGTCTAAATTCAGTGATCATAATTTCTTTCCTTACCTGGAGACTTTACAGATAGAATATGGGCCAATGTAATTATGTCTTCTCTTTTGCAACCCGTCATAACTATCCGTACACCATGTTAAGTTTTCATCTTCACTAAGCGCATAACTTTTTAAAAAAGAGAAAGATAGTAACCAATATCTTCTTGCCTCCAACTTAAACCTCTTTATACGTGTCTGAAAATTATAAAGGAGAAAGAGAATAGAATGGTATAGATACATGTATGAGACTGTATTTGTATGCATGCATCCCTATATATATTTATACACTTATTCATTCATTTGGTAAAAAAATCACTACTCATTACTTAGTGATGAATCTGGCTTAAGATACCACTTTAAAGCTATGTGAACATTGGGAGGCTTGCTAACTTCCATGAGATTTTTTTATATAAAAAATGGGGCACTCATACCTATTGGGTTATAATAAGGAGCGACTGATATAATATATAAAATATCTATAAAATATAAATTTTAGATTTATATTTAGAAAAATAAAAATTTAGATTAAAATAAAATTAAAATTTTTAAATTAAAATAAAAATAAAATTTAGATTATAGGTTCCCCCAAAGTGGTAGCTATTATTACATTTACCCTGCTGTTCCTACTACTCTCTAGTCACTGGACTCAGTGCTCAGAGGCACAGAAGCAAAGAAAAAATAACCTCTTTTCTCAAAAGCCTCAAAGTCTGCTGAGGAAGACTTAGAAGAGTGTCAAAAACCAAAATAAAGTATACTAAGAGCTATTAAAAATATTAAACAGGTGTGCACCTTCAAATGAAGCTCAGCAGCCGACAAGAACCTGGTGGGCAGTGGTTGGCAAAAGAATTTCTATCTTTACTGACTTAATTGAAACTAGTTACTAGCCAGGGATTTTGTCTTGGCTATTAATTATTTTAAATTTGTTACAATTGTTTATTGCTCAATTTACTTTTTTTTTTTTTTTTGCTTCTGTTTAAAGTTCGTATATATTTTTAAAGCTTAGCATAGGGAATTGTTCTGCCTTTGTACTTGAATATCAAAAAAGTAGAGGACACAACTGAACTCAGAAAGGTTGTCTTGTCCTGAAATTAGAAGGAAGGCTTATATCAGCAGAGGATCTCTGAGGATACAGTAACATGTGTTGGGACACACACGATGGTATGGAATTTATTTATTAGAGTGAATATCAATACGCCTTATCCATTTGAATTTCAGATGTTTAGAGATCATCACTATTGTCATTCCTCTGATATTGAGGTTATTTCCCCAGTTTCAAAGCTTTAACATAATGGTTTAATATTAGAGAAGTTGGTTTAAGACACAGTGGAGCAACTGGCAGAGAACTCAGCCTTCTAAAGTATAGGAGGGAGGGTGGTCTGGACCACTGTAAGCTATGGTAACCCTAAGGGTTTTGAGGAGCCTGGGTCAGCAGCTAGAATTAGGAAAAGGATGCAGAACACATGCTCACTTTCTCCATTTCTCTGATGGGCCTGACAAAGCTTACATTGTGTGTTTCTCAGGATAGCACCAGTTTGTGCTTTTTGAGAGAAAATTTTAAGTTAGGATAGTATGAACCTTTAGCTGATAGAGGGGAAATCTGATACTGTTCTTTTTGTGTTATTAAATACAAGTGAGAGTAACTAGGCATGGAGAGGAAATGAAATACTTAGAAATAGGCATAAAATAAGAAATCCCAGGAAAATACAAAGAATGCAAGCAAAGAGAAAAACATAGGAATGCTTAGGAGTCAACAACTGAGTTAGAAGAAAACAAAATTAAATATATGAAACAGAAAAATTGACCTCAATATAATCTTTTTAAAAGACAAAGTCTTAGCTGAAATAGTTTTGTTATAGCTCCCTTTTTTGGTTCTTTCTCTCTTAGTTTCTAGTTAGGAAAACCCCCCTTCTTACTTGCTTGCTATTTTTCATAGCTAGGAAAACAGGGAGACAAAAAAGTTGCCCAAGGTGAAGCATCCATAAAGGCTGAGCCAGGACTTTGACCCAGATGTACCCGAGTCTGTCACACCACCTGTCCCCTTCTGAGATGTTGTTGTTGATTTTACAAAAAGGAGGCAAATTAAGTGTATGATTTAAAATGCTTCTTATCTCAGATCTTCATACTACAACCTCCTCTGTATGCTGTCTTGCACTATGCTACATATTCATCTCCCTTTGCTGATTTCCTCTGATGCTGGAGTTCACTTAAGGTTCAATTTTAGGAAGTTGGATTTTTAATAAGATTCCTTTAAATGGTTTCCATATTTAGCCAATCTTGCAGTTCTCAACAGTACATGGAAGAGCAAATAGGGAGCTTAAGAAAAAAAAAAATTAGTTTCTTTAACTACGAGATGAAACCAAAATTTCGGCTTTCTGACTTCTAAGATTTGGAAGCAGTGTTGGCAATCTAAATTTATCAATAGTCGAACATATAGCATTCTTCATAAAGGACTTCTTTATTCTCCTTAGGATAGCAACATTTCTTAAATTTCCAAGAGTGGTCCTTTCCCTCTAAGTGGTTTCCCCATGACGGCTCTTTTCTGAAGTGCGTTAATTCAGGCTCTCTGCCACTCCTGCGTATTAGCTTATATATATGAAGAAAGATGTCAAATATGGAAGAAGTCATTTCTGACCTCATTTTAAAAAGACAAACAGATCTGGTTTAATTTCTTTTCAAACCACATAGTGCTCTGGCATTTTTATTGTATATGTGAAGGCCATGCCTCGTTTTTCTGAAACAACCTTAGGGCTATATTTTTCTTCAGATTGTTACTGGATTCTGTGAGGTAGTCGATACTAAGCTCTGCCGCTCCTGATGGTGTGGTGTGGAAGGAGGGTTAGGAAGGAAGGAGAGCAGGAAGCGGAAGGATGGCAGTAAACATTTTGATTTATGCAATTTTTATGAAAAATGTTCTCTTTGCTTACTGCATAGTGTTACTATTATTATCACTTGGTGGGCCTGAGGCATGGGCCACACACATCATTCGCCTAAAAATAATTCTACAGCCTGTCTGGGTGTCATTATGGTGTTTGTTTCATAACAACTGCCTATGAATCTTTATTAAAATTCAAGTAGGCTGAGACTTGGTGCCAACAACGGAGCCCGTATACACTAACAGAGTGCAGTCTGTCCTTGGGAAGGCGCTGGCAGCGTCAGAGTAGGGTGTGTCAAAAACTAGGCAAACTGCAGAGAATCTCAGGCTCATAAACTCTGAAAGAGGCAGGATGAGACCCTTGGAATGTATTCTGTCTGGCAAGATTTTCAGTATTTGGTTCACTCCCAGAATGAGAGAGACTACACCTGTGGAACTAAACAAGTGGGAATGGACCTCTAAGCATGCCGCCGCTTACCATCTGACCACCTAAGGGAGTGAACACTGAAATGTTATGGGCTTTTTTTTTTTTTTTTTTAAATGGGCTTAAGATTTCTGAAAGACAAAGGCAAATAGCACAAGATTTTTCCTCAGATTATGAAATTATAGGGTTTAGATGGTGGGTATAACACTCTCTATAATAGCATCTATTCTTCCATATATTGAGATAGAACCTGTGTTTATGAAACACAATCTCCATGAAAATCCAGGGAATACCCAGCGTGAAGCTCACAGATTTAATCTTTAAATTAATACTTACTGTTCTTACAAGTGTTTTTATTTTGTGAATGAGAATACTCCTTAAAAAATAAAAACTATGAAGGGGTACCTGGGTGGCTCAGTCAGTTAAGTGTCCAACTTTTGATTTTTGATTCAGGTCATGATCATGGGTCATGAGATCAGGCCACATGTTGGGCTTCACGCTGAGCATGGAGTCTGCTTGAGATTCTTTTCCTCTCCCTCTGCCCCTGTCCCACTCACACCCTCTCTCTTTCTTTCTAAAATAAATAAATAAAATCTTAAGAGTTTTTCCATACATAGGACCGGTTGTAAGCAAAAAAACACATAGTTGTAGAACTAAGATGAAATCAAAGTTCTAAGGGCTCTATTTGGCATTTAATAATGATATACTCCATTAATTACAATATAGCATATTTATTGAAAATGTGGGAAAATGTAGATTGCAAATGCAAAAAGATTTAGCTATTTCCCATGATCATATTGGAGTGATAGCATTATTAGTATTTCACTGGGGCTTTTGGATTTGTATGGTTAGATAAAGGCAATGAGTAATTATGGAATATTCTAATTCTGTCATCCTTTGTGTATGAAAGCAAATATTGTAATAAGAGAGAAGAAGTTAAATCCCCATTCTGTATTCAAATTAAAAGGATCAATATAAACGTATGTAATATTGTATTTTGAACAATAAATTATTTATATCTGTTTATATATCTCTTTATCTCTTTAGAGATAAAATATCTCTAAAATATCTACTTAAACACTTAACTATCTCTTGCTACTGTATCTCTTTACTACTAAACAAGCCTAGAAATAGTAAATTCAGTAGCATCTCTCATCCTCAGATTATAATCTAGTAACATTCTACTAAGAGAAATCAAGATGTCTTGAAGAAATTGATGATTCTATGTCTTTGGTAGGAAATGTGCAAGATTAATTTGGATCACCTTTCATCCTGGGAAGAATGAAAGCTATCAAAACTAGTAGCTCTATCAGAAGAACATAGGAGCTGTTAGCTGTGAAGAGGCTTCCACTGGCCAAAGCTGAGACAACTTAACTCTGTAAAAATTAACAGCAATAGATTGAAGCACATAAAAAATGTTTAAATATATATATTTGATTTTTAAAATGAATAATGGCTTACTCCAAAAGATAAGAAACCGTTATCTTAAAAACAGATAGAGAAAAATAACCAAACATCTATTTTTCCAAATGGTAGATAAGGAGAAGTATTTCTTTGTTAGATATTTTCCAGTTAATAGATCAAAAAACTACTGGAATTTGAATATCACCATTTTGCAAGCCTCAATGAATTACAGGTCTATGCACTCTGAGTATCGATGGTTGCTGACATAACCAAGAGGAAGACAAACATGATATGCCTCCTGGTCTAAGAATACAACAGTCCTCACACGATTGTTAAAAAGACCAAATTCGAGTCCAACGTAGTTTCTATATCCAGTTTCCAATTTACAGGAAACACAGAGAACAAAGACACATGCTAAACTATACTGGGAACATACAAGATCTAAACTGTGGAACACTCAATAGTGTTGGACTGGGTCTTTAACAGATTGATTCTTTTTCTTTCTTTCTTTTTTTTTTTGGTAATTTTTTCTTATTATGTTAGTCATCGTACAGTACATCACTAGTTTTTGATGTAGTGTTCCATGATTCATTGTTTGCATATAACTCCCAGTGCTCCATGCAGTAGTGCCCTCCTTAATACCCATCACCAGGCTAACCCATCCTCTTTTCCCCCTCCCCTCTACAACTCTCAGTTTGTTTCCTAGAGTCCATAGTCTCTCATGGTTTGTCTCCCCTTGTGATTTCCTCCTCATTTTTCTCTTCCTTCTCCTAATGTCCTCCATGCTATTCCTTATGCTACACAAATAAGTGAAACCATATGATAATTGACTTTCTCTCCTTGACATATATCACTTAGCATAATCTCCTCCAGTTCCATCTATATTGATGCAAATGTTGGGTATTATTCATCCTTTCTGATGGCTGAGTAATACTCCATTGTGTATATGGACCAAATGTTCATTTTCACTTTGTCTCGGCTCCTTCTACAGTTTGGCTATTGTGGACATTACTGCTATGAACATGGAGGTGCATGTGGCCTTTCTTTTCACTACATCTAACATCAATTCCAAGGAAATAATGGGTTGGAGGAGAAAACTCTAGATGAAAGGAAACTGAAAAACAATACAAAAATTTTAAGAAGATGCAAGATTAAAAAGAAAACAAATTTCCCTGGGGGAACTACTATATTTAAAATTCTGTAGTTGATTCTAATGTACATTGAAGTTGGCAATTAAGGGGTTAGAAGTTAACCAAGTTGGAGGAAATGCCAGTTGTCTGCGTTATGCTAGAAAAGTGTGTTGGCATTAAGATACCATGGACACGGGGTGCTTGGGTGGCTCAATGGGCTAAAGCCTCTGCCTTCAGGTCAAGCTCCCAGTGTCCTGGGATCGAGCCCCACATCAGGCTGTCTGCGTAGGAGGGAGCCTGCTTCTTCCTCTCTCTCTCTCTGCCTGCTTGTGATCTCTGTCTGCCAAATATATAAATAAATAAAATCTTAAAAGAAAGAAAGAAAGAAAGAAAGAAAGAAAGAAAGAAAGAAAGAAAGAAAGAAAGAAAGAAAGAAACCATGACAGAGGAAGAAAGGTGAGTTATGTGCTAGAGCATTTCAGCCTTAAGATGGAAGCAGAGGTTGACAAGTCATCAGACTTTAAGAGAAGTGGGAGATTTAACAACTACCCTGGAGAAAACTAGAGATAATTAAGATCCTGCCAGGCTAAACAGCTAGAGATGTTTTGATACCAAACTCTTTTGAAGGTTGAGGATAAGCTGTCTGGAAGGACTTGAGTATAAAGTATTGAGTATTATTTCAGAGTGACATTAAATACTTTTAAAATTAAATATTACTGGTAATGTTACCAGATTTTCCTTAGTGTTTATTTCTTTTTCAAATTGCTTTATTAGTTAGATGGCTAGACAGTATGATGTGGGGATAGAGGGTGTGTAACTGATGGCTCTGTGTTCAAATCTTTGTATTACTTTTTAGTAACTTTGTAATGTGGCAGAACTCAGCTCTTAAGTCTCAATTTCATTGTATGCCAAGTGGACATACCTTAAAGAATTGTGAAGAATAAGTCATATTTATGTGAAAACACCACCTATTTTTAAATGTTTTATTGTTTATTTATTTATTTGTTTTTAAATATTTATTCATTTGACAGAGACAATCACCGTGAGAGAGGAAACACAAGCAGGGGGAGTGGGAGAGGGAGAAGCAGGCTTCCCACCAAGCAGGGAGCCTAATGCGGGGCTTGACCCCAGGACCCTGGGATCATGACCTGAGCTGAAGGCAGAGGCTTAATGACTGAGCCACTGAGGGGCTGTTTCTAAATGTTTTAAATATTTAATTTTAGTGTGAACTATTTACAACTTAACAAGACATGCTAACAGATACAGATAATTACATTTAAGACATTTTAACATGGTGCATTAAAAAAAAGTAGCACAGGTAAATCAAAACATCTGCATCCCTTTTTACTTTTTCTTTAATCAAGGTATGACTGCAAAATTGTTTCATATTATATATTATGTTTTTAACAGTTTAATGATGTACAATTCACCTGCCATATGTTCTGTTTAAAGCGTACAACTCCATTTTTTTTGGTCTATTCAGAGGATATACAACCATTATTATAATCTAAATTTAAAAACTGTTTGGTCCCCCAAAAAAAAACCTGGATTCATTAGTGGTCACCCTCCATTCCTCCCCAAATTTCATCAGCCCTAAGCAACTGATAATCTATTTTGTGTGTCCATAGATTTTCTCATCTTGAACATTTAATTTAAATGGAATAATACATTTATGGTTTTTTGTGATTGATTACATTTATTTAGTGTAATACTTTCAAAGGCTCTTTTGTGTTATAGCACTGTTTCTTTTTACTTCCAAATAATATCACAGTGTATGGATATATTTTTTTTATTTCGCTGTTTATCACCTGATGGACATTTGGGTCATTTTCACTTTTTTGGCTATTGTGAAGAATTTTCTGACATATGTATGCACGTTTTAGTTGAGCATATGTTTTATGTTTCTCTTGTGTATGTTCCTAGAAATGGAATTGTGGTTATCATATCATAGCTCTTTGTCTACTATTTTGAGGAAATAGTAAAATTACCTGTTTTCCACAATGACTCTGCCACTGTTTATTCTCACCAACAATGTATGAGGGTTCTAGTTTCTCCTTATCCTAATCAGTGTGGAGTATTATGTCCTGTGGTTTTAATTTGCATTTCTCTAATGACTAATAATGTTAAGCATTCTTTCATGTGTTTCTCCCCACTTACATATCTTCTTTGGAGAAATGTCTACCAATTCTATAATACATTTAAAAATTGGGTTGTTGGTTTATTTCTAAGTTATAAATTTTCTTAATGTATTCTGGATATGAGTTACTTATTAATATATGATTTGCAAAAATTTCTCCTATTCTGACTTATATGCATTCAAAATGCATATAATTTATTAATATGCATATAATTTATTAATTTATTTATTTTATATGTGTATTGATTTCTGGGTATTTTAATATTTACATATGTGACATTATTAACCCTATGTGATTTGGTATTTTTCTTGGCTCTACTCAACATTTATATTGACGTATGTCCTGGCTGACAATCCAGTATAGTTCCTTCTCCAGTTAATTCATTTAACATGATGACTAGTATTCTACAGCAAGGGTAAATCATAGTTTAAGATCATATTTTATTTTTCCTGTATTTTGCCTTCCAGGCAGCTATATTTAAGAAGAGATGAGATGTTGTGAGCACATTGGTTGTTCTCTCATTCTTAACAATTACAGGGTTTGTTGTAAGGTATTTTGGGGTAGAACTGCCTCCAAAAATAGATGACTTCATAATGTTCAGGCACTATTACTCGATATAAACAGTACCCTAGAAACTTAACTTCAGTAATCATAATTTATACAGTAATTCCTCACCTCTGTCGACATAAAAGTATTTAGTTTCATTCTATAGTTGAGACATAGTCATAGTAATTAAGCTTATTAGTAATATAACATATTCTTGAAGTTATAAAAGTAGAGAAAAGAAAGATGTTTGGAAATAGCAAACTGAGGATAACTCATGATGTAAAAACAAAAATCAGTTGCAAAATAAAAAAATACCAAAAATCAAAAACAAACATTTGTAAAGTGAACCGTGGGAAATAAAGATTGTTGAGGACATTGAGGAATGATGCTAAATACTGCACGGTATCAAAGACGTTGACAGTTCCTTATGCCAGACACTGATTTAAAAAAGTGCAGTCCCCCTCCATCAGACATTCTGTTCCAGAAAAGTCACTATCCATGTTTCAAGAAGCTGCAGACATTCTATTCACAGAGAATGCTCTGATTCTGAAGAGGCTATACTTTTTGACCTAGAGAAGTAGAGGAATGGAAGGAGAGCTCTAAAAAGAAACTTTCATATTTTACTGTTTTTATTACTATTTTTTTACTTTCTAAATTTCTTCTACCTTGGCAAAGTTTTATCACATTGGTTATTAATAGTGTATATGTTTCTTTTCCATAGGTGAATTCTTTCACTCATCACTTAGCACAGAACCATAACTCTTAAAAGCTTACTTCATGTTTCGGGCTGTGGGTATTCGTTGTCATGAGACAATGATGTATATTCTCGTTACTCTTTGGCTTTTTTTTATTTATTTGACAGACAGAGACCACAAGTAGGCAGAGAGGCAGGCAGAGAGAGGAAGAAGCAGGCTCCCTGCTGAGCAGAGAGCCCATTGCGGGGCTCGATCCCAGGACCCTGAGATCATGACCTGAGCTGAAGGCAGAGGCTTTAACCCACTGAGCCACCCAGGCGCCCCAGCTTTATATATTTTTTTAAAGACTTATTCATTTATCTTAGAGTGAGAGGGCAGATAAGTGCAGGAAGGGGCAGAGGGAGAGAATCTTCAAGAAGACTCCCTGCTGACTGAGCCACTCAGGCCCCCCAGCTTTGTATTATTTAATCCAGTTTTCATTATTCTTTACAGATCAATCATTTTATTTAGAAAACAATTTGTATTTGTGGCTTCCCTCCTCAGACATATACAATAATTCAGTTTCTTACTATACTATAGTGTAGCAGTTAAGAGGTTGGCCTCTGAAGTCAGATGTCTGAGATGTGTTAAAATCATCTGGGCTTTGGAGCACCTTGGGGGCTCAGTGGGTTAAGCCTCTGCCTTTGGCTCACATCATTATCTCAGGGTCCTGGGATCAAGCCCACATTGGGTTCTCTGCTCAGTGGGGAGCCTGTTTCTGCCTCTTTCTCTGCCTGCCTCCCTGCCTACTTGTGATCTCTCTCTGTCAAGTAAATAAAATCTTCTTAAAAAATAAGATAATCTAGGCTTTGAGAGAAATGGGTGGAGGGGCCTCTGGAGGTCTCAGCTGATTAAGCATCTGCTTTGGTCATGATCTCAGGCTCCTGGGTCGAGCCTTGCATTAGGTCTCCCTGCTCAGCAGGGAGTCTGCTTCTCCTTCTCCCTCTGTCCCTCCTCCAATAACAAAATCTTAAGAAAATAAAAGGATAAATGTATCAATATACAGGAATAGAGGGTGGTTCATTAGACTACTTTTTAAAAATAGACTGGATATTTTCTGTAACAAAAGTTAAAAATGAGTATATTCCATCATATTCTGCTTTAAGTAGACTAGATTTTTTAAACCACTTTGGGTTACATAGTAAATGTGGAAAAGTTAAAATCTTATACCAGATATTTAGAAATTCTTAATTTATAGAGATATATGTGCATAAGTCTAGCTAAGGAAAATTATAAATAACCTTCAGTAATCTCTTAGGAAATTTAGAGTATAAAGCTATGTATTTTACATGTATATGCAAGCATCTTCCTCATTCTTTTAGGTTTCTTGTAATGAACATTCTAGACTTTGAAATCAAACAAATAATTCAGTTTATTCAGATAACCATGGTATCATGGTTATATATATATATATATATATGGTTATATATATTATATATTATATCTTAATAATATATATATTAATGGTTATATACATATTAATATCTATAATATTTTATAGAACAGCACTGTCCATAATGATAGCCAATGGCCAGATGCAACTATTTAAATGTTAATTATAAACAATTAAGATTCAGTTTCTCAGTCCTATGAACCACATTTCAAATGTTCAGTAGTTGTATGTGGCTAGCAACTATATTATAGTACTTGATGGATAGAGTACTTTTATTGTAGCAGAAAGTTCTATTGGGTGACACTGCTATCGAATATAACCAATGTTTGGAGTCAACCATTTATCTTCTCTGTCTCTACACCAATCTCTTTTAGTTGTTTTGGTCAAGAATGAAAGTTTTTCCCTTATGAGTCATACAGTACCAGTCCCCTAAGTGTCGTCAGATGATAGTTCCCATTTTTAACTAAAGATGATTTCCTGTTGCCTGGGGCTTGACAATTCACAAAGAGACCAGAGTTGACAGAAACACCAATAATATAGGATTAGTAGGATTAAAGTGTGGGGGAAAAAATGACAACTGAGTGAAAACGTGAAAGAATGAGTTTGGAGCAAATATGCAAAAAGCATCCTAGATTACTTTGTCAACAGGAACTAGTGTCATTAAAAAAAGGCTTGGCAGGTGTTTTATTCTCACAGAAGGAAAAACTACTTACTGTAATAGAAGACAGCATTACATAGGGCCTTGCTTTACATACTGATTTCATTTAATAAAAAAAGAATCAAGACTAACTTTTGTTTAACTCTTCCATATATACATAATATTTGTTCATACAGACACACATACACACACACATATTTACAATATTTTCTCACTTATTTTTTAAATTCAACTTATTTAAACTAAAATCCCAATTCACCCATTTCTTCCACTCCCCATCCCTCACTTCTGGCAAATACCCACCTGTTCTCTTTATCAGTAAGCTTATTTTATATATAAAATACATTTATTAGCATACATAAGTATATGATTTAATTCTTATTATTATTTAATTATATATGATTATATAGTATTGCCTATATTATTATTTTACTTTGCATAATGCCCACAGGTCTATCCATATTGTCCCAAATGGCAAGATTTCATTTTTTTTTTTTCTCATTGTGGTTTTTTTTAAAATTTTTTATTTTTTATAAACATATATTTTTATCCCCAGGGGTACAGGTCTGTGAATCGCCAGGTTTACACACTTCACAGCACTCACCAAAGCACATACCCTCCCCAATGTTCATAACCCCACCCCCCTTCTCCCAACTCCCCTCCCCCCAGCAACCCTCAGTTTGTTTTGTGAGATTAAGAGTCACTTATGGTTTGTCTCCCTCCCAATCCCATCTTGTTTCATTGATTCTTCTCCTACCCACTTAAGCCCCCATGTTGCATCACCAATTCCTCATATCAGGGAGATCATATGATAGTTGCCTTTCTCTGCTTGACTTATTTCACTAAGCATGATACGCTCTAGTTCCATCCATGTTGTCGCAAATGGCAAGATTTCATTTCTTTTGATGGCTGCATAGTATTCCATTGTGTATATATACAACATCTTCTTGATCCATTCATCTGTTGATGGACATTAGGTTCTTTCCGTAGTTTGGCTATTGTGGACATTGCTGCTATAAACATTCGGGTGCATGTGCCCCTTTGGATCACTACGTTTGTATCTTTAGGGTAAATACCCAGTAGTGCAATTGCTGGGTCATAGGGCAGTTCTATTTTCAACATTTTGAGGAACCTCCATGCTGTTTTCCAGAGTGGTTGCACCAGCTTGCATTCCCACCAACAGTGTAGGAGGGTTCCCCTTTCTCCGCATCCTCGCCAGCATCTGTCATTTCCTGACTTGTTGATTCTAGCCATTCTGACTGGTGTGAGGTGATATTTCATTGTGGTTTTGATTTGTATTTCCCTGATGCTGAGTGATATGGAGCACTTTTTCGTGTGTCTGTTGGCCATCTGGATGTCTTCTTTGCAGAAATGTCTGTTCATGTCCTCTGCCCATTTCTTGATTGGATTATCTGTTCTTTGGGTGTTGAGTTTGCTAAGTTCTTTATAGATTTTGGACACTAGTCCTTTATCTGATATGTCGTTTGCAAATATCTTCTCCCATTCTGTCAGTTGTCTTTTGGTTTTGTTAACTGTTTCTTTTGCTGTGTAAAAGCTTTTGATCTTGATGAAATCCCAATAGTTCATTTTTGCCCTTGCTTCCCTTGCCTTTGGTGATGTTCCTAGGAAGATGTTGCTGCGGCTGAAGTCGAAGAGGTTGATAATGGACTTCCCTGCCGTGTTCCTGACCTTAGCGGAAAAGCTTTCGTTTTTCTCCATTGAGAATGATATTTGCGGTGGGTTTTTCATAGATGGCTTTGATGATATTGAGGTATGTGCCCTCTATCCCTACACTTTGAAGAGTTTTGATCAGGAAGGGATGCTGTACTTTCTCAAATGCTTTTACAGCATCTATTGAGAGTATCATATGGTTCTTGTTCTTTCTTTTATTGATGTGTTGTATCACATTAACTGATTTGCAGATGTTGAACCAACCTTGCAGCCCTGGAATAAATCCCACTTGGTCGTGGTGAATAATCCTTTTAATGTACTGTTGAATCCTATTGGCTAGTATTTTGTTGAGTATTTTTGCATCTGTGTTCATCAAGGATATTGGCCTATAGCTCTCTTTTTTGATGGGATCCTTGTCTGGTTTTGGGATCAAGGTGATGCTGGCCTCATAAAATGAGTTTGGAAGTTTTCCTTCCATTTCTATTTTTTGGAACAGTTTCAGGAGAATAGGAATTAGTTCTTCTTTAAATGTTTGGTAGAATTCCCCCGGGAAGCCATCTGGCCCTGGGCTTTTGTTTGTTTGGAGATTTTTAATGACTGTTTCAATCTCCTTACTGGTTTTGGGTCTGTTCAGGCTTTCTATTTCTTCCTGGTTCAGTTGTGGTAGTTTATATGTTTCTAGGAATGCATCCATTTTTCCAGATTGTCCAATTGTTGGCGTAGAGTTGCTCATAGTATGTTCTTATAATAGTTTGTATTTCTTTGGTATTAGTTGTGATCTCTCCTCTTTCATTCATGATTTTATTTATTTGGGTCCTTTCTCTTTTCTTTTTGATAAGTCTGGCCAGGGGTTTATCAATTTTATTAATTTTTTCAAAGAACCAGCTCCTAGTTTCGTTGATTTGCTCTATTGTTTTTGTGGTCTCCATTTCATTGATTTCTGCTCTGATCTTTATTATTTCTCTTCTCCTGCTGGGCTTAGGGTTTCTTTCTTGTTTTTTCTCCAGCTCCTTTAGGTGTAGGGTTAGGTTGTGTACCTGAGACCTTTCTTGTTTCTTGAGAAAGGCTTGTACCGCTATATATTTTCCTCTCAGGACTGCCTTTGTTGTGTCCCACAGATTTTGAACCGTTGTATTTTCATTATCATTTGTTTCCATGATTTTTTAAAATTCTTCTTTAATTTCCCGGTTGACCCATTTGTTCTTTAGAAGGATGCTGTTTAGTCTCCATGTATTTGGGTTCTTTCCAAACTTCCTCTTGTGGTTGAGTTCTAGCTTCAGAGCATTGTGGTCTGAAAATATGCAGGGAATGATCCCAATCTTTTGATACTGGTTGAGTCCTGATTTAGGACCAAGGATGTGATCTATTCTTGAGAATGTTCCATGTGCACTAGAGAAGAATGTGTATTCTGTTGCTTTGGGATGAAATGTTTTGAATATATCTGTGATGTCCATCTGGTCCAGTGTGTCATTTAAGGCCATTATTTCCTTGCTGATCTTTTGCTTGGATGATCTGTCCATTTCAGTGAGGGGAGTGTTAAAGTTCCCTACTATTATTGTGTTATTGTTGATGTGTTTCTTTGATTTTGTTATTAATTGGTTTATATAGTTGGCTGCTCCCACGTTGGGGGCATAGACATTTAAAATTGTTAAATCTTCTTGTTGGACAGACCCTTTGAGTATGATATAGTGTCCTTCCTCATCTCTTATTATAGTCTTTGGCTTAAAATCTAATTGATCTGATATAAGGATTGCCACTCCTGCTTTCTTCTGATGTCCGTTAGCATGGTAAATTCTTTTCCACCCCCTCACTTTAAATCTGGAGGTGTCTTCGTGCTTAAAATGAGTTTTTTGGAGGCAACATATAGATGGATTTTGTTTTTTTATCCATTCTTATACCCTGTGTCTTTTGATTGGGGCATTTAGCCCATTAACATTCAGAGTAACTATTGAGAGATATGAATTTAGGGCCATTGTATTGCCTGTAAGGTTACTGTTACTGTATATTGTCTCTGTTCCTTACTGATCTTCCACTTGTAGGCTCTCTCTTTGCTTAGAGGACCCCTTTCAATATTTCCTGTAGAGCTGGTTTGGTGTTTGCAAATTCTTTCAGTTTTTGTTTGTCCTGGAAGCTTTTAATCTCTCCTTCTATTTTCAATGATAGCCTAGCTGGATATAGTATTCTTGGCTGCATGTTTTTCTCGTTTAGTGCTCTGAAAATATCATGCCAACTCTTTCTGGCCTGCCAGGTCTCTGTGGATAAGTCAGCTGCCAATCTAATATTTTTACCATTGTATGTTACAGACTTCTTTTCCCGGGCTGCTTTCAAGATTTTCTCTTTGTCACTAAGACTTGTATATTTTACTACTGGGTGACGGGGTGTGGGCCTATTCTTATTGATTTTGAGGGGCATTCTCTGAACCTCCTGAATTTTGATGCTCGTTCCCTTTGCCATATTGGGGAAATTCTCCCCAATAATTCTCTCCAGTATACCTTCTGCTCCCCTCTCTCTTTCTTCTTCTTCTGGAATTCCAATTATTCTAATGTTGTTTCATCTTATGGTGTCACTTATCTCTCAAATTCTCCCCTCATGGTCCAGTAGCTGTTTGTCCCTCTTTTGCTCGGCTTCTTTATTCTCTGTCATTTGGTCTTCTGTGTCGCTAATTTTTTCTTCTGCCTCATTTATCCTAGAAGTGAGAGCCTCCATTTTTTATTGCACCTCATTAATAGCTTTTTTGATTTCAACTTGGTTAGATTTTAGTTCTTTTATTTCTCCAGAAAGGGCTTTTATATCTCCCGAGAGGTTTCTCTAATATCTTCCATGCCTTTTTCGAGCCCGGCTAGAACCTTGAGAATTGTCATTCTGAACTCTAGGTCTGACATATTACCAATGTCTGTATTGATTAGGTCCCTAGCATTTGGTACTGCCTCTTGTTCTTTTTTTTTTGTGGTGAATTTTTCTGCCTTTTCATTTTGTCCAGATAAGAGTATATGAAGGAGCAAGTAAAATACTAACAGGGTTGCAACAACCCCAGGAAAATATGCTTTAACCAAATCAGAAGAGATCCCAAATCGTGAGGAGGGAGAAAGGGGATAAAAAGAGGTTCAAAAAGAAAGAAAGGAACAAAAAAAAAAGAATTAAAAAAAGAAAACGAATAAAGAAAAATATAAAAAAAGAAAAATATATATATTAGATAACCTGTTAAAAACGTTAAAAAAGAAAAGGGTAAAAGTTAAAAAAAATTTTAGAAGAAGAGAAAAAAAATGAAAAAGAAAAAAATTAAATTAACTGCAAGACTAAAAAAAATCACAGGGAGAAAGCCATGAGTTCTGTGCTTTGCTTTCTCCTCCTCTGGAATTCTGCTGCTCTCCTTGGTATTGAAACCGCACTCCTTGGTAGGTGAACTTGGTCTTGGCTGGATTTCTTGTTGATCTTCTGGGTGAGGGGCCTGGTGTAGTGATTCTCAAGTGTCTTTGCCCCAGGTGGAATTGCACCACCCTTACCATGGGCCGGGCTGAGTAATCCGCTCAGGTTTGCTTTCAGGAGCTTTTGTTCCCTGAGTGCTTTCCGTAGAGTTCCGGAGGACAGGAATACAAATGGCGGCCTCCTGGTCTCCGGCCTGGAGGGGCCCCACTCCTCAGTGCGCCCTCCGAGAACAGCGCCCAGTTACTCCTGTCTGCCTGACCTCCGGCCGCACTCCGAGCTCACCAAGCCTGCGACCGGTTCAAGGTAACCCCGAGCTGTGAGCTTACTGTCAGCTCTGTCTCTGTAGCCAGCTTTCCCGTTCCAATACCCGCAAGCTCTGCGACACTCAGACACCCCGATCCCTCTGTGACCCTGTGGGACCTGAGGCCACGCTGACCCCGCGAGGGCTTCGCCCCAGTTTAGCCTCTGGAGCGATGTCCCTCAGTGGAACAGACTTTTAAAAGTTCTGATTTTGTGCTCCATTGCTCGGCTGCTTGCTGGGAGCTGGCCCCTCCCCCCGGGGTCTATCTTCCCGTCGCTTTGGATTCACTTCTCCGCCGGTCCTACCTTTCAGAAAGTGGTTGTTTTTCTGTTTCTAGAATTGCTGTTCTTCTTCTCTTCGATCTGCTGATGGATTTGCAAGTGTTTGCAATCTTTAGATAAGCTATCTAGCTCATCTTCTGCTAGCTGAAGTAGTCTCAGACTGCTACTTCTCTGCCATCTTGACTCCTCCCCCCAAGATTTCATTCTTTTTTATGGCTAAATAATATTCTGTGTATATACACACACACAGTTCTTTTACTCATTCATTGATGGGCCCTTGGGTTTTTCCATATCTTGGGTATTGTAAATAATGCTGCAGTGAACATGGGGGTACATATGTCTTTTAAATTAATGTTTTTATTTTCTTTTGATAAATACCTAGAATTGGAACTGCTGGATTATATTGTAGTTTTATTTTGAATTTTTTGAGGAACCTCCATACTTGTTCCATAGTGGCCGTTCCAATTTACATTTCCACCAACAGGGCTCAACAGTTCCCTTTTCTCTACATTTTTGCTAACAGTTGCTATTTCCAGTCTTTTTGTTAACAATCATTCTGTGTGTGGTGATATCCTATTGTGAGTTTTTTTCAAGATTTATTTATTTATTTGACAGAGATTGAGAGAGCACAAGTAGGCAGAGAGGCAGACAAAGAGAGAGGGGGAAGCAGGCTCCCCACTGAGATGTGGGGCTTATTTTCAACAAATAAGTATTTCTAACACTTAAAACATCCATTTAAAAGCAAATATTTTAAATTGTTTACTTTTTTCATAGATGGTTATCTAAAATTTTATGACCATTTTTTGCCTTATTAAGTAAATTGTAAAAGTAACATTTAATACTTTCTCAACTAACTGGCCTGATAATTATGCCCAGTAGTTTTCATAGTAATTCTAACACAGTGTGGACCCTACGACTATTGAGGTTAGGTTTGATTCTGAAGTAACAGCGATAGGTAAATTGTGATTCTGAAGCCCATTATACACTTTTTTTTCCCCTCATTGTAAAGTGTCACTTCACAGTAGATCAGATACTAACACTTCTTGCTTTTCTTAACAAGCTTCACTATCATTTTGGTAAGAAATCAAGGTTTCTGAAAGAACCAGACAGAAAAGTTTGTTAAGTGAATACACTTAACTCTACATGAATTGCCAAACCATTGGATTGTTATTTGAGGGTTGGACATGCCTCCTCTGCAGAGCTCCTGGGCTTTATGACAACATTCTTCTTCATTCTTCCAAAGGTGTTCTTATTTATTTCCTGTAAGGCTGGAACCTAAGTCTGGATATAACTGATATTGTGAAAGTGGGTTGTTGCCATGCTGCAGAAAACCATGAGTGTCTTTTTAGTTATGTTGATTCAAAACTGGGGGGAGGGCTGTAGAAATGAATGGAAAGGCAGAATTAATGTAAGAACTAACTTTAAGAACCAGAAGTTTTCTTAAGGCTATTCTTGACAGAAACCAAGGGTAATCTCTTCCTTAAAAGCAAAAATATGAGTGAAGTATTCACCCCTATGTACTTGATTTCTTATAACTGCCTCATGTTAAGAACATTTCCAAAATATTTTACACATTTGCTAAATGTATCTTATTGTACACTAGCAAATGTTAAGTTGAATGCTATGTGCATAGTAAAATAATTTTGAAAACCATCTACTTACCTAGTAAAGGAAAAGGGTAACTTTAAGTTCCAGTCTACTTGGTAGGATTTAAAAATTTTTTATCATTAATAAATATTAAGTTGTCTTGAAATTAAATCCCTTTGTATGTTTTTGAGGGAAATAAAAATAAACAATTTGTTTTTACTGATTGCTTTTTAAGTAAATATGAGTGAGCCATAACAAAAAAGAAATCTACACAGAATTATGAAAGCATTCAGAAGCAGATATCCCTTTGAGAGAAAATTACTTTTTTTTCTTTTAAGAAAGGAAGATGGTTTTAAATTCTCAGCAAGGAGTCACCATCTCAATTAAAAATGATTCTGAATAGGGACTTAAAAGCTGCTAGTTCATTTCATTTATGTTTTGGCTATTAGAACCATATATTAGCAGAAACTAAAGTGATGGAAAATTAGTTTGAATTCTTTTTAGAAATAATAAAGAATAAGAGAAAAATTTTTTCTCAAATACTGTGTCCTATTCTTTACATGTAAATTTGAATCTCTTATTACCAGTCACATGATCAAAGAGTCAAAGGCCCAAACTGGTCTTGGAGTGAGTATATCTGATTGATCAGGTAGATGGTGCTTTACATGTGAGGTGACAGAGGAAGACTGTATCCATTGAAAGTCCAGAGAGTGAAAAACATTTATTCACATTTTCAATACAGACTGGTGTTTACCTGTATGAGGAGAGTAAAGATATCTTCTGTTTTTATTTATCTGATATGATTCACTGTTTGAAACAGATCGAAATAACCAGATTGGAGTGAACAGAGCTTTTTAGTAATTGTTCTTTATGAATGTGCACTGTTTCCAGGAGATACCCATGGGCTTATGTTTGCAGTTCTCTTTAATATTAAAACATAATAATCAGCACACTAAAAATATCACCTGTTACTCCCATAGATACTAATAACCATGTTACTAAAGATATTGAGGGCCCACCATTTTGGTGATAGAGGTTCAAGCCCTCTTGCATTTTGTCCATCCTGTTACCCAGGGCTGCCAAATCGCAGTAGGGCCATTTTACCCTGCAGGAACGTAGGGGATGATTCATCTGATTTATCTGAAACAAATCACCTAAGATAATTTGTTCTTGTTGTTGTTTGTTTGTTTTTTTAGAGTGAGCCTGAGCCAGAGTGGGGGCAGGGGTGGCTGGAGGAGCGGGGAAGAGAGGATTTCAAGCAAGCTCCTCACCCAGCACAGAGCCTGATACAGGACTCAGTCTCATAGCCTTGAGCAGACATCACAACTCAGATGCTTAACTGAGCCACCCAGGAACCCCTGACCCCTAAAGTAGTTTAATGCCAAACTGCACAGCCAAACATCACACCTCTAACAATTATTCATATAAAAATGAGCTATCTTTTATAAAATTACTGAACTCTACCAAAGTATTTAAAAATTTGTTCCTAAATTTTGAAAATAAGGTAATTCCAGTTTCAAGACCTAAGAAGAAAATGAAACCAACCTGAATGACATTAGATTCTGGACATTTTAGGTGTTAGGTATTTAATACTGGCCCATTTCATTGCTAAGATTTGCAAACATGAGTAGCTGAATCTTTATAATGAAGAAGTTGAATTCTCCATATACATTTCTGAAAAGTGCTAGTGACAGAAGGCAGCACGTAGTGGAGTTGGGGGACAAGTGAAACAGTGACTGGAATAGTGTGTCTTCTCTTAAGGGAGGACCAAGGACAAACTGGGAACCTAAGGGGGAGAATGGAGCTAAGTGGAACCATTAAATCAGAGTTTATCAAGAGCCACATAGGATGAGAAAAATATTATCACTGGTTATTTCTTTTACAAACTCAAGTATAATGTGTGTAGACACCTAAGTCATGTGCAGTGAAGTCAGCTCAGTTACTCCTATTACTCAGTTTTCCTTCTTTTAAAGAAAAATTGTGTCTAGTGCCATTTCTTGTTTTCATTTTTGAGTTAGCATTTTTTTTCAGACAGGGACTACAACTTTTTTTTTTTTTTTTGCTTATGGTCTCAAAACTGATTTACATAGAGAATGGTAATGTGACTCAAATGGTCCTCACTTAGCAGTATATTGCTACCAACATCACAGATAAAAAGATGTGTTCAAGAAGAAATCCTTTCCTTGTACCCTTACTTAAAAAATCACCCCATCATCGGAATCTGATAGAGAAGGTAAACTTTTTCAAAGAAAGAGCTTATATATTTTGCAGTAAATAAAGGTAAAGTGTGCTTAACTTTTTGCCTTTATCATGTTTACCACTTGTACTTTTATGCTTTTTTGATACCTGGGGAAATGTGACTTCAACTTCAATCCAAAATGTGTTGTGGATTTATACTTCAATAATTTACTTTAATTTAAAAATACCCAAATAGCACAGTAGAAAAAGAATATTCAAAATATCAAAATGTGTATCATAACTTCTCTTTGAAGAGCTGGGTTAGTAATAAGAACTTAGAGATGTTTGATTCTTTACAGTTCACAATAAACTTTGTAAAGGAAAAATAAAAAGATAGAGATAATAGTAATAATATTCTCAGTTCTCAGATGTGCTGAAAAAGGCCAAATGCTCCTAAACACCAATAAAAGGAAGGCTCTTTTGAATTCATTAAGTATGCCAGAATCCTATTACCCTTTTGTCTAGGAATGAACAGTGGAGTTTTCTCTCGCAGATTCAGATCATGTATTATGAGATTCTGCAAACTGTCGGGAAGGAATGATGGCAGTAATACCACACCTGGAACTAGAAAGATGTATCATATCTGGTGCAGCTATGTTGGACAAAGTTGTTTTTTTTTTTTCATCATATACATTCTCTGTTTGATGTGATATTTTTTTCTCTATTTCTTCTGAAAGCTTGTGTATGGGTACATACACACAGATACTGTATGAAAACATGTTCTTATTATATTTGAGTGTGTAGTTAACTAGACTAAGGGGACTTCTTAAATGAATGGGCGTGATTTATTCCCTTGTAAAAGGGAAGACTGATGGTGTTAACATTGAACATTTTCTTTCCTAATGAGGTTTATATTTTGAATGACACCATAAGACCTACAAACACTTTTGATACATATTGTAAAAGAGTAGGGTATATTTGTGTTCCAGGGCTGAGCTAGCTTCTGAGGATTTTTGTGGGCCTTTTCATTTTGCCCTTGGCTGACTCAGTTCTGGGGATAGTGTGGGACAGATATCTGAACCAGATTGCTTTTGGAGAGTCCCCACCATTAAAATAGTCTTTATTGGCTTAATTTGTGAATAAACTTGTACATACCAAAAATAAAAGTATAAACATTTTCCCTATACATGATTATAATGAGGTTGATTGTTAATAAGAGGGATTTGTGAAGATATTTTTTTCTTTTGAAATGGAATCGATTTTTATTGTACCTGGGGATGGATGTCCTTTGAATGCATTTCAGATGTGTTTTTCATATACTCAAGACTAATATGGTAGCTTTCCTTTAGCAGAAGAGTTTTCTGCTATGCCCACTCTTGCCCAGCTGACCTAGAAATTTATATTAATTGATATCTCAATTTACTGATCAATCACAATTTATCTAAAACCCCCCATGCACCAGGTTTGCAATACAGAGTGATGTCATCCAACAATAAGAATTCTCTTAAATGAGGCTCAGTTTACTGTCACATAGTGATGCAGTGAGAAACAGAAAAAGTGTTTTCCAACATTGCATCCTTCCCTTAGTGTGACAATGACAGAATGGTCATTGGTCCACATGTGTGATTCACATTCAAAATATTTTCTTGGTCCCAAATTCATGGACAAATATGTTTCATGTGATTAAAAATGTTTAAAAGTGTTTCTTTTACCCTTGCATTTTATTTGTCTGATCTATATTTTTTTCATGTGCAATAAGCTGATAAATATTCTAGCCAGTTTTTTTTTTTTTAATAATTCTTTTTGCCTTTCTTTTGTAGCTTTTGACTGACATCTATTCACTTCAAGGGTGATTTTCCTGTTGGCAAGAGGCAGAAGAGACACACCAAGCATCCCCTTCAGGAACAAGCAATTTAAGTACTATAATGAGATGGGTCTTTTCAGAGTCTATAATTGGTGACAAGGTGTGGCAGCTTCATATCAGACAAAGATGTACAACACCGAGCTTATTAATGAGGATGGAGCGTCATACTCCAGAAAGCTTCCCGTGACTATGAGACAGGAGAATATAACAGATAGTGTAGGTTGTTACTAAGTCCAATATCTCCAATTTGCATCATAAAACCTTTATGTAAGCCAATTCAAGCTAATCCAGAATGGGCTATTTTCCCCCTTTAGAATTCACTAGGGTAGCCAGCAATCCATCACTTTGGATCCCAGCCCTCCCAGACAACAGCAATAATCATCTAAACGTGCAGATATGCTCAATTTAATTGGGTTAGTTTAGTAACCTTCCTTGTATTAGAGCCAACTTGCAAAGAGATATAATATTTTCACAGTTATGAAGACATAGCAGCTGGCCATAGTAAGATTTGATTGTGGATCAAGAAATCAGATTTTCATCAAGTTAAGAACTCTTCATGGAAATATATATGGAATAAATAATAAAGTAAAATGATTAACAGGGAGACCTACAAAGATATTGGCAAGGCATACAAAAACTGCCTTACTGATAATGCTGAAATCTGCTACTCAGCTTACTCTGATAGCTTTTTACTAGTATTTTTGGGGAAGAACATTAGTTTTAAATAAAACCAAAAGTCGAAGAAGTAGATAATGAAGTGATATATTAATATTGAGAAGCTACATGAAACCTCAAGATGTTGAAATTATTTTGTAAATGCTAATTTATTAAGCTTTATGCAATTTTCTAAAAAAGATAACTGTCTTTTTTTTAAACATTCTTAAAAACTTAAAAAGTAAATATGTTTTATGTAGTCAAATACAATTTCAAGGGAAGTCAGAAAGAGAACCCCGGTGTTGGGTTTCTGGTGTTTGGTTCTGAGGAATGATACTTTTTTTTTCATGTGAACAATAGAAAAGTTATCAGAAAATAAATACCTCTTCTTAAAGGTAACACTGGGACCCATTTTAATGAGGTAAGTGACCAAGATGCTGAGGAATAAAGCACTGTACGATCCTCTTACCATCTGCCCCATATTAACAGATTTCTGCAATGAGTTGTTTATAGTGTAATTACAAAGAAAAACAAGGATAAAATAAAACAGAATGAAAGATAAAGGATTGTTCAACTTCAAATGTCCTTTTCCTGGAAAGCACTTATTCTCAGAACAAGCTGCCCCCTTTTCAGCATATATTGCTTCGAGGGGGTTCTTTCTGTTCATAATTATGGGCCCTTTATTCTATGAAATTAAAGGATTCTCCCTCAGATTGTCACTCAATAGTAATGTTTCTAGGGAGTTTGTGAATTTCCAAGTCATTGAAATATTTCTTGAAGTCCAAATTTGGCCGCCTTTGATTATAAGCTAGAAATCATAGCTCAGTTAAACTTTTAGAATCATTTAAAATTACAATTGTGTAGTGATGAAAATGTTCAGGACCACATTTTGAACCAGCAGTGATTGCATAGTATTTATTACTAATGCATTGCACATTACATGTTCTGCGAAGCCAGAAGCATTTCCTTTGGGCATCAGGACTAGGGGAGAAGAGTCTCAGGGGCCGGAGACTCGCTTCTCCTACTTGGTCAGGGCCAGGTTGGGGGTAGTGAAGTAGAATTACAGGTTCTATGGAGGATGAAAAGGCCTGTTTTGTTTCATTCTCTTCATCTGAATTTTGTTCTTTCTCTCAGGGCTCTATGGTTTGGGTCTAACCCAAATCCTGGTCAAAACTAGAATAAGTTCATTTTCTGCCTGATTTATCATTTATAAAGTAAGGAAGTAAAAGGGCGGAGATTCATTTGATTCATTAAGACCTTCCAGTATCTTAGGTGATACATTTAAAATGAGTGCTGCGGTGGAGTTGGGGAGGGGGCTGGGGGGCTCAGTGGCTTAAAGCCTCTGCCTTTGGCTCAGGTTATGTCCCCAGGGTCCTGGGATCAAGCCCCACATTGGGCTCTCTGCTCGGCAAGGAGCCGGCTTCCTTCTCTCTCTTACTCTGCCTGCCTCTGCCTGCTTGTGATCTCTGTCTGTCAAATAAATAAATAAAATTTAAAAAAAATACTAAAATCAGTGCTGTGGGATTTATGAAATATCAAAATATCTAATTTAGTGAATCTGCTTGTGTTAAATTTACATTTCATATGCCTGTTATAGTTGTTTCCCACTTCCTTTTCTGGGTAGAGAAATAACTAACTAACTAAATAAATAAATAAAGACTCCAATTTAAATCTTTAGATCCCCTTGTATTAGTCCATTCTTCCCAGAAATAGCTTTGAAACAACCACAGACGGAGCAGCAACGTGTGTTGACTAGAGTATGGGCTTTGATATCAGGCACTCCTGAGGTCAGTACTTTTCAGTTTTAGGATCATAAACCTCTCTGCTTGTTTGAGCTTCCCCTTTCTCATTTATGAGCAAAAGTGATACTACTCCTTTGTAGGAGTAGTTACGTGTTTAGAAATAATACATGTAAAGTATCCCTCCTGGGAACTACTGTTTATTACGTGCACTGTGTATATTCTTGCTATTATCATTCCTACTGTTTGTATGTGGGGGCGAGGTCTCTGGGGAAAGGAAAGCGTACAGGTGAGGACTGGTATGGGGATCATGGGATAGCTGATCTTTTCCCCTTATCCTGTTCCTGTGGCAAACTCTGTGCCTTTTCTCTAAGTGATTCATTCGCAACTTGCCTGGCCACCTGCGTGCAACCTCACCACTCTTTCATTAAGTGTTCAGTAATAAAAATAAGATAACAGTTTGCAACTTCTAAGCGTGGTGACTCAGCATTCACTCTGCTTGTTAAGTCACCTATGTTTCCCCTCACTTGATGCAGCAGAACCTTGGAAATAAGGATGTTTGAGGATGTAAACTTTATTTTTTCACACCCTGAAACTTAAAAAAAATTTCTTAACATCTTCTGTGTTTTCTCTGAAATAATGTTTTGTGTACAAAAAAAATGAAAGGGGAATTTGATGAGTATTCAGAAATTATCATTACTATCAAAATTCAAGTATATTTTATTTCTTTTTTTTTAAGATTTTATTTATTTTATTTGACAGAGAGAGAGAAAGATCACAAAAAGGGGAGAGGCAGGCAGAGAGGAGGAAGCAGGCTCCCCACCAAGCAGAGGGCCTGATGTGGGGCTCGATCCCAGGACACTGAGACCACGACCTGAGCCGAAGGCAGAGGCATAACCCACTGAGCTACCTAGGTGCCCCTCAAGTATATTTTCTAATAAATACGCTTATATCTACTGTTCCAGGCCTTTTGTAGATACAGGTTTTAGAATAGGTATAACAATAGTTAAAATTATTTCAGCAATGAAACCTAATAAAAATATGAGGAATTTGAATTTAAGATCTTTTAAAAAGAGTCTAATATGAAGGGAAAGAAAACATTACCAATTCCAGCAATGATTTTTTTTTTCAGTTAGGTGGGACTCTCTTATAAACTATGTCTTTAAAATGAATGAAGACATATTTCATCCTGTTACTTTTTCTGACAGGTGTCATTATTCCAGGACAAATGTTTGAATATCTTAGGTACTTTTAGAAAGTAACAGCTGCTAATAATCTCTGAAGTTTGAAACTGATAACCACAGTCCATCAGGTGTGGAGCTGAGCTGAACCTTCTTTCGTTATTGTTGGAGACATGTATTCTTCCTTTCTCTCTAAGGGAACTTTTTGCAGAGAGCCAGGTAACATGCTATGCCTGGCTGAAAATAATTCGAAATGGGAGTTTTTAAAACCTACATATCTACGAAGATATCCCGCCTGCTCAACTTTCAGGAGAAAAAGAAAACTTTTAAGTCCTTATCAAACATTTAAATCTTAACTCTTGCCATTTTTATTCTTTTCCTGCAGGCAACTTAATTTCTCTAATTCTCTATGTTTTACATCTGTACTCATGAAAAGTACATGAGCACATAGGAGACTCCTCGACCCTCCTATGTTTTATAACTTATTAGTCACTTTTAGTCTTGTTTCCAGAAATCTGAAGAATATTCCTCTATAACAATAAATTGCTCACTTTGCTTCCTAGTTACTCCTTCTTTAAGTTAATATTGTCCTCTCCTTGGGCATTTTCATCTATGAGCAAGAAGTAACATAGAAAATGATGGGTCTCCTCATTCTCTGAGAGGGTTTACACATTGCTGACCCCAAAGGAGGTGGCAGGTAGACTCCTAGAAAGAGAGTAGCTGACAGCTCTTTGGTGGCACTAGCAAGCAAATGTGTTGTCTTGATTTGTAAAGGGTTTTAATGTCATCAATAGTAATTCAGCAAAGAGAGAGTTGTAAAATGCAGCTCAAAATGTAGCAAATTGCATCATTGTTAGTGCTTTAGAATTTTAAAATATCTGCAGCAGATGGTAGAGTGCTAGGAGCAATGTCTTGCTTTAGTGTCTAGGAAAAGTTTATGTCATCATAAACTCTAGCGTGATTGTGGCTTCTTTGGCCTGCTGGAAAAAGTTGTTATTTATTTTCCTTCAAATAATAATTTGCTTTTAAAAATATTTAGCAGAGTATCAAGAAATCAGGATTTCTCAGAGAAGTGGTTCACTTTCCAAAGACAGAAACGAATATTATATAGTAGCCTTAGAAATGAGGACATGTTTCAAAACAACTTAATAGAGGTTAGAATAAAGGTTAGGCAGAAAATTTTTCTGCTATATGTTGTACAGTTTGGTTTTAAATGTCCTAAATAAGAAGTTCTTGCTACCAAAAAATTGGGGGAAAGTTCAGTTATGTACAAACCAAATAATGTACAAATTCTTCAAATTTTAGTTCTGGAAGCTTCTTTAAATATTTTAGCTCCTTTTATACCATTATTTATAAATGGCAGAATTACAGCTGTCATGATGTACCCAAGAACATACATTTGGAATAAGGCCGCTAGGGATCTCTCCTTTTCCTCAACTTAGATTGATGTTTTGCATTTTTCCAGTGCATTAAAGTAAAAAATTTAATAAACTAATAATTGTGACAGTACAAAAACTTCTTAAATTGAAATTGGTAATTATCTGTGCAATAATTACAGCTATCAATCTCCTAGAACCTGGAAGAAATTAAGAAATAGGTTGCCTTATTTCTGAGAATCATGCAGAAACCCCAAATGAAAAATAGGTTAAAGTGTAATTCTATTTTTTTAGAAGCAAATAGGACAAAAACACACACACAAAAAAACAACAGCCCAGAACACTTCAAAATAGGAATCATTTTACTAGCAAATACTATACACAAATCAACTTGGGTTATAAATTATGGGCTACTAGGATAGGCTTTAAAGCCAGTCCATCTGGGATGGAATCTTAGCTCTGCCACTTAGAACCATACCATTTAAGCCTGTTTCTTTTTTCTTTTTTTTTTTTTTTTAATTTTTATTCTAATTCCAGTTAGTTAACATACATTGTAATACTAATTTCAGGTATATGGTATAGTGATTCACCACTTCCATACATCACCTGGTGCTCATCAGGACAAACGTACTCCTTAACCCCAATCACTTGTTTCACCATCCTGTGGCCCACTACCACCCCCTCACCCCTACTCCCCTATCCCCTTTCCTCCCTACCCCCCTACCCCCCTACCTGCCTCCCCTCTGGTAACTGTCAGTCCATTCTCTATAGTTAAGATTCTGTTTCTTGGTTTGTCGCTCTCTTTCTTTTTCTTTTCCTTTGTTAAGTATGTTTTGTTTTGTTTAGATTTTTTTAATTTATTCATTTGATAGACAGACAGAAATCACAAGTAGGCAGAGAGGCAGGCAGAGAGAGAGGAGGAAGCAGGCTCCCCGCTGAGCGGAGAGCCCCATGCGGGGCTTGATCCCAGGGCTCTGGGATCGTGACCTGAGCCGAAGGCAGAGGCTTTAATTCACTGAGCCACCCAGGCGCCCCAAGTATGTTTTTTAATCTATGCCATGGTTTTCTCATCTGTAAAATGGAGTTACCTATTCCAAAATGTCATTGTGAAGATCAAATGGATTAATAATGTAAAAACACTTGTAAAAATCTCTGGCAAACAGCATGCTTATAACAAATTCAACTGCTTTTTTTATTATATATTAAAGTTGGTGCGTTATTGAGTGAACTTTTTTCAGAAAGATAGCATGGCAGTGGTAGAGAGGAGCAGGAATGCATTGCTGATTCTGAGGAAAGCTACCGAGTGCCAAAGAATTAGTAGAAAAACAGGTTCTAGAGAAGTTTACAAGAGAGGTGCTCCCCAAATCATTTTCTACTTTATTCTATGGAAATTGCCCCCAAATAGACAGAATTAGCTCTATTTAGTTTCCCTCTTAATTTGCTTCAGTTTCTCCAACCTTCTGTACCTTAGTTTCATTCTCTTTATCTAGGTACACACACACAACACATGTATACGTATATGTGTTTTTTCCCTTAAAATTACGCTGGGGAGATTGTTATTCCACTAAGAAAAAAAAAAATGCTCAGATAAGAATAAGGCTGTTGGCTTTTCTATTTTGTGCTGAATCTCTCTTGATAATACTCGAGGGAGAAAAGTTAATCTTGTGGGAGACAACAGAGGAGGATTTTTATTCTGCCCTGTAGCATCACAGAAGTCTAAGAAAGAGTTCACTTCACTTGTTTCTCACAGTTCTCCTGAGACCAAGGGACCAGGTTAGCATTTTCACTAACTCATAGTTGTTCCATGCCCTCAGACCCCACCACTGTCTCCCTTCCCGAAGGCCATACATACACACTGCGTGGCTCTGCTGCTCTCAGAAAGCTGAGGGAGAAAGTAAACAACGCAGCAGTCAAAACGAAGGAAGAGCATGTTGCTAGGCATGCTTGGGGAATATTTCCAGACATCTTTTATTCTGAACCTCAGTACTTGTTGCCTTAGTCACCAGTCTGTAGAGATTCTTTTCTTTTGATATAACATTTTGACCTTTATCTTACACTCTTTTTAGTTATATGTAAAGTTAGTTGTCAGGAGCCGGCATTCCTTGGTCCTTACCCATTGCATGTTACTTTATGATCAAGGACAAAGGCATTGATGCTGCTGGCTGATGTCCCTGCCTTGTTCCTGCCACCACTGACATTCACCTTTCTGGCTGTCACTCTTGAAAAGTCACGTATCATTTTAGAGGGTCATCTTCTTTCACAGATTCAGTCGTCAATGTATATGAAAAAAAAGCCCATCCTTCTCCACAATCTTTGTCTGTCAGTTCAGCACAGCTCTCCAACCACAAGATACAAAAGAAATCTGTTAGAACACGCCTCATTCTTACATGGGTTAACAAGTGCTGCATATCACATCAGAACTAAAGAAAATTGTTAAAGTCACCCCAATGAGAGAGTATATACTTCCTATATAAACTGAGTATAAATTTCCCCCAATGTCATTATGTGTGTTTTTCCTGTGCCAGAGAAAGACTACAAGGACAGAGCTCTTTTTTTTTTCCAGTGGCCTCGCATCCTTTGTTGACAGTCAGATGCCACAGTGTTCTAGGGAATACCTGTAATTCATTCCATTGTTGTGTATGAAAAAATTGCTGTCCTTTTTGTCATTTTCTCCGTAACTCAAATGTAGATGGACACCTTTGTCAATTTCTTCATTCTTCTTTGTTGGTACACAGTAAATGTTGCTTGTATATTTTCCTTTGGAACTAAGATATCAAACATGAAGCATATGTGAAATGTAGGGGGTTTTGATATATAAGTCTCCTTTTTCTGTATCAGAAGATTGGTAAGATAGCAAAATTCTTATAACAAGTATATGTGTTAATGGAATGATCACTTGTAAAACTAGTCCCTACTCTCCACTCTTGGCACCTAATCGCTTTTCATTAGGTTTTTATTGACCACTTTCAACTGATTGTCAGAAGACAGTGCAAAGAAAAGGTGGGACAAATGTATTGCTACATGAATCTGAATCTTATTTAAAAAAAAAAAAAAGGTAGAGTTATGAAATCAGTGTGTCTTGGAATAATCCCACATTGTTGTCTTTGTTCCAAACCTCTGAATTTTTTTTTCCCCCTCCAGGGACCTACACAAATCTTCATTTCCAGAGGGAATTCTAATTAGACTATACTAATACCTGGCATCTCCCTCTTAACTATCATTGAACCAAGATAAGCCTATGACTCAAGTCAACTATTGAGTAGATGAAAATGACCTCTCTCGTAGATTTTGAGAGGAATGGAGTTTTAGCTTTCACATGTTCTCCTCTTGTAGAAGTCGATAAATAACTTTCAGATGCCTCAGGCTCCCACTGTGCTACTACAAGGGAACCACCCTTTGGATGAAGCTTAGGATATGGAAGGTAGGTTGAGAAAACAAACAAGAGGTTTTGATAGTGTCATTGAACACACTCTAGCTCCAGTTGCGTCTACTAATAAATTTCCTTGAAAAAGAATACACTTATCATGATAGGAACTAAGTAATGTATAGAATTGTTGAATCATTGTATGGTACATCAATATAATATATCTTGACTATATTGGAAAGAGAAAGCCTTAACTGAAAACATTTCCTTGAAATTAATAAACTCTTGAGTTAAGAATGTTAGATATTTAAGCAACATTATATAGTTTCATAACTGAAAGTTACAGGGAAGAATTATTGGAATGACAAGCCAGAACAATGACCATTGGGTATATTGAAGACTGAGACCAGTTACGAATTGCAAAAGAAAATTTCCAAGTATAAAGATATTTTATGCACCCCAAAGAGAATATTGAGATACCAGAAAATCAAGAGAGACTTCGGAAACTTGATAGGTTACTAGAATATTTTTTTCAAGTATGTATTATTTTATGATCAAGCTGGATCTGAGAAATATCAAGGTGTTCTATCTGCCTTAAAGAATTTCACTGAAAAAATTTGCCTCCTTCCAAAAAGAACTTGTTTATTCCAAAATTAGTAGATATTATCAGTGAATATTAAGTCATTAATAATTGAATGGATTATTTAAAAATTTGTTTCTTATCTTTAAATTTCTAAAATATTGTTAATTATTTGAAATGGATTGAATTTCAATTGATCCTTTTCTGTAACAATTATCACATGCAAAACACTTTTTGCATATAATCAGTCATGATTTACTATTTCCAGTTTCAGGTAGAAATGAAATTATAAACGGAATTATTAGATATCTCTCTTTCAAAATAAGTAAAATAGTATTATACCATAAATTAATGCATATGATAAGAAAAATCATATATTTTACAAAATGACATTGATTCTAATGTCATAGCACATATATCACGGCTAGCTTACAAGATGATTCCCATTATGGCCAAGAAAAGTGTTCAAAAAGGGCTTCCTTCTTTCAGAATATGTTTTCCTCCAAACGTTCTTTTTCTTTAGCATTATAATCAATGGTAAACATTTCTAAGTGGCTAACATTTGGTAGGCACTGTAAAGTCAAAGAAATATGAGTCACGATACCTCCCAATAGAAAGTTTTTTCTAATTGTGTAGAAAAAAACAAAGAACTGTATAGAGCCTTAAGGTAGAATAGAGCTAAGGACCAAACCAGGGCTAGAGATAGCAGGTACTAGAATCATTGTGGTTCCTACAGACCAGACTCACACTACCCAGACACCAGAAAGATTATAATCTACCAGCATTCCTGAGTTTACTATTCCAGATAAGTCTATGGATCATAGACAACGGCATCATCTTGGAGCTTCTTAGAAATGCAGACTCTCAGGCCCTGTCCTGAATCCACTCGATCACAGTTTTTGTTAACAAATCCCTAGGTGATTTATATACATGGTGAAGTCTGAGAAACATTGTATGCAGAGTATGAAGGAAAGAAAGATTTCAATCATTCTTTTCCCAGTTTTTTTCCTGAATTGGCTGGTTGTAAGTCTTTAATGTCAGGCTTAATATATACACAGATTCCTTATTTATTTTATAATCAGTATTAATGTTCCTTGTGCAGGATGACTCTGCCAAGATGGGCACTCTACAACCACTGTGTCAGAGTAGGAGGGCTTCCATACAGAGTTCTCATTCCCAGGAATCACCCATGGACTTCCTCTTCCTTATCTTCAGTTTGACTGCAAGAATGTATGGGAAAGAAGAATGAGCACTTGACAGGCGTCCTGGTTTCTGATCTCTGTTTGGGCACTAAATAGCAGCATGATCTCAATCATGTAATTACTCCAGGTAGTATTTTCTTTTCAATAACATGGTATTGAATGATCACTGAGTCTTCTTTTAGCTCTGAAACTTAATAATTTGATTTCAGATTGTCATACCTTAGAAGATAAAATATAGGAGACTAATACTACATAACCTTCCGTGTGGTTTTTCAGAGACGAGAATGTTGAGTTGGTGCTGTGTGTGGAGTATGCATGAAAGCAGATTGTTGTTGCGGTAAAAATAAGAAAATGCTGAGATGCCTCAATGCCGTGCTGTTATTTAAAGGAACTTTTTGCTTACTTTAAAATACAAAACAGATTTTTTACCTTCAACAGCCAACTTTGAAATACTGTACATATTTCTTATGTAAGCTAAACATTGTTGGTATGACTCATAAAGAAGAATCCTAATGAATTCAACCTTGCCCTGTATACTTATTTTCTTATTTCTGTCTTTGACCTAATTTCCTCACACATTTTTCTCTTGCTTAGAGTTGTGTTATTTTGAAGACTAGAAGCTTCCTATTCAAGGGCTTGCCTTCAAAAATTCATAAGGTAAGTGATTATTGAGTGTCTCTTTGGGACAAAGCAATGCTTATCTTCATGAGAAATTTAAAGAAATAAAACAAGTCCATGATGTTAACATTTTTGAGTAGCAATTATATAATTAAGGTCATCATAAATTCAGGCACACTATTTATTGTGGTAGCACTTGACTACCAGGCACTGTGTATACTAGATAAGATCTTAGTTAATCCTCTTGACAGTGCTATAAAGTAAGTACTGTTACTTCTGTTTAATAGAGGAAATAGCTGAGATTTAGGGAATTAAGTTATTTACCCAAGGCTACTGAACGTCTAATTTAAAACTTAGTACATCATACTCATGCTATGTTAGAAAAGGTTTTCTAAAGGTACCTGGGTGGCTCAGTCAGTTAAGCGTCCAGCTCTTGGTTTTGGCTCAGGTCATGATTTCGCAGGTCATGAGATGGGGCCCTGTGTCAAGCTCTGCGCTCAGTGGGGAATCTGCTTGAAAGTTCTGTCCCTTTGCCCCTCCCCTCATGTATGTACATGCCATCTCTCTTTCTTGGAAATAAATCTTTAAAAAAAAAAAAAAGTTTTTCTGACCTTGAAAGGTATATTGAAATAAGACAATGATGGAGTATTAAGAAGAAAACAAAACAAGTAAAAGGCTACAGTAGTGGTCCTGCAAATAGGTAATTCAGGCTTGAGTCATGTCATTATGAGTTGAATTGTACACCCTCCAAAAAGATACATATCGAAGCTCTAACCCACAGTACCTCAAAATGTGGCCTTATTTGTAGGAAATAGGGTCACTGCAGATGTAATTAATTAAAATAAAGTCATACTGGAGTATAGTGGGCCCCTAATTCAATATAAGTGATGTCTTTATAAGAAGATGGTCATGTGAACAGTAACCTGCAGGGAGAACAACATGGGGCTATAGAAGCAGAGGTTAGTATTGCACGAACGAGCAAAGGAACCCTAAAGATTGTCTGCAAACTACCAGAAGCTAGTAAGAGTCACGGAAGGATTCTCCTGCAGGCTTCCGGGTGAATGTGGCCCTGCCAACACCCTGATTTTGGACCTCCAGCCTCCAGAACTGTGAGACCTACATTTCTGTTAGTTTAAGCCAGTTTGTGGTACTTCGTTACCAAAGCCCTTGAGAAACAAGTATACATGACAATAGAAAATGGAAACTAGAAAAGAGAGGAAGGCATACAAGTTAGATGGGGAAAAAATGGTGGAAATATATGCAGGAAGTCAATATGTGTGCAAAGGTGAGCCAAAAGTAATTCAGAAGTCTTGAACGTGGGAGGCCATGGAATATAGAAACTAGTGCTCTTTACAAATGAGGAGGTAAGAGGTTTTTTGAATGGAGTGAAGAACAGAGTGGAGAAGGGATCTGTGTGGATGATGAAAGTAGAACACATTTTAAGGAAAGAGAATACTGATTCAAGTACAATTAAGACAGAGAAATTGTGCCCAAAAGAGATTAGAATTTTGTTGAAAATGTACATGACCAGAATGATAAAAACCATAGTATATACTGAATGCTCTTACATCCAAGTTACTTTATAGATGTCATTACTAATCCTCACAACAGCACCCTAAGATGTGTTAAAGATGAGTAACTTTCCACCAGACCATCTCCTTCATATAGTAAGAGTTGAAGTAAAAAGTCAATACTTAATCATTAGCATTTTCTAGACCCTCTTGCAGGTATATATGATCTTTTATGATTTTGACTGGTTTTCACTGAGAATGTGGGCAGACTAATATGTATAGCTTAGAGACTAAGCATTGAAGAGGAAGGTTCCTCACACCTTTCGTGTTTTGCCAGCTGGATATGATGGCCCATTGACCAAACCTGCCCTCCTGGATATTTTATAAAGACGTTTTGTGGAATGGAGCATGCCAGTTCACTCACATATTGTTTTAACTCCACAGCAGTGGAATTGAGTTTAAACAGAGACATTATGGCTTGCAAAGGCTAAAATATTTATTATCTGGCCCTTTACCCCCAAAAATCTCCAACTCCTGCCCTGGAAGATGGTAGTCAAATACTTGAAGGAGTCTGGGTCCCTAGAGCACTGACGAGAGCTGCCATTAGCATGAACCCAAACTTTTTAGATCATTATGTGAGCCCAAGGGAAGAAAAAACCCCCCAAAACCTATTATGTTCATTAAATTTCACAGTTTACTTGTGACAAGTTTATCCTATCCTTACTAATGCATCCATTTACAGATTAAAAAAAACATTTCAGAGAAGTTAAATCACTTAGCTACTAATACATTAGTAAGTGAAAAGGACAGGATTTGAATGCAGGTCTGAGTGACTCTAAAGTCTATCCTTTTTCTCTAACTTCAGAGCAATCATCTCCAGATACTGAATTTATGGGGATTTGATTTTCTTCTTTGTGTTCTTGTGCATGGTTTTTTCTAATAGCTTTATCGCTTTATTGAGATACAGTTCACATATAAACACATTCACACTTTAAAAATAGATACTTTTAGGGGCGCCTGGGTGGCTCAGTGGGTTAAGCTGCCTTTGGCTCAGGTCATGATCTCAGGGTCCTGGGATCGAGTCCCGCATCGGGCTCTCTGCTCGGCAGGGAGCCTGCTTCCTCCTCTCTCTCTCTGCCTCTCTGCCTACTTGTGATCTCTCTCTGTCAAATTAAAAAAAAAAATCTTTAAAAATAGATACTTTTAATAGATATTTTAATGGTTTTTGATATACTCACAAAGATGAATAGCCATCACCATTATCTAATTTTAGAGCATTTTCAGTAATCCAAAAAATCCCATTAGCAGTGACTTCCTATTTTCTAGTCCTCTTATCACCTAGGAACTACTAATTCTCAGTCCTGTTAATAACAGAACAAGGATGAGTTTACCCATTGTAAAATGAATGCAATAATAATAATATAATAATAATAATAATAATAATATTATATAAATGCAATAATAGAATATGTGGACTTTGTGACTAGTTTCTTTAACTTAGTATAGCATTTTCAGGATTTATATATGGTGTGGCATATATAAGTACTCTGTTCTTTTTCATTGATGAATAATAATATTCTGCTGTATGCATATATCATATTTTGTTTATCCATTAATCATTTGGGTTGTTTGTACTTTTTAGCTGAGGAATGATGTTATTATGAACATTTGTGTACTAGTTTTTGTGTGAACATACACTTTGATTGTCTTGGGTATATACACCTAGGAGTGGAATTGCTTGATTCCATGGTAACTCTATCTTTAACATTTAAAATAATTGCTAAACTGTTTTTCAAAGTAGCTGCATCATTTTATATCCTACCAGCAATGTATAAGGATTCCATTTCTCTATGTTCTTGTCAACACTTGCTTTTGTCTTATTTTAGCCATCTTTGTGAGTACATAGTGATATCTCATTGTGGTTTTGATTTGCATTTCTCTAATGACTAATGATGTTGTGTATCTTTTCATTTGCTTATTGGCTGTTTGGATATCATCTTTAGAGAAATGTCTGTTCAAATTCATTGCCAATTTTAAATTTGAGTTACGCATCTTATGTTGATTTTTAAGTGTTCTTTATATATTCTGGATACAAGTCCCTTACCAGGCAAATGATTTGAAAATATTTTCTTTGATCCTGTAGGATTTGGGGGTTTTTGTTGTTGTTGCTGTTGTGTTTTTGTTTGTTTGTTTTTACCTTTTTTAAGAGTATTTATTTGAGAGAGAGAGAGAGGCAGAGGGAGAAGCAGACTCCCCACTAAGCCAGGTGCCCAACATGGGGCTTGATCCCAGGACCCTGAGATCATGACCTGAGTTGAAGACAAAAGTTTAATCAGCTGAGCCACCTAGGTGCCCCAAAATATTTTGTTTTGTTTTGTTTTGTTTTGCTTGGTGTCCTTTGCATCAAAAATTTGTTTTATTTGATGCAGATCAATTTATCTATTTTTTTCTTTTGTTTTTGGTGTCATATTCAAGAAACCATTTTCTCATCCAGAATCATAGAGATTTACATCTATTCTTTCTTCTAAAAGTTACATAGTTATAGCTCTTACTTTTAAGCCTGTTGTCAATTTTGGCTTAGTTTTAGTATGTGGTATGATAAAGGGGTCCACCCTCACTCTTTTACAGGTGGATTCCCAGGTAACCCAGCACCATTTGTTGAAATGTCATGCATTCTTCAGCTTTTAATTATAATGAATTTGTTTTGTGATTGAAAACACTAAGTATCATAAAAATTATGCCAAACACTTTTCAAAATTAAATTTAAATATATGTAGAAGGATAATGGTATGTCACAGAAATTGAAACCAGGAAACTGAAGGAAAATTGGGAACACTAAGCTATCATATGCAAAATAAAAGTCAAAGAACTTAAAGAGAGAAAGGAGAGACACACTCTTGGGAGGGGAAACTGAAAGGCTGCATTTGTTGCATTTAATGATAAGTATATGAAGCATATGCAGATAAAAGCAATGAACATGACTCTCAAGAATTTTAGTGATGAGAGAATCAGAGTTCAAAGGATAAGTAGAGGTAGAAGAAAGATTATTATAATGCAGAGGAACATTTTTGGGAAAAAAGGAGTCATTGGGAAAATACTGAGAATGCAGGAAAAAGATAGTAATTGATGAAAAAGTTGTAAGAGAAGGGTGTGTAATAGGTCATGGACTGGAATAGAAGTGTGGTCTCAATTTGTAAGAAAGAAAGCAATGTCAGAAAGCAGAAGGAGAAAGATTGAGTGATAGGTAGAGAAACCAAAAAAAGCAGAAGGAAAGGTATGGGAAGAGATAGGGAGGGAAGAAGTTATAAGGTGAGACTAGATGAATCAAGAGCCAAAAATAACATTAATTATAATCTCTTTAATACATAAAGAGAACTGTCTTTTCCTCACATGGCATTTAAGTGTGATCATTCAGTCCAGGTCTGTAAACTTGATAAGCTACTGTTTGCTAATGAACCTGTGTACAAGAGATAACAAGTAGAAGTTTGACCCAGATATGTATTTTGCTGAGATACTCTGCGAGTTAATCAAAACAATCCAAAAAATGACTCCTCTGAAAGTCAATACACTTAGCAATCCTGAGCCTGCATGGAGGCAGCAGCAAATACTGAGGGCTACAGGTTACGTGGCCCCTTTAGAAACAGGATCTCCCTTATCGTTTACCTCATTTCTTACATCTCCCATATGTATGTATATATATACACATATGTGTGTGTGTGTGTGTGTGTATATATATATATATATGGGATAATAATAATAAATGAATGAGCAGAGATTATATAAGTGGACATGATTCTCTACTTACTCATTTATTAATTATTTAGCTTCATAGTTGAAAAGGAGGAATGACACATGTTTATTTAATGAAACCTGTAGCATAGAAGGCAAGTTGCTAGTAAACAACCAGATCTGGCTTTAGTGTGCTTAGGAATTCAAGGGCATTTTACCCAACAATTGTAATCCATGAATGGAACTTGAAGGGGGAGGGGTACCAGAATAAATACAAAGATATTTTTGAATTAGAATAGTTTCACCTCTTCTTGTCTTTTCTCTGTGATTACAAGCAAAGAATATGATGTATAAAATCTGAGGTTATCTAATTCCCAGCAGGCCAACCGATACAAATGACTATTGCAGATTCACATTTCTTTTTTTTTTCTTTTTTTTTTTTTTAAAGATTTTATTTATTTATTTGACAGAGAACACAAGTAGGCAGAGAGGCAGGCAGAGAGAGAGGAGGAAGCAGGCTCCCCGCTGAGCAGAGAGCCCGATGCGGGACTCGATCCCAGGACCCTGAGATCATGACCTGAGCCGAAGGCAGCGGCTTAACCCACTGAGCCACCCAGGCGCCCATCAGATTCACATTTCTGACAATCTGACAAAATAAGTACATTTTCATATAATATTGCTTTTGAGTACTCCAAAGTAAGCCTCTTATAGAGTCTTGGATCATATCTTTTTAAACAAGGAAGGTAATGAATGACCTTGATGTGTGTAAATTTACAACTATTATTATAAGACTTTTAAACAATTCCCTGAAACTGTTCATCTAAGAGCTTGAATAAGTCATTAATGCTTTCTCACTGTGTTTCAAAATTTTTACTTCTAAAGTCCTCAGAAATCTTCTTTCCCATGCCAACATTCTAGCCACTAGAAGGAATAGACTGGGATTTTCCTGCTTTTATTTATATAATGCTTTTGAAATTAAAAAAAAAAAAAATGTTCCATGCCATGACACATATAAATGCACTCAGACACAATGGATGCTGCCTACATAGTTGTCTTCAGAAAAACACTCACACACATGAGAAATGTGTCCTACTCTCCCCTCACCCATACTGTAGAAATAGTCTCATGAACAGAATGCAATACTCGGGAGAGAGAATCAGAAAGTTGCCAGATTTCTTCTCTTTGCTCCGGCATCATAATCTAGCTTTTCTGGTGTTGTGTGGTCTAGCTCTATTATCTCACTCTACCCTGTGGGGCCACCCATGGACAAGTTGCCTGATTTTGTCTTTTGATCTCAAATGTGTCCCTTTTTTATAATCTCCCATCTGATCCATTTGGAGGAAGTTGAGAAGAAAGGCACTGAGTGCCAGCAGACTTCATTTTCTGAGTATCTGTCTGTAGTCTCTATCACCTTGGCACATGGGAGCAGGTACTCTGAATTTTCATATTGCTTTTTAGTCACTTATCCCCATCAAGAATGGGTAGACCCACATTTTTCAACTAAGCTCTCTAAAAACACGTAAATAGCAAGCTGTTCCCTCACATGAATCTGTAAAAAACAATATCAACAACAACAAAGGAAAGAAGAAAACCACTCTAGTATTAAGGGATTTTTTTTTTTTACAGTTTTTACTCTAGTTAATTCCAAAGATAAACATTAAAAAGAGAAACTTAAATAAACACATACACAAGCAAAGCATGTGTTTTACTGATTTCCTCCCCACCAGCCATTTGCCATATTGGAGCGGGAGGAGGAGGACCATTAAAGTTCAGATTTCATTGTGTTTGGTACCTGTGACAAGCTGTTGCCCTCAACCATCCTCATTGCTGTTCACTATCTGTTGTGTTTATTTTTATATTCACCCCAGAATATAACTGGATACTTGAACATATTTTTGTTGTTATTGAGGTTGTTTTGGGGGGATGGGGGATATAATGTCATGTAATAACTAGATTTTAAAAATCAGGCTTTGAGTTGTCTATCAACTTCAAATCAGTAGCTATCACTAAGATTTCAGCCAGCAGGTACTGATGTTTATGATAATAAGGAGGGATGGTGAGGAACTGAGAGGTCAGGTAGGAAATTACAGCGAACTTTCACTTCAGAGCATATTGAAAGATTTAAGCACAACAGTTGCCTTACAACACGAGCCTTCTTCTAATATACTTGGTCACAATTGCATTCCAATATTCTAGAATAAAAATTCCAATTCTCCAAACTTCTCTCTCTCTCTCTCTTCCTTTTTTCCCTCCCATGCCTTTACTACTGTATCCCACTATTGCATTTTTACTAATTTGGATGGGTTTTCACCTATCTTAGGTTGATAGAATCACTGCTTCATAGAGTATGAGTAAAATAATGCATAGTCTTTACCAATATTTTTAAAATAACAGTTCAGATGTTTCTGGAATTTTAAAAGAAATCAAAGAGATTATGAAACACTCCCCCTCTTATTTTTAGAGAGAAGTTAAAATCTGAAATCTGGAAGCATTTGTCATCTTCCAAAAAATGTAACAAAAATTCTTTTTTTCCAATTCCGAATGGAATCGCAATATGCCTTAACATAGGAACTGCATTTGTATGGCTCTATACTAAATATTTTAAAGTGTTTCAACCACTTTCTTTGACTTGGAGAAGTGAAATCACTGTGCTGTTAGATCAATAAAGGCACTTTATATCATTTAAATTATTAGAATTAACTGCTGCTAAATCCATCAGCATTATTTACCTTCGGCAGCTTAGCGTCATAGAAAGATACTGCACTCTTGGTTCTCTTAGGCAACAAGAGGACAATCAAAGGCTTAATCCTAAATTGACTTTCAGAGTGCAAGAAATTTACAGATCTAAAAATTTACCAAGAGGGAGACCAGCACATCTGCCCCTATAGGAAATGATTTTTGCATAGTAAGTGTTGATCTGCATAACCATATGATCATCTCAAGTGCTGATTACCAAATCTGAATCATCATTACTTAGCAAACTTCTATAAATACACATGGCACCATGTAATATATTCAGCTGTGCTAAATTAATGACAAAGTCCTTACCCCAAGGAGCTTGGGGGTCTAAAAACAAAGAATGACACAAAAGACAAAAATGTAGAACACCCTGAGTTGGGGGTAATTTTCAGTGAAACGAATTCAGTGAAGGGTTTTTATGGTTTGTGGCAAAGGAGGAATTAAAGATCCATAGAGTTTGCCTTTTGGACTGCTCTCCCTACAAGTTATGTGCTGCCCTAGGAAAGAACGCCAACATTTGAATCTCTTGATTTCTCAGGAATTTCAGACCTATATTTCTATAACTGCATTTTTTTATATCTTAAACATGAGTATATTTAAATACCATAAAATCAATGTATCCAAAAATGAACTCATTATCTCCTTCTCACTGTTTCCTTGTTCCTTAAGTCAGCTCTTGCTGTGGTTGAAGGCACTGTCTTATTCCATTGATTATTCAAGACATTTCAGAGGTACTTCTCACTATTCTTCTCCCTCACTTGCCAACAAATCCTGCAGAGTGCCAAGTTCATGTTCCATTGGCACCTCCTTAGTCCTAATCCAGTCTTCATATTTTACTTTAAATGATTGTTGTGATCTTCAGTGGGTTTCTTCTTCAGTTGATCCTTCAAGTTGCTCTTAGAGAACCAATCTTAGCAGTCTTGGGTTGAACCTTAATGGTTCTCAGTATAAAGACAGCACTGCTTCCAATGGCATTTCTGGCCCTTTCCAACTTGATCCCTACCTCTCTTTCCATCCTTGCTTCCTACTAATTCCTACTTACTATACCCTAAAACTATCACCTCATTTAGGTTTCTTGACACTTACTTATGATACCCCAGTCATTTTGTATAGCTGTATAAATTCTTTCTGCCTTCTCTATCATTTCAGACCTAGGAAAAAACATGCCTGTGAAGATTTCTCAAGTAGCCCAGGAGGAATAAAGATTTTCTCCAAAATATATGTACCTATATAATTTGACTTTATTTTTTTCTAGTAGATATCTGTTGGCTACCTTCCCAGTGATGTCCCCCTTAACATGTCAGGAGCACCAGATCTTTCTTGCAAGTTCTCCCTCTTGTCTCAGTTTAGGGGCATTAACATTTTCATGTGCTCCAGGAGTGGGTTTTTTGTTCCTTGAAATCACCGTGATTATTTAAAAAGTGAGTATGTAATTCAAGGTAATCTACTCTTCTTTAAATTCAGATATTTTGCCAAGGCAAAAAAATTTTTTTTTTCTTACTTGGTTGGTGCCATAATGCCTGACATTGCTTTATCTGTATGTTCTACCATGACAGGATCAAGCTTATGGTGGTTAGAGCCCATAATGAGGAAGGAGAGATGAGAGATTGATTTTAGTAATGTATTTTGATTTCTTTATCCAGTTACTTCCAAAACTGGCCCCATTCGTGGACTTTTGTGTTATGTGAGTTAACTACTTTCCCTTTTGCTTAAACCAGTCACAGTGGGGTTTTCTGATACATACATACCCTCAAATCCTGTCACTACTTATTTGGATGTTTAATAAGTATTTGCTTACAAATATTTTCTCGAGATAAATTATGAATTCTGTGAGTACAGGGAATGGTTTATATCTCCTGTATCTCTTATTGTGTCTATCCTGGCATATTGGGTTATCAGTAATTTAAGCAGAGACCATATAAGCATCTGTCAAGAAGGCTTCTGAAAGGAATGCTTTAGGTATAGGAGATTAGACTACATGACCTGAAGTTCCCCTTCAATCTCTCAGCAGGTTTTTGGGGTTTTTTAATGACGATAATTGTAAATGTTGCAAAAGTAATCCACTCTGCAAAGTTGACAGTGATGGCAACCCCACTGGAGAAAAAATGATGTTTTGGTTTCCTGGAACCATCGTAACCGAGTACCACAAATTAGTTGGGTTAAAACCATGGAAATGTATTATCTTAGAATTCTGGAGGATAAAATTCTGAAATCAAGGTGCACCGTGACAGTGCTCCCTCTGAAGGATCTAGGGAGGAAGCGGATCCATGCCTTTCTCTTAGCTTCTGATAGTGGGCTGGCAGTTTTCAGCATTGCTTGGCTTACAGTTGCATAGTTCCCCATGCCTTCTTACATGGCTCTCTTCTTATAAGTACACCAGGCATATTGGATCAGGAGCTCGCCCTACTCCAGTATGACCTTATTTTTTTTTTAAGATTTTATTTATTTATTTGACAGAGAGAGATCACAAGCAGGCAGAGAGGCAGGCAGAGAGAGAGAGAGGAGGAAGCAGGCTCCCCGCTGAGCAGAGAGCCCAATGCGGGACTCGATCCCAGGACCCTGAGATCATGACCTGAGCTGAAGGCAGCAGCTTAACCCACTGAGCCACCCAGGCGCCCCAGTATGACCTTATTTTAACTTCACTATTTACACCTGCAATTACCTTGATTCCAAGTAAGGTCACATTTTGAGGTAGTAGGATTAGGACTTCATATTTTTGACAGGGACCTGGAAGAGGTTGGTGGGGAGAGACACAAATATCTCTAGGAGAAATCTTTATTATGGCTCCTTGCTATACAGAGAAGAATAGGATAATAAAGATTCTGAGGGAGAAATCTAAATGATTTAAGGGAAGCATAGAAAGTCCTGGTATTGCTCCTAAATAGAACTGACACCCAGTGATCAATGACCATTTTTTTAAAACATGTAACTTTTCCTCCATGATTGGCACTTGCGTATGAAATAAAACATCATCCCAGTGGACACTATCTAGCTCCGTCAGGCAAATAATGATTCATGTTAACAACACGACATTACTGGTGAGGAGGTGCTTTTATTCATTTTTGCTCATGAATAAATTAGCTCTTTAAAAAATTCATAGGAGAAAAATGCCATATGAAGTTGTTTTCACATTTATGGAGGTTATCTGTTTATCAGGATGAGGGCATTATGTAATTTTAATGAATGGAATGTAATAATATATTCTTTGGTTTTATAACAAGATTAAAATTGATTTTGAACATAATACAGCCCTTCCCCATTGAAAAGCAAACCCCAAAGCTTTTTTATCTCCATGAAGGTATTGCCACAGAACAAATCTACTTGTAATACATATTTGGAGTCAGGCATATCTTGGTTCAAACCCAGCTGCCACTAAAATAATTGTCATTGCACCTTAGGCAAGTAACTCCACTTTTCTGGACCTTAGTTTCTTAAACTATAATCTCAAAAGATTGTTGTGATGATTGAATTAAATAAATGCATGTGGGGCACTTAGTGTTTGACACATAGCACTAATAAAATTTTATCTTATAAATATTATAAGTAGGTGAAAAATTTCTATTCAGAAACATTTGAGGCAGAAACAAAAGAAAAAATCTAAAATATAATAACATTTTAAAGGCATTATTAGTTCCAAGAATTCATTCTTGCAATTATTCATTTATTCAGTTATCACATTTAAAACTAGAATTTAGTTTCCTTCCGGGGGGAGGGGAAGCATTCTTTTTATACCATAAGAAGAAGGAATCATTCCTTTCAGGTTTCTCTCTTGCATTATCTGTCCATATCTCTCGCCCACATCTTAGTATTATAAAGTAGCTTTACTTTAGGAGAGGTATCAAAAGAGGATAGGTATCAAATAATATAGGGAGAAACAATATGCTTTTGTGCCATAGTAACCTGGATTGACTCTCTACAGAGATCAGGTAAAGACTAGTCTGCCATGTAACCAATATTCTGTTCTGTTCTTCCTCGTATATCCCTGACTGCTTCTTGGTTTTTCCTCAAGGCTGCATATCATCTGTTTGTCCATCACACGTGGTGTCCCTCAAAAATTTTTAATCTCCTCTTCTTTCGCTCAACATTTTCTGTGGGTGATCTGTCCTCTTTTATGGATACCACCCGTGTACTAAAACCCACCAAAGCTCTGTAGTGAGCCTCTTGCCTCCTAGATCTTTCTACCTAGTTAAGGAAATTATTAGAACGTGAGCTATAGGGTTTCCCTTGTATTGTTGACCACTACAGTGTTCACAATGCCAAGCACGGAGTGGGTGCCCAGTAAAGAAGAAAAACAAAGGAAGACTAGTTCCCACATACCACTGACCATTTGTCTTCCCACTTGTTCCTTGCTCCTAAATAATGACACTCTGATTCTCAAATTGCCTAATCTAGACACCTGGGAACATATTTAGTTCTCTTTCTCACTTTCCACATCCAGTCACTGGTTTTGTCAGGATTACTTCTTTCAAACACATGAAATTGGTCCACTTTCTATTTTTGCTAAGGCTCCCATAGTCTTATGTTTCCATTACTGCATCAGCCCCATCTGGTCTTCCCACTACATCCATTTTTGCATAGTACACCCGGAGTGAGTCGGAGTGAAATCCAAACTCCTCTTCGTTGTGTGCGCGTCCTCTGGAGAGTTTTTTCGGCTTCATCTCTTAACACTCCCTGCTTTCCACTCTTTCTCCCCCCCCCCACCTCCCAGTCATACTAAATGGTTTCCCATGCTGTGCTTCCTTTGCCCTTCAGTACACTGAACACACTTAGCCCTTGTCTCAGAAGGCTCCTTCTGCCAACTCCTTGTCTCTTTCTTGGCCCTTGATCTGAGCTTTAAGTATCCCCTCCTCCAGGAAACTTACCCTTAATTCCTTAGCCAAGAGGAGTATAGATGCTGCCCTCTTCTCTGGAACACAGAGCCTGCAGTTCTGATGTCACGGAGCTCTTCACACCCTGTATGGCCATTGCTTTTCTCCCTAGGAGATGCTATAGGCATATTGAGTGTTGGGACTGTGTTTTATTCATTGATATATTCCCAGCACCTAGGACAGTATTTGGCAAATAACCAACACTTAATAAATATTTGTTGAATGAGTGTTATGTAGACACAGTGCAAAGTAGCCTTTGGCCAGAGCACTGATTACAGTATTAGCAAATCTGTGCTATTTTTTTTTTCTTCAAAACAGTTCACTTTGATTTATCTCGAACTGTTATGCAAGCTGTAACTAAAAACGACTGTGCTTGACACTGACTATAAAAATACCACTGTGCAGACTGTGTTTTTAAAAACCAATATTGAAGCTCAGATCATTTATAGTGATGTCCGTATTAAATGCTCTCTACCTACGTTCACTAAGTGTTGAAGGATTTTTTTTTTTTTTTGCGTCTTTTCTACAGATTTTTTCTCCAGCTGCTACCATAATCGCTTCCTTTACTTGGTTCACACTGTTGCTAAATGCAAACAAATCAGACTGTCACAGACTCCACCTGATTCCAGGAGTAAGCGGTAGTCCAGTGACTCATTCATTGAGTCATTCAGCATAAGCAGCTATTAATCTAACCTGGTATTTGCAGGAACACGTTGCTTTGACCCATAGAGTATCCCCACGCTTTTAAAAATTTCAAATTTAAAAGTACTAGGATAAGAGAGTACCCCTATCATCTTCTCTTTCTTTGTACATGTATAGAAGGGATTTTAAATTCCTGATATCAGCTAACACTTGAGGTTAGTTATTACATCTGCTGTGATCAGATTTTCCTCTCAGATAGTTTTTCTCTGAGTCCATAATCCTGGTAGAGTATTAGAGTGGACCAAATCCCAAGTGTCTATGTGTAAGTTACTGAATTTTGAAAATTCTTACACTTATTCAAAGATTTGTTATTGATCTTTTTCAGTGTATCTGTTATCACACTTTGCATATTTCTTCCACCATCAAAAATAACAGAATTGTTAAAGTACTCCCAGGAGAGCAGCATGACTGACAATACCGAGAGAAAACCTAGTATCAGTCACCTGAATTCTTATGTCGAATTCATATCCACACTGTGAGTTTATTTGGGAACAGGGGTCTTCAAAGAAGTAATATAGGTTAAATTAGGTCGCAAGGGGGAGGTCTTAATTGAATGTGACTGATGTTCTTAAGAGGAAGAGACACTAGGCCTGTACACACGGAGAAAAGGCTGTGAAAACACAGCTAAATGGCAGCCACCTGCACCCCAAGTAGAGGCCTCAGAAGAAACCTAACCAGCTGTCACCCTGATCTTGAGTTTTAGTCTCAAGAACAGTAGGAAAATAAGTTTCTGTTGTTGAAGCCTCCAGTCTGGTATGTTGTGGCCACCCTGGTAGACCTGGGTTTTAGTCCTGATTTTAACACTTAGAGCTGCATGCTGAGATGGGAGACTTCTGCTTCCTGAATTTCACTGCCTAATTTGTGAAAAGAAGGTGACTAAATGCACCACCCTAAGAGGTCATTGCAAGGTCACAAATTATGTGATGGTGCATCGTACCCTCTTAAAGAGTTACATACTTAACTTCTAGTTACCTTTCTCATAATGATGTTTGCTAAATAGAAATTGGTATGATGTTTTAGATTTAAATTCAAAGATTTTTTTGAGTCTTTTTTTTTTTTGTAATAAGACTTTTATTTTATTCTGGGGCAATGGTCACAAAAGAGAAAAGAGCCTGTGTGTTGGAGTCTCAGAAAACGAAGTCCAGCAACTACACATGTATCTGATTGCAAATTATGGGACTTCTCAGAGCCCAGTTTCTTTATCTGCAAACGGGTATGGGAGCAGCTAGAGCACATAAGATTATATCGCTAAATGAGAACATGTAATCCCTGGCCCATGTTTGCATCTAATAAGGTCTCTGTTGGGTGAGTTTGTATCCTTCTCATATTTAGGTCCCTCTTTGCCCAGAATGTAGGAAATTCTATCTAGACATTATAGTGTTGCTTTCATTTATTTCCTCGAGAACGAGATAACAACAGCAACACAGCAGCTAAGGATTAGTGCGGACTTACCGTGTGCCAGGAACCATAATAAATGCTTTAACTGGATTAATTTATGTAATCACAACTCCCCCATTATTATATTAATTGTACACTTGGGAAAACTGAGGCCTCAAGTAGGGTTGCCACACTGAGCTTTGCCAAATGTGGCACAGAATATACTTAGACTAAAAATGTTAACTGTTTATTTGAAATTCACTTAACTGGACATGCTGTATGTTATATGTCAATGCAGCCCAGAGAGGCTAAGTAACTTACCTAACATGACACTGAAGCCAGGTTTCAAACCCTGTGCATGACCCACAGAGACCCAAATCTTAAGCTCTGTGATTTGCTGATTACATATGATTTTAAAAAGAGACTGACTATTTGGGCCAGAGTGAAGAAATTTAACTGAGAATTAGCCGATAATTAGAAGATCTTCATAGACGATAATTAGAAGATCTTCATAGACGATAATTAGAAGATCTTCATAGACTGAGCTGATTGTGAACAAGGTCAAGCCAAAGTCTTCAGGAAAGCTTAGGGCTCTGAACTGAGAATTTAGGGCCCTCATTAGTTGGGCAATCTGCTTTGCCATCAGGAGCAGAACAGAGTTTAAAAGGAAGGGTTTCTCTCTGCAGAGTTGTTAAAAATATCTTTTTTTTTTACTTCTCTTGCATTGGAAAACATTTCCTGAATTGGAAACAATGGAACAACTGAAATAGCTGTGAGTGAGTTAGAAAATGCCTATTGAACATGCTTCTTTGTGGAGTTTGGTACTCTATCATGGCCTAGCCAGTGACTTGCAGCAAGTTGAAGCCGGACCTCTGCCCGTGTACAGACAGATCGTGAAGCATCTTCTCTGGTTCTGTTAGTCCATACAGGGTAAAAGGAAATGGAATCCTGTGCTGCAGATTAACCTAGTGACCTGTAAATTGTACCAGTCACCAGGTGTCCATATCATTTATACCTCTCGGTTCCCCTTCCAGGCAACAAAAAAAGTACCCAACACGTAGGCAGAAAATCTGGGAAAGAACGCTTTTGTAGAAAGAAAATACTGCATTAAATAATTTATACACTTTATTTTTCCATCACGTAAGAGCTATTTTATTTATTTATTTCTAGTAAACCAGAGGAAGGCTTGACAAATACGACCACCTGCCTACTGAGCATATTCACATTTAAATAAAGAGAACAAGAGAAGAGCTAAATAAAGCTTAAAATAAAAGAGAAATAAAAACAATATGTGGTTGACATGCTGTAACCAACAGTGGGATTGAAAACCATGAGCAACTGATTCTTTGAATGATAGATCATCACAGGCTTAAAAAACAACTAAATGTTTAACTTTTAACATCAGCAGTAACGGTACTGATACCAAATAACTTAAATGTAAATATGCTTAGAATTGTCAGGATGGTCCCCAACTTTATGCATTGTGTTTCTAAAGTTTTTTTCTGAATTTTTTAAAATTTTGGAATGTGTTCTACTCTAGAAAGAGGATGAGAAACTGTGATAACTTCAGCAGTTTAGCTCACAAAAGCCTCCTAGATTGTTAATATGCCTGCATTGATGTACTGACTGGATAAAACAAAGCTGTGTTCTCTGACTTCTGATCGTGAATTTCAGTTGGGTTATCCATTACCACCTTGCCTCCTTCGTGCCTGTTCTCTTGAAGAACACTTAGTGTAATGTAGCTATTGCTTTTAGAATAAAATCTGAACTGTCTGTACCTTTTGAGGAGGCCCTCATGACCCGGCCCTACCACACTCTCCAGCCTCATCTCCTCTCTTTCTTCTGCTTTGTTTCTTACCAGCCTCACTGGCCTTGAGTGGTTCATTGCTTCAGGTTTTAAAGTGCCTCAGGACATTTGACCTATTTTCCTACCTTTCTTCCCTTGCAGTTCTCGTAGTTGGTCCCATCTTTTTGAGGCCTTTCCTCATTGCTCTATGTTATACCGTTGATGGTTTGTTTCCCTCAGAAGACTGATTCATATATCACTGATCCACTTAGCTCTTAGCATCAGTGTGCCATCTCCTTCAATGAGACCAGAAACTTAGGGTAGGCAAGTCTCATATCTGTATTACCTCTGGACTCCAAGAACTGAACATCATGTGTGCCATGCAGTACGTGCTAAATATTTGTTGAATGAATGAATGAATGAATGAAGTTATGCTGCCTTCTAACCTAACCAGTAACAGCTAAAACAGACTAAGCAAGCCAGAGAATGGTCTTGATAAACTTGTGCTAGTGTTTGGAGGGGATTCTGAACATTGGAGAGCTTCAGGCTGAGTAGGGCACAGCATTTCCAAATGGATCTTCATATACGCCAGATGACAGAGGATTCAGGTCATTAATTAAAATGGAGGTAGCATAGATAATTTTCTCTGTGAAAAAACAAAAGGCAGGAGAAGTAATGTTTATAGACATCAGTTAGTACTCTACTCTGAAGTCCTGACTCCAAAGTCTGCCCCTGACGGGATAGTGACATTTTGATTAGGTAGATGGCAATGAGATGAAGAAAAGTTAAGGAATTCCAGAGTTATTTAAAAGGTTAATTAAGGAATTCTCAAACTGCAGCATGACTTATGTATTGCTGGGCCTTAAAGTCAGTTTCTGATGTAGAAAGTCTAGAGTGAACCCTGAAAATTTACATTTCTGACAAGTTTCAAGGTGATATTTATACTACTGGTCAGGGGTTTACATGTCAGGAACCACTGTATTAAATTCATAGGATTTCTAGGAGAGTGATTGTTGGGAATGAAGGAGAAAGTAGTAAAAAAAAAAAAAAAAAAAGGTCTGATTTCTAGATTTCTGGCTTGAACCATGCTAGTGTCCTTTACTAGGTTACGAGGAACTGAGATTTTAAAAGAGGCATTTGTGAGTCCTTGATTGATCTGATGAGTTTGAAATTCATTCTAGACCCACAAGAGAAAAATGTCATTAGGGTGGTGGATATGTACCTGGTATTTGGAAGAGTACTCTGAAAAAAAGTTAGGAATTTTTGAGTTCTTCATATACTGAATGTTATTAACATTGTAGATAGGGGCATGTTTACTGAATGGGAGCAACTGGACTTGGGAGTCAGTCTGGGAAACTCTGGCGTTAAGGGACTTAGTCTACAAAGAAGATGGGAGAAGTATTGAAAAAGTTTAAGGAAAACAAGAACAGTGAGAGGTCCCAGAATCCAAGGGTACACAGCAATAAAAATGCCCATGTTTACATTTGTATTCATGTAATCGTTAGTTTCTAAGTGATCTCTGACATTGTCCTGTCAGAAGGCAGTTCCACTTACCTACTATTTGAATTTTTACACAAACACATACGCACTGTCCTTGTTTTTAGTCACACTTGACAAATACCATCAACAGTTCTTTGTCCTTTTTCTGCTTTCAAAATATCATCAATCTCAGAAAAACTATTCCGTTTTTATGACCAACTAGAGAAGCTTATCCTGAGATCTTACATGGAAAATCCACTTTTCTGATAATTTGAAGTTTATCTTTGGTTTCAGGGTCAATTGAATCCAGGATCTCAAATGCTATGAGTTTACCCTCTATCTGCCTCTTTGTCTCAGTCTCTCTCTCTCTCTTTCTCTCTCTCTCTCTCTCTCTATATATATATATAATATTTTCTGTCATCCATGTCTCTTAACAAGTTCACATGAAGGAGGATAAGGCCTTTGGCAGCTTTGGGCTGACATCTTTACTGCTTTTTTATGACCCAAGAGGAAAGAAGAAGGATAACTTTACTTTTCTGTTAAAAATAAATATTGAGGAGGGCTTGTGATTGGCTAGACTTGAGTCATGGAACTATTCCTCACCAGTCATAGTAACTGGAAACATGGGCTACTCCATTTAATCAAGCTGGTATTGTGTTTCCAACCCTGTGCGTAGGGGAAGGGTGGTCTTGCAACCCTCTCCTGAAATCCCACATTAAACTGAGGAGACATAGTCCCCAAAGAGAGAGGATTACCATTACCAGAAGGGAGAAATAAATTCAGGAAAAATAAAGCAGATGTCCACCTTAAACTTGTTAGCTTTTATTTCTTACAACACCCTGGGGTAAGCAATGGCACTCATTATATTTTGCAGTCTTAGATGTGTTTCAAAGTTGATTTAATATGGAAATTCTGTTCTACCTTCTAGGAGGATAGGAATTACATCTTCTTTTTTTCTCTTTTGTGTCCCAGGGCCTGGCAAGGTGACGAGCATACAGTAGATGCTTGAAACATGTATGTTTAAGGACTAAATTAATAAAATCCTAATTAAGACATTTCCTCTGAATGAGTTCCCTGTTCTGCTGTGGAACCTTTTCTCTCCATCAAGCTTTGTAGCACCTTTTATTTACCTGTGTTTACTCACGCTTATTATTTGAGGATTAACTCAGGATCTCAAAGTCTGCTTCTGAGAACTTTGGAGGATCTAGGACGCAGAGGTTGACAGTGTTTTTCTGCAAGGGCCAGATTATAGGCCGTATGTTCACAGGCATAGCTAGTCAACAACTTTGTAGTGCAAAAACAGCCTTAGAAAATATGTAAACAAAGGGGCATGGTATGTTCCCATAATATTTAGTAAAATAGGTGGTAGGTTGGTTTTGGCCTGAGGTCTATTGTTTGCTGACCTCTGACCATTGACCCTCAGCAAAGTTTTGTGCTGGTTACTTGCTAGAACAGCTCAGAGTTCGTGAATGTATACATAGCTTAGGCATCTAATGTCATAAATCAAGTTTTAGTGATATCATCATTTTCTTCTTCTCATAATCCTTAGCAGATAGGTTTCTGATCCTTTCATTAAGTTTGGAAACTGAGAAGTGGTGTTGTGTGAGTAAGAATGTTATACCTGCAGTGAAAAGGAACTAAGTGTAATGCAGTGTTTTTGAATGACTTTAAATGAAGAAAGAACAGTATCTCCAGTCTTGAGTTGTTTTCACTATGGAATCACATTAATACTAAATAAGAACTGATGTGTATACTTTCTAGGGAGTGTACGGGATGGAGACACGAAGTTCACCATTACTTACTTCATTTAGAAAATCAAATTTTAAACTTTAGCCATTTCAGTCCTGTTGTAATTACTTCCAACAGTGCCTTCAATACCTGAAGGTACAGTTTGAGTTTGATTGAGGGAAGGGAAAAGAAAATAGGAGTAAGACTTACAAAGGAGGAAAAAAAAATGAGCTTATCTTGTCTTTCAGGCACCATTGGAGTAGTTCAAATGCCAGGGATGCAAGCAGTGATAGAGTTCCTGAGGGAACTCTTGCTGCAAGCTTGGTGGTTAATTTTATGGAAACCTGAATCATATGATGATATGGGGAGTTTCCACCTGTGAATATTTCACACCGTTGGGTTGTTCTTCCCAACCCAGTGGTGAAAAACAGATGCCTGTGGTGCATGGTCATGGCTGTGGAGACCTTCTAATCATAGGTATGAAAACAGATCCCTCTATGAGTAAATACTGGGAGCCGTCAAAGCGTCTCTTTACTAGCTTCATTGGGAACTGTTGAAGAAGGATGACACACCGTCATTACAAATAGTCCAGGGAGAAAGAAAACTGTCCAGTTATTCTCCGTTTTTAAAAATTAAGTAGCGCATTTAGCTGACAGTCATTGCTTGTTCCAAATTTGAGCCTTCTTAAAAGGTCTTCAGATTTGCAAAATTTTAAAAGGTAGAAGGGGCGGTTACAGGCTCTTTTGCACTCCTTCAAAGCCAGGAAACGGCATTGCCGACAAATGATCTCTACCTTTTCCTTGAAAAATACCAGGCAAGGAACTTATTCTGTCACAATGCCCATTTTGGACTTGGCTCACTGGCAGAAGTGTCCTTTTTATTCTTCCCCTAAATCTGCTCTGTAGGGAACACCTACCGCCCCCACACTCAAGCAATAGGCAATGTCTTATGTCTCTTCTACATGAGAGCTCATAAATTAATTGAAAAGAAATACATATATGCTCTGTACTTCAAGGTAAAATGGTTCTACTTTACCTTCCTGTTCTTCATCTTGGGAAATTTGCAGTCCTCTCAGCGACCAAGCTCTTTAAACAAGATTGTTTCCATTCATCAGGGTTCTGCATAAATGGAGAGCCTCAAATCTGGACTAAGTACTTCCCTTAGAGTCTAATCTGTGGGAAACATAATGAGGGATTTTCTCTGACCAGATGTTCTTTTTATCAAGAACTATCTATCTGGCTCACTAAAATGCCACATCTTTGGCAGACAGAGGTCTATCATGATATCGTTGTTTCTAATATAATTTTTAAATTATTTAATTATGTGTAAATCAGTTGGAGAAGATCAAATTAATTACGTCCTCCAGGTCATCGGACTTTGTCATCATTGGCCTTTCCAAGTGTGTATTGTTTTGTCCTGCATGCATTTTTAATTTAGGGGTGTGGTATCCTGTATGCGTTTTTTTGTTTTGTTTTGTTTTCACCTTGCTCAGTACTGTTCTTTAAAAGATTTACGCAGTTAGAATTAGGTGGATATTTAGTCTGTTGCTCCTAACTGCCACATGGAATCTGGGGCGTGCATTTATCCATATTAAGCTGTCTGCTCTCCCAGTGATGCATATGCTGACTGTCTCCAAAGCCGTGACATAGCAAATTATAGTGTGAGGAACTTCCTCAAGCCTGTATAAGAATTTGGAGATTTCTGTACCCGGGGGTGTGAATATACTGAATTTGACAAATTATGCCAGAATGCTCTTCAGAATGACTCCACCTTCACATTCTCACCAACATTTGGTGTTTTCTATGTTTCTAATTTCTATCAGTTTAGAGATGTGGCTTGTTTTAATTTTTGTTTTCTAGTTACTAATTAATTCAAGCATTTTTCTATGTTTGTTAGTGCTTTTTGCTTTTAATTTCCTCTTCTCTAGACTACTTATTCATTTCCTTTGTGTTTTTCCATTGGTGTTTCCTATCTTTTTCTTGTTGGCTCAAAGGAATTTTTTTAAAAAATTAAATATGTACTGTTTTTTAAACATTGCAAATATCTTCCCTCAGTCTATCATATGTCTTTTACTTTTGCCCATTCATAGTTATTTGGCTTATGATTTATATTTTTAATATTGTGTTTAGGGTGTACCTCTTTATCTGTCTCATTCAAAATGATATTTTTCTATGTTTTTCCCATTAAACTGATAGGTTTTTAATTGACTTAAGAGTTCAACTTTGTATGCAATGCTGTGAGCTAGTTTTATTGTACTCCACAAAATGAGCCACCATCATGTTCATACCATTTAAGAACAAACCGTCCTTTCTGTTTTGAGTTACATTATATATTAAGTTCCCAGATACACATTTATCTCTGTGTAATCTCTCTTAATCCATTTGTCTGTTCTTGTGCTAATGCCATATCTTGTTAGAAAAGTGTCCCTTCTTTTTTTTTTTTTTTTTTTTGTATTTATCTAACAGATTCATGGTCTTTATTTTCTGTGTAAATTTAAATATATTTATCAAACCATCTAGCTGAAAGTGAGTGGGAGTGCACTGAATTTATGTATTAGGAGAACTGACCTTTTTATAATATTAGGTTGTCCTATTCAAAAAATTTCCTTTCCATTTATTCAGACCACATTTTTGTTATTGGTTTTATAGTTCCCTTCGTTATAGTTATGGAATAATAATTTCAATCTAATTTCTAGATGTATATATTTAAAGCTATACCTTTTAATCAGTGTTCTTTTTTCCTTTTGGTTGTACTTCATGAATTTTGGCATGCATGGTTTTCATTATCATTTAATTATGAATAGCACTGTACATCATGCCTAAATCAAGCTTACCCCTGTAAGGCAGGGCTGCCTTACCGGCCGCCCGCATTTAGGAACCCTGGGCAGCCAATGCTTGAGTACTACACTCGGTGGCCATATTAAACAGCAAAATCACCAACAAAGGTGAAAAATATGGAAATGATGACACTAAAAGTCCACAGAAGGGACACTTGTTTGCAGCATGAGAGCCCAAACAGCAAGGCAGAGTTTTGCCTTGCTGGACTTCAGCCCACCGGGGACTCACATTTTTTACCGCTCTACCCATGACCACAAATCACTGTGAACATGCTGCAAGAATTGATTTGGGAGATTACAAATAAATTTAACAAGTCAGGAAATTTGCAAATACAGAGTCCATGAATAAATAATGAGCACTGACTGTATGTATGAAGTGTATATAGAAATACATACATTTCTCTTTCCCCTGACTCTCAGAATTGTGATTCCTTTCACACCTCTAATTTTCCAAAGTTATTTTTTGGGGGTTTGAGAGTTGGGTGTGAGAGGTCACCAGACCATGTTAGTTGTCTGGACGAGTAAATTATATCTGTAAAGAAAGTCATCAAGACCGATGATCGCATTTAGGTGTGGAGGATCCTAGGTAAAGGGCTTGGCAGCATTGACTGAGATAGGTTAAGTATAAGATAGGGAAGATAGGCCTACAACTAGACTCTACATTACTGACTAGAGATCATCAAGGACAAAAGCTAAACAGGTAGTCATAGTCTGTGAACAGAAATCAGAACCACACAAAGGAAGAATCATAAACTACCCCATGATCCCAAACACCAACTGGGATTGCTTTGGGGGTGTGGTTGGGGGGAGAACTGAATCTTGTAAGTGCCTCCTTCCAGCCATCTGAAATATTTGTGCCTGTGGCTTTCCTTACCATTTTACCTCTTCAGTGCTTCAAAATGATGGATGGTATTATTGTTTATAAGTTATTTTTATCTGGTGTTGATGACATTGTGTCTTCCTCTAGTTTGTCAGTCTAGTTTTCCCAAGATCCCATGGTCTGAATTATTAGGTTCTCCTGAGGGGGTTGAGGCCTATGTCAGAGAACCCTAATGTGTGATCTGAGATGGGATAATCTCTACATAATGCTCCTGTCATTCACCAGAATGCCTTTACCTACTACATTATCAGTACACTCTCTCTTCCATTGAAAAGAAAAAAGCAGATACGGGCCCTGGACCTCTCATTTGGTTGACTGTCTGACTCTTGATTTTGGCTAACGTCTTGATCTCAGGGTTGTGGGATAGAGTCCCCAGTGGGGCTGCGTGCAGAGTCCACTTGACATTCATTCCCCCTTCTCCCCTCCCCTCTGCTCCTTTCCACCCTCCCCTGCCCCTGTTCCTTCTCTCTTCTCTGAAATAAGTAAATAAAATCTTTAAAAAAAAAAAAAGGAAAACAAATGCATCCACTTATAATGCCATATTTTAGTCTGTTTTTTCCCTTATGGTAGGTATTGGCAAGTTTAATTATTTTTGATAACTAAGATCAAGCATGAGTTTGTATAAGTTATTAAAATATTCACTCACGGATAGTACACTAGTTTTCTTTAGTTAGCTGTTTTTTCTCTTAAAAATATAGCCATCACTTAGCATAATTAAAATGTGTATGTAGAATAAAAACTTCTGACTGTTTTTAGCAATTCATTTTATTGGAGTTACCCCGACAAGGATTGCCAGCCAAAACACTAGTGTTTTGAAGATGCTTTTGTTTCTACAATGAAACAGATTCATGAGAATTAATTTAAGGATCTTCAAAATCAGCAGTAGTAATAATTGCTGTTTGAAAGCTAGACCCAGATCCCATTAGGTTCAATTTTAATTTTCTCTGCTGCACTAAAAATCTGTATTTTCCCATTTCACCATGCTCTGTACAATTTAGTGAAATATGAATCCCCTGAGTGTGGAATGGACGGACCTAACAGACATGGTCATCTTCCCAAATGCATCTTCACCTGCCAAGTGGACAGGCATTGTGATCTTTAAAAAACAGTAAGTTTGTTGCAACCACAAGTGTAGGTGGCAGTGAAATGACTTGATCTATCATGCAAGGATGAAAGGAACCTGAACACAGAGCAGTTTTTCTGTGAAGTATTTTGGATGAAATTGTTTGAACGAAAGACCTCTTTTGCCTAAGTGATGGATACACTCTGTCTCAGATTTCAGTGAGTTATATTTTTTTCTAGCATTTCTTGCTCCATTTCTGAGCCCATGTGAACAAAAGTTAACTTTATTTTTGTGGCCAAAAAAACTGCTTTTCATCTCTGTAGCAAGTTGAGCTTTTGTATTTATTTTTCAGTGCAAGAAAACATGATAATTTGAATTCTGAATTCATGGAATTGGACTTAGAAAACAATTGGGTTTTGGAGCTTGTAGCAGTAGAATCAACTGGGAGGACCCAATTTCATCCAATTTGTAGCTTGATTTCATCCAGCAAGACACACTTAAGCATAAAGACCTAAAAGTGGTAGGTGTTGTATTGAAATAGCATCGCACTTAGGATGCAATGAGGCATAAAGTAATGCTGAATGCTTTACATTCACTAACACGACATTATTCCAGCATGACACACAACCCGAAGCTTTTGCAATTACAGCTGTGACCCCAAATTAGATTTTAAAACATGTATATATGTATATGCATTTTAAAATTTTCCCTTCATTTTATCTCCTAATAGTTTAGAAATGCAAATGCTGGTAGCTTCTTAAAATAACTCTGTTCACCCAGAATATCGTCCTTCCCCTCAACTGACTTTTCTTCGGGCAAAGCCTGATCCTTTCAGGATGGGCAGGACTGTAGCCTGGGATTTTGGGAATGGACTTAGGGGCTGAGTGGCCTCTGTTTCCATTACAGTAAAGCTTCACTGTTTTACCTGAAGTGATTCTATTGCTTTCTCATTGAGTTGTATTTGTTCCCCCCCCCGCCCCCACCCCATGTAAATGAAAAGCCAGACTCAAATAAGATTTTTAAAGCCATGGTGACAGTGCCAGCTGGGCTGATAAAAAGTCTCTTTTTCTCTCCTGTGTCAGGACTAAGTCACAGGGGCTCTTACTGCCTCCAGGCTGTAATTCTGAACGACATGAGCTCAGAGTGCATCGTAACATTTTCTCTGGGCTTGTGCAAGCATTTCTTTTCCCTCGGAAGGCACTTTCCATCACCGAGGGTCTCCGATGGGGAGGGTCTTCCCACCTCCATTTGCCGCATCCCCACAGTACTGGGCCACAAAAGGCTTGGATTGACATGCGTATTGTCTAAATATGCCCGATGTGTGAGCATTTCATTTGTGCCTTATGTCCCACAGCTTCCTGCCTCCCTTGGAAGATTATATAATCACTTATCTTTTCTATTTTTAAAGCAGATTAATATGATTTAGTAGAAAAGAGACAAGGGAGAAAAGAAAGGAATAATGGGAGAAAGCCAATATTATTTCTTTCAAAGCAGTTTGGTTTAGAGTCATTTTAATAGGTCTGGAAAATTAGAATTGGAAAAAGAAAATCAATTGTGATGCTATATGCTAGTTTGGAAAGGAAATAAATCCACCCTGGCACTGACTTCCTAGTGGTAGATAATTAGGACTGCTTTGTTCTCATGTGGAAGAGGCAGGGGACTCATCGGTTTCTTAAATCTATTATGATTATTAACAATGTCGTGAATACCAAGAATTCTCTTAGGAATACAAGGTGTTTACAGGATGCATCCGTCACGGGAGAAAAGGGTAAGCAGCCTGTCTACCCCATGTTATTGTAAGAAAGGCTGCTTCTGTTGGAGCAGTAGGGCAGCTGCGTGAATTTTGCCCGTCCCTCTCTCCCACTTGTTGAACACAGATTAACTCTCTTTATTTCCTTTCTCTGTGAACATTTCTGAAGATTTTCTCCTCAAAAATTATTCTCAAAAATGGTAAAAATAAATGCAGTCTAGAGCTTGGATTTTTGTGCAATCTAAAGCTTTAGGAAACTTCTGCTTTGAAATAGTCTCTTTTCTGTTCCTTTCGTCTATGTCACTTTGATAATTTCAGAACAAAAACTGGGTTCCTGTGGCTGAGGATATGGGAGATACGTTTATGGAGGGTGGGGAAAGATTAAGTGGTCATGGTGGGAGGAAAATTCTAGAAGGAAAAAAAAAGCAGACTGAAGAACAGTACAGTGAGCAAAATTACATTCTGTGAAGTTGATCGAAGTGATTTTGTAAAGAAAATGCAGAAAAGACCGCTGGGGACATAAGAATAAATCAAGGACCGTTAGGACTGCCTTCTTGGAATGGACAGAAAAGAAGTAAGAATATATAATTTCTAGAAAGATATAGCTGACAGTAAGACAAATACTTCGGTATGAGAATCAAAGAGGAAAAGAAAGATTGTGTAAAATGTTTGTGGGAAGCTGAAAATAAATTTGAAAGTGTCGAATAAAAAAATGCTCTGTACAGAGCTCAACAGGCCAGGAAGACTTTATTCAACACCATGCAGGAAGACTCTCCCCTCTTGCAATAGGAGAGAGAGATTGGGCTCAACTCTGCTGAAATAAAATGTGAGAGGTTTTTAAAGGTTGGGATGAGCTAGTAGTAGAAATACTGAAGGATGTTGGGGGAAGGATGGGGAGGAAGGATGTTGGTCGGTGTGATTAGGCACATTGTGTTGGTGAATTGTTGCTTATGAAGGTAGGCCTCTGTCTTCTCACAGAGACTTGGAGATGGGGTGCTATCTCTCTTGATGATTACATCTTTGAAGAATAGATCCAGGTCCTGAAAAAAAAAAAACACTCGGGATATAAAACTGGCAAGAGGCTGGTAGAAGATTTACATCTTAGGGGGACAGAGAAAGAATTAACAATTGTAAGTTTTCTAGGAAAAGGGAGGTCAGGGGCCTATAATCAGGAAGATAAGGTTTAATTAAGTTAAAGGCAACTCTAATGCCACTGTATTATTCAAAAAATACCAAAATTGTCAATGCAGGGGGATCCCTCCCAAGACTTAATTTTCATTATATAAAACAGAAATTTTTCATTATATAAAACAGAATTTACTCCATAGTGTTTCTTGTATGACTTAAAGAAATTTATATGTGTAAAACACTTAAAACATCACCTGGGATATCACAAGTATTGCATAAATATTGGCTGTTACTGTTTCTTTTTTAATTATTATTTTTATGAATTAAGTGGAAAGCAAAAATGAAGGATAGTAAGATGCAGGGATCCTATTCAATGATTAAAATATATCATTTATGAATGATCTTTTCAGAACAAAGTAGAAATAGAAGGTCAATAGAAATTTTATTAGAATGGTTTAACCCATCATTTAGGAGGTATTTTGCATTACCGGCACAACAATGTCCCAGGCCAACGTCTGCTTTCCACCTCCCAATTTTTCAACTAAGGAATATTGACTGTGTGCATGCAGCTACAAAGGTATAAAAAGTCTCAGTTCCTGTTTTCAGGGAGATTAAAGAGGAATAACAGGTAAAGGACAGTTACAATCCAACACTGCAAAGGCAATGATCAAAATATGTACAGAGTATTCTAATATTCAGTGAAGAATGGATTGGCCTAGAATTTCCCCGGTGATGGGCTCTATTCTACTTGGTAGTGGAGTTATATAATGAAAGCATCATAGGTTTCCTAAATCTGTGGAAGCCTGAAGGCTGGATTCAGTCTCAGATCCCTTAGGTCCAATCTGAAATGCTTTTTTGTATACTAACATTGGGTTCATGGCCTCTCTCCATGGGAAAACAGTCAGGTTTTACAAGGGAAACTATTAGGAGGACAGAAATAGTAAGCCCTTTAGTGCAGTATTCCTCAGTATTCCAATGAAATGGGAAAAAAAGAAGAGACTTTTATTCCTGTACTGGCGGCAGACCGACAGGCACCCATATGGTGGAAAGCCTAAGGTAATGAGAGTAGGAAAGGGAGTCAGAAGTAGACACTCCCTGTCTTTAGCGGTAACACTAATAAATACTCTGTCTGGCCAAACCAGTTTCCTGGGTAAGAGCCACAACTTTTTCTTCTGGTTTCATGGTACCAGAAACTACTGACTGTTCACCATTTTTACTGAATTTCTGAATGAATGCAAGTGCCCTCCTCCTCTCAACCGCATCTGGGATGGGCCCTTCTCATGAGCTACAGAAGGAAGAATGGTGCTTGCTAGTGAAGCACATGGCCATGAATTTTCATCTCACACAACTAAATAGTAAAAGGACACAGACCTCCCTGATCTCAGTGTCCTTGAGATTGGCAAGAGAGACACATACAGAGAGAGGCCAGAAATACCACAGTATCCAAAAGAGGCAAAAAAAAAAAAAAAAAAAAAAAAAAAAGCTATGTTGGTTAGAGGTTATGCACAAGAGGCAAGAGGTCTGTGTCCTATACCCCTGACTCCATACTGAGTCTCAGCATGCTGTGAGGTACATACCACTCAGCCCACACTATCCAATCAATAATTGCCTCATCCACTCATTTATTCCTACCGACACCACCTTCAGTCTTGACTACCTGTGTCACACTGGCTGACGAGTAGCCGTCTGTCACTAAAACTAATATGGCCAAGGGGATGAATTAGCAATCCTTGATTATCAGCATAGAGCAATAATCTTCTTTTTGTAGTTTTTAGTCTAAATCTTTATCTCTATTTTCTCCTGAAAATAGTCAAGATTCTTTTCCAGATCAGAGAACTCCTCAGATTATAAGCAGAATGCTTTCATTTATCTACACATTATATGATTTTGGCTCTCTGTGCCCATCAAAGCCACCCAAAAACAAAAACAGCTTGGAGAATGGAAAGGCAAGAGAACATTGGTGAAGGACCTAGTTCCTGAAATCTACATGTCTCTGAAGTCTGTGCCTCAGCTTAACTCTTGGCTAACAGATATTCCCTGTACACCTGGACTAGCACTGCCAAATGGTTAATTGTAAAATGCTGAACAACGCTTTAACCATCAAAGGGGGATCTAAAGAAAGATCTTTGAAGACAAAGTAAGGGGGCTGGTTTGCCTCAGTCTTGCCAAAATATTCAGTGTTTGCCTTTCCCTTGCATCAAAAGGCAAACCTGTGAGCTTACTCTTATGTACCAGCATTTGATATAGGGCAAGTGTACTTATGTGTGGAAAATTTCAATTTCACAGACATACGTGATGTTACAAACCCACAGGCCTGGATGCTGTACTCACCAGTTGTAAAGTTGTCTTCCTCTACTTGTCCTTTCTGTAGTGTACACTAATAAACGTGTATGTGTGCACCCATGCAGGCATACACACGTACCCCACAGAGCTAACACAGCCCCTGGAATGCAAAAGACTAGTGTGTCAGACATAAACAAGTGCATGCGTGCCACGGAGCACTTTATCCCAGTTCTTTCCAACGTGTCATTTTGAGAATCTTTTGCTTTTTATCTGCTCTGCTCCTCAACTCCCAAAATCCTTCTTGATGTTTAAGCAGGATGCCCAGATAAATGAGCAAAATAAGAGGGAGATTCAAAGCAGATACTCTTCTCTGGGCCTTGGAATGATACTCCCTGGTGTTTGGGGAATGATCAAGTAGATTAATTATTCATACTGGGAGGACAACTTTTGCTTCATTCAAATAGATTCCAGTCATCAATTTTTTTTTCTTTCCTTGAACATAGATATTTGCTGCTTATTCTTGACAGTGTGTAGAGTATTTTCCAAGAAGATATTGCAGGTATTTTTAAATGAGCATAATACAGTGTGTCTTCCACATTTAGAACAAATAGTAGTATCAGTAATTATTTTCATAGCTGTTTTTGGAAAGGTAATACTGTATTGATATACAATAGTACTGTATTGATATACTATATATATATATATATATATATATATATATATACCTGAAATATTTGTCTGAAAGAAAAAACAGCTTTATACAATGAGACGATCAGTTTGGGCTAGTTACTATGGTACATTTAATACTGACTGAGCATCATTATCTAAAAAATGAATCTGCTAGTCCATCTTTATATACAGTTTACAGTTCAATTAATTTTAGCTTATCATTAATGTAAGATTTTTTCCTTTTATTCCAAGTAGAGAAGTGTGATTTTAGGCTACTATTCTAACATGGTAAGAAGATGAAAATAACTTTTACAGGGCTGCTTATGTGGCTCAGTCAGTTAAGCATCTGCCTTTGGCTTGGAGGTTGTGATCCTGGAGTCCTGAGATAGAGCCTCAAGCCAAGCCCTGAGTCACTGGACTCTCTGCTGGGCTCCCTGTTCAGCAGGAAGCCTTCTTCTCCCTTTCTCTCTCACCTTCTCCCCTTCCTACCCAGCTTGTGTTCTCTCAGATAAATAAAACTCTTTAAAAAATGAACTTATACAGAGATAGGGAACTATCAATAAGGATTTAGCTCTGATAGGCTACATAGAAATTGCATGAGGCAAAGCCTGCTGCACAACCACAAATTAAGCATGACTCTTACGGGATTCGCTCCGTAACTCTTCCTCTAGAGACGTGAAGTTTTGTACCTTTCCACAGTTAGAAATGTGGTGCATCTATATGTGTGTTTAAGTTGTTTGTAATAAAAGCGTCTAACTGTTATTTCACATGCAGGGTTGAGCCACCTCCTGCTCCATTGTAGTATGAGTCATAACAACTTCAGCAACTCTGTCTAAAGTAACAAGCTCTGGTAGCAAATGTCCACCAAATTGATTATGTCTGGGAAATGATAATAATGCCAGAAATATATGCATTAAGCCTCCCTTAAAAATGAAGAGCCATCACAGTCCAACACACAATTATTTTGACAAGTTTCCATAAAAAGTCATGGCTAATCATAAGAAGGGCAGATATTGATGATAAGATTGCGTTTATTGCTGTCGTCTTTCAACACTTTCACTTGGGTAGGATGCTTAAGCAAGAGCAATTTCAATGTAAAAGAAGCCCTGATATGTTGATGATGCAAACAGGATGATTAAGACTATTGTAAACCCCCTAACTGCTACTTTTCAAGTTAGTTGTAACAAATGTGAGATTTGCTGGCATTGCTACTCCCTACTTTTCCATCTGCCTTGCAAACGGTGACAAAACGTTTTTTTCCCCCAATGACTTCTCTTCTTCTCATATGAATAATCTGAGCAAACAAATTTTGGAACAAAGAACGTACTTGTTAACAAGGAGGAAAAAAAAGAGCATCTATTTCCATTGAATATTGTTTATCTTTGCCGTATTTTCACAATGATATTACAAGGGTGCTAGCAATTGTTGCTCTAACTCGTGGGATGATGTCTGTATATAAGAATGAGTCACCAGCATTTATGAAAGGTCATTTTAGAATCTCAGTTATTTGTTTTGGATTAAGTGGTGTTTTATGACAAAGATGTATGTTCAGAATCATTCCAGTGCACTGACATTTTTGGTTGGAGTTTGGTGAGAGACTACATAAAATATCTGTCATCAAGCCATTACTCAGATTGCTAACCAGCTAACTGATTAGTTTACAGTGAAGTAAAATAACAGTTGAATGGAAATCTAAAATATAGTTATTTTGGATATGGTTCCAGATTGAAAGGATTTGGTGCTGCTAATTGATGGCTGCGTTAGTATGCTAGGGCTGCCATAACAAAATACCACAGAATGGCATGATTTAAACAACAGAAATTTATTTTCTCACAGTTCTGAAGATGAAGTTTGAGATCAAGGTGTCGGCAAGTTGAGTTTCTTCTGAGATTTCTCTCCTTGGCTTGCTACCTTCTCCATGTGTCCTCACGTGGCCTTTCCTCTGGCTGTGTATGTGCCTTTATTACCTCTTCTTATAAGGACAACAGTCAGATTGGGTGAGGTCTTAATGATAAGGACCACATTCTAACTTAATTACCTCTTGAAAGACCCTATCTTCAAATACAGTCCCATTCTGAGGTACTGGGAGATAGAGCTTCAACATACAAATTTTGAAGGGACAAAATTCACCTCACCACAGTCTTATGGTTAGTTGCTTTGTTAGCATAACTCTTGGCTTTATTTTGGTTTTGGTAATATGGACTTAATTTCCATATGTATTCATTAATATCAACATTTCATAAAAATAATGAATACAAGGGAACCTGGCCAGCTTAGTTGGTAAAGCATGCAATTCATGATCTCGGGGCTGTGAGTTCAAACACTAAGCTGACTGTAGAGATTACTTAAAAAAATATTTTATTTTTTAAATTTAATTTTATTTTTCCAGTGTTCCAAGATTCATTGTTTATGCACCACTCCCAGTGCTCCATGCAATATTTAAAAAATATTTTTTAAGTAATGAATGCAAAACAAACAATAGGAAGATGTAAGAGAACATTTATTTACCATCTGGGTAGATCAGACTTTGAAAAGTTTACTCATCTCTCAGAATTTCCATTGCCAATTGTTTTATTGCTTCATTCTCTGTACAAATATTTATTGTAAAATTAAGTTGAGTTAAATTGATTTTATTTTCCTTTGAGATTCTTTTTTGTTTTTTTAAGACTTTGTTTAATTATTTTGAGAGAGAGCAAGTGAGAGGGAGAGAGAGAGAGAGCAAGTTGGGGGTGGGAAGGAGAGAGAGGGAGAGAAGCAGACTCACCCTGCTGACCAGGGAGCCCAACGCAGGGCTCAGGGCATGATCCCAGGATTCTGGAATCATGACCCAAGCTGAAGGCAGACACTTAACTGACTGAGCCACAAGGCACCGCTTTTTTTGAGATTCTATTCTACACTTCACAGCAGTACTTAAGGGGTTTAAGTGGATCTTTAAAAAAATAAAAAAAAGATTGGAAGACTATTTGATATATTGAATTCAGTTTGAATGATACTGAGCTTTTTCTTCTTTTCTGAGAACAAAAAACTCACCTTGAAAGTATCATTAGTTTAATAATATATCTGGAAAATTCCAAAGTGTACATACACCAATCCATGTTATTTATGAAACTTCTGAGAAGTAACCAGTAGCTGTCTTTGTGTAATTGTAATATATTTGTTAATACAAATCTTCTCATTGTCAAATTAACAATTGTCAAAACCTTCTCCAATTTCCCAAGCTTTCATCCATTACTGAAGCACAGGAAATCAAGGATAAAAATCTACTTAATAACACATGGCAATTTAATATGCCTGTCCCAGTTAGGAAGTGAAAGCGGTAAAAGTACAAACATACACATTATGCCATGTGAAATTTCATCTAGTCCAAAGAGTAGCTAATAGCCAAAAGAGAAATAATGTTCAGGTCAGACTGCATGCTGTCAACACAGAAGACAAGCAATAAACTCAGGCAAAACAGTCAGCCAAATAAAAGTTTAGAGATTGAACACTGTAAGAATTACTTTAACCCTTTTGATGAAGTCTTCCTAGCCTTCTTTATGTCCTAGGTGGACAAGAACCTTATTTCAACAGCTGCTAATGACATATTTTGTCCTCCTGGTTAGGGCAAAATGCCATTCATAAGCTAAATAGTCTTTTGTAGCCCTTTTTTGGAGTTGTCTATTTTTCAGTCCACCAAAACATTTTTTGGTATGGTTATTACATTGAGGGTAGGCAGAAAGCGGTGGTAAGGGCTAGTAGCTTTGGGATCACAGTCTAACTTTAAGAAGGACAGAATTCTCTGAGATTCATTGAAAATGTGCATTTGTTTGCATCAACCTTGTTTTCTTTTTATCTCAGGACATATTCTTTGATGTTTAGCTGTTCAAAGTTAAGATGAAGCAGATGAAAGTCAGAGAAGATTATAAGAGAAGGAAGAAATATAGTTCCCTGGAACCAAAATACACAGAGCACACTTCCTGAAGGATGAGAGAGGTAAGGAGCGCATCTTTTTTTCTCTTTTTTTTTTTCTCGGAACAGCTTTTGGATGTGCTTCTATCAGTGAAAGGCGTCATCTTAGGGTTTCAACAGGCAGAACCTTACCACTCAGGAGATAAGAATACTTAAATATATAGTGGATTTCTAGAGATGTTGAATTACTCCTGATGTGTGGTGCCAGCTGCCTCTCCCTTCCAGCCAAGCTCAACACAGACTATAAAAGTCTGGGAGGGAAATAATTGGTTATCAAAACTCATTTCTCAAGGCTATAGATCAAGGTTGTATGTTATTCATGTTGTGAAAATTAGTGAGTTAGCGCTTGCTGTTGATTGCCACCTGAACTTTCCACATCACAAGAATGAAAACAAATATGTACAAATTTGACTTTGTATTTTTAAACTTTATTTTAATCACCAGTGCTCATCAGGACAAGCGTGCTCCTTAACCCCCATCACCTATTTTACCTATTACCCCGTTACTTCCTCTGGTAACCACCTTTTTGTTCTCTGTAGTTAAGAATATGTTTCTTGGGGCACTTGGGTGGCTCAGTGGGTTAAGCCTCTGCCTTTGGCTCAGGTCATGATCTCAGGGTCCTGGGATCGAGCCTCGCATCGGGCTCTCTGCTCAGCGGGGAGCCTGCTTCCTCCTCTCTCTCTGCCTGCCTCTCTGCCTACTTGTGATCAGTCTGTCAAATAAATAAATAAATAAATAATCTTTAAAAAAAAAAAAAAGAATATGTTTCTTGGTTTGCTTCCCTCTCTCACTTTTTCCCCCTTTGTTTGTCTGTTTTGTTTAAATTCCACATATGAGTGAAATCATATGGTATCTGTCTTTCTCTGACTGACTTATTTCGCTTAGCCTTATGCTCTCTGGCTCTATCCACATTGTTGAAAATAGCAAGATTTCTTTTCTTTTTTTTTTTTTTTTAATGGCCAAGGAATAGTCCATTTTGTGTGTGTGTAGACACACACACACACACACACACACACACACCCCACATCTTCTTTTTTTGTTTTTTTTAATGTAGTGTTGGATTTGGTTTGCTAGTATTTTGCTGAGAATTTTTGCGTCTGTGTTCATCAGGTACATGGGCCTGTAGTTCTCTTTTTTAGTGGAATCTTTATCTGGTTTTGGTATGAGGGTAATTCTGGCCTCATAGAATGAATTTGGAAGTTTTTCTTCCTTTTGTATTTTTTGGAATAGTTTGAGAATAGGTAGTAACTTTTCTTTAAATGTTTGGTAGAATTCCTTTATGAAGCCATCTGGCCCTGGACTTCTGTATGTTGGGAGTTTTTTGATTACTGATTCAATTTTTCTGTTGGTTATTGGTTTGTTCAAGTTTTCCATTTCTCCGCGTTTCAGATTTGGTAGTTTATATGGGTCTAGGAATTTATCCATTTCTTCTACGTTGTCCAATTTGTTAGTATATAAGTTTTCATCATAATTTTCCTCCTGTAGGAGTTTCCTACTCATTAAGCCTGAATTCTATAAATAACTACAACTTTTTGCCATTTGTTTTGTGTAAATAAGCTTATATTTTTTAAGGTGGGGTGCTGCTATTAAACAGAACTGAATCTAAGAGACAGTAAAAGAGCATGGGGCTTGCAATCATAATGACTGATTTGAAACTTAGCTACACCACTTCCAGGCTGGACAATGATCTGGTGCTTCAGATTTTCCATAGGTATATAATGCAGTTAATAATAATTTGCTTCAAACATTTGGAAGGATTAGAGACATTAAGTATACAGTGTACATAGAACATTGCCTTGCACATTGAAGATGTTAGCTTTTATTAGCACCCCAGTAGCCTGAAGCTGAACCCTCTTCCTCTACCTGTAACCATCATCTTTATGTAATCTCAACTGGATGATTTTTGGACTGCATACGAGGGAAATTTAGAACTTAATTTGAACTAAAAGAGAGACAGAAGAACAAACATGATTTTCATTTAAATAATCTAAGACAAATTAATCTTACACACTGCTGAGATACACCTAATGATTAGTCCCCAGGCTGATCCATCATCAGTAGTTTGTAGCTAGTCTGTTCCTTCCCCTAGAGTAAAGCTGAAGGCACTTCTTTCTTTAACAAACTAGACATTAATTAAGGTAAGCAGGGGACTAGAGTGTATAATTGCTATTGTAAAGTATAAAGAATGTTACAAAAATCAGTGAACCTACTAATAACAGAAATGGAATTCTTCCTAAAAGATAAAATAGAAGAACATCTCTTTTTGAAGAAATGTGCTTAAAGCTGAAGTTGAAAAATATTAATGAAACGTTATTCTCCCTTTCCAGCTATTTGATGCACAGAATAGAGAAAACTTTAAAACAACCTTTAATCATATTCTCAGAAGTTAGTCAGGGTACCAGTCAGATTTGCTGTATCTGATATTTTGATTTCTCTCCAAACTGTATAGCATTTCCATTGTATCTTTTATGTCACTTCCTGGGTGGGGTATCCTGCCAATACTGCCCTTTTCTTAATTTTCCCATTTTTTCACTGTTAGTTCAGTTGCCTATACTCAAATTTTGAGTGATATTCTTGATTTCTTCCTTAACCATCGTATCCAGTAAGTCATTAGTCATCTCACTTTGACATTATAATAGCTCTAAAATAAGACATTTCTGTATATTCCTATATATTGTGGTATTCTAAATGATCTGTGTATAAACCCCAATTCTGCCTTTTGTTATTGGATCAGTTCCTCATTTGCAAAATGAAGATAAAATATAGATCTCAATAAGTAATTATAAATGTGAATATTATAGTATACATGGGGGCTTGATGCAGTGCCCTGTTCTGGAAGGCCTCAGCACATGATAGCTATGATTATTCTTGTTGTTACAATGGTTGTTCCGATTGGCACCACTCTAGTCAGATCTCTAATGCTTTTCTTTTCACAGCAATAGTCTATCTAATTCAGTCTCTCTAATCAACCGGTTATCCTTAACAGTATTGTCAAATTAACCTTCTCAGTCCATAATGCTTGCCATATTGCTCTGGCCCCAAAAGGCCAAATTCTTTGTCTTGATGCAATATATCCTCTCCATTCTGCGTCACCCTCTCTAGTCTGTTCTTACTCTGTTCCTATACACTAAACTCTGAAAAATCATCTTCAGCTAAAATAAGGTTTTGGATAATACATTTGGGATTATAAGGTGAGCTCAAATGCATGGGTTCTAGACATTATAATATTATTTATATCTGTGTCTTAAAAGTGTTGACTTGATGATAATTGTGATTTAAGAACACTCCTTTATATCCCAAACAAGAAATAAGAAAGATAGTGAAAGAAATAATAACATGAGCAAGAAGGCTAAAAAGAAAATCCTCTTCATGTAGCTCCCCTCAACAGCAATAATTTAGCATCCATCCATTTTATGGGCAAAAGTGCCTTCATGGAAACTTTGGGATGTAGGTAGGAGTTTGTGACATGATCTTATACATAAGGAAACAATCCCATTTGCAATAGAAGACAATAAAGTACTTAGGAATATTTTTAACCAAACTGGTGAAAGATCTTTACACTGAAAACTGTAACATATTGATGAAAAAAATTGAAGAAGACACACATAAATGAAAAGATATCCCATGTTCATGAATTGGGAGAATTAATCTTGTTAAAATATCCACACTGCCCAAAACCATCTATAGATTCCATGGCGAAAGAGTTCAAACATCCAGTAATAAGACAAAGAAATTCTGGGAATTTAATATTCAGCATGGTAACTATAGTTAAGAATATTATATACTTGAAAATTGCTAAGAGAGTAGATCTAAAATGTTCATATCACAAAAAATAAATCATAATTATGTTAGGTGATAGGGGTGTTAACTAACCTTATTGTGGTAATCATTGGAGGTAAAATAAGAAAGGCATATTGAATTCTGTTTTCTTACTTATGGGGATTAAGACAAATTGATAACTAAGAGCAGACCAAAACTAGTAAATTCAGACTTCAAATGTCAATCAGCAGAAAATAATGCTGATATTAAAAAAAATTAAAAATATATTTCTAACTCAAAACGTTGAGTCTAGTAGGAGTTTCTTGATTGTGGGAGTGTATCACACAGCAGCTGCCTCTCAGATACTAATCTCGGTAGTCTCACAGATATTTAGAAGCATTTCTTTGATGAGTGAGGTGTTGATACCAATCAAAGTAGAAACACTATCTTAAAGATAACCATCTCTCTTAAGGCCATAAATACAACCTAAAATGGCATACTAGGCCATTCTAGTAGTCAAGGAATGTAGATTCTAAATTATTTACCTCTTGCCACAAACAGCATTTAAGAAATGACAGTTGATGTGTCAAGCCCTTGTTTTTGTTTCTTATAAAAACAAACCATTGGTGGGTTATCCTTAACAGTATTGTCAAATACTATAATTTTGTTTAACTCAGAAAACAAATTTGACTTAAGTTTGAAGGAAGTATTTGTTTCCTTATACTTTTACAATGCTTAAGTTGTCTTACATAGCAACAATATCCACACTGTGTGTTTTGGTAGGTCATGCTATCAACCCAAGCAGAAGTTGCCAAAATATTTGATATAGAAAATTCCGCAAGAAGAGGCTAAATTATGAGGCGTCTACAACGAAAATTACATTAGTTTTCTGAAACTACAGGAAACTCGCTAATAGTTATGTTCATTAATTTTATCTCCTTTGGTTCATTAATTTTATGTTGTTGACTGAAAAAATGACATTGTTTCCACCCTGAAGATTCTAAGTCTTCCTGTGCAGACTTTTTCATGATCACTCTGGTCCAAATCAGATGAAACTACCTTCATGGCATATGCACAAACCTGAACAAACATAGTTAGTCTTTTATGAATGAACCAAAAAGATAACCAATTAACAACAACAACAACAACAAAATTCAAGGTACAGATCATTCTTCTCTGTGAAAATACTTTGCCTTCTTAATGAGGCTGAGACCAGAGGCAACAAGACTTTTGTTTGATAAGAATAATATTCATATCAAATGAGATCGTGTGAATCTGAAGTCATAAATATCACATTTTATGCACCAAGAGATAGGCTTAGGGCAAGTTAGACAAATCATTAGTCAAGAGTATATTTTGCTAAAGATTGAGATCTTTTTGGGCATGTATTATCATTTTCTTCATGTCCTGTTCAAGCCTGTATCTGTCTGGAGGAAAAATGGATATCTTCCCCATAAGACAATGACAGAAATAGGCTGTGGATATGCATCTATGTCCAATCAGCCACAATATGCATAGTAATATGTGGCACAGTTTGTGTAATGAAGTTCCCAGCGTGCAGTCTGGAAAGGTATCCTCCGGTGTGTTGGGTGATTTATTTTCTCTGTCAACAGGCAGGACAGCCAGGACTTGTCCTTCCCTACTCTACCTGCAAAAATACTCTGTCATCTTGGGTAGTGGTAATGGGTTCTGTGAGGCTGTACAGGGGCATTGTTTTGAACCCTTCATTTAACTGGTCTATTTCCTGTCCCTTTTAATTTTGTGACTGGAGCTTTAAAGGGGATATCTTCAAAAACAAAGCAATCTCTAGTGAGAAGAACTCCCGAATCATACTATTACCCTGAAAGCAGTATTTAGAATGGTGAATCAAAACACTTCTGCTGTAATAAAAGTGTATAGAAAATGAGAAGGAACAGCTTCATATATAATTTAACAATGTTCTCTCTACTGAGAGTAAAAGAAAAACAAGATTTTTGTTTATCCCTTTACATTTTTGAAGTTTGTGTATTTACATTAGCCATGATTTCTAGTGCCAGAATGTAGCTGTTACACAGTTTTACCTAGCAATTTATATTAGACTTTGATCTAAATTTTGATTTCTTTTTAACCTTTTATGAGTATACAGAAGTTTATCCAAGAGTAGCTATTTTATCTCAAATCAGTATTTTGCTTATTTTGATTAAGTAGATAAAACTAGATAAGTAAACTTAAATTTAAGAACTTAAGCCAATTTTTCATTTTTTAAATTTATCTCTAGTTAAAATTAAATAGAAAACATCCAACTTTTCAAAAGGTTGGAAATTTAAGAACATAAAATTGAATAGGAAATCTGTTAATGTTGGTACAAATGATTTTTGTTACCAAAAATTTTTTCTATTTTTTCTATTAAGTGTTTTCTATTTTTTCTATTTTTTTTCTATTTTTTCTATTAAGTGTTTTCTCACAGAATTTACTAATGAAAAAGCCATCATTATTTGTTTTTCAAAAAGTACATCTTACATTTGTGTATCTAAAATTCCACAGGCTGCAACAGGGTATTGGGATGAATCTCATTTGGAGAACTTACAGTGGAAACAATTTCTGATTTGTCTATAGATGAAACACGTATCAGTGCTGAAAGGCTAATAGGATAGAAAAGGATTATTTTTCCAAAGAAAGAAGACTACAGAAATTGTCTTAATGTTCAAATCACATATTTCTGATGGAAATTTTATTTGAGACTTTTTTCTAATAAGCTTATCTTAGAAAAGTATGGCAGTTACTTGGCCAAATTGACTGAAGAACCGTAATGTCATAGGCAGGATGTTCGATGGCATGTTTGGGTTCAGACTCGGTTAGGTCAGGAACTCCCCTGCGTACTAGCTGTGTATGCCTATAGATGAGTTTGCTTGCGTAAGTGTCAGGTTCTTTATCAAAGGAATAATAATTTCTTGGTTGTTATAATCTACAAGGTTTTATGAAGTTAAATGAATTAATTTTGTAGACGTTTTTGCACAGTAAGTGAAGCCTAGTGATTACGTGTGGTATTCATGCTATGTTCAGTAAGCACATCTCATCTATGCCACTTGAAATTCTGCTACATAATTCTCCACTTTCCCATCTCACGGCTAGAATATTTGGCTTTCTATGAGTTCAGATTCCGGTAACGAAATTCTACAGAGCCACTTTGGGGATGATTTTGCTATTTCTCCAATGTTCTTTCAGGTATTTCAGACTGGTATCTTGTTTTTTGTTTCCAACAATGACTTATTACTTACTATGTAGCACTTGGTAGGAAACTTGTTTCGAAGATGTAATCAACTCCTTCCTTCTGGACAGCTCTAGCCATTGTCTTCAAATTAGATTTTTTTTTTTTTTTGGTGGTCTCTTATGTCTATGATGTTAAAAGGTTTTAGGTTTAAATCTAAAAGGTGGATGAAGAGCTGAGAAGAACAGTGATGAACTTACTGGAATTTCTACTGATGAGAAGTGTTATTCTAAAATGAAAAACCTAAAGCATGAAATCAAGAGTAGCTTACTTTATTCTTCAGAACCTATTTTGTCTTCCTCTATGCCCTTACTTTTTCTTATTATTGAAGTATAATTGACATAGAGTGTTATATTAGTTTCAGGTTTACATCATATCGATTTGACACTTCTATACATTACTCACTTTTTTTTTTAAAGATTTTATGTATTCATTTGAGAGAGAGAGAAGGAGAGAGTGAGTGCACAAGAAGGGGGAAAGGGAGAGAGAGGGAGAGGGAGAAGCAGACTCTCAAGCGAGCAGGGAGCCCAACGCAGGGCTCGATCCCAGGACCGTGAGACATCTGAGCCAAAGGCAAATGCTTAATCATCTGAGCCACCCAGGTTCCCCAACTCACCTCTTTCCACCAAACGGTAATTGCCATCTGTCACCATGCAACATTTTTACAGTATTATTGACTATATTCCTTATGTCCTTACTTTAACTGGACTCTTAACTTTGGCCAGGAACTTTTAGACATTAGCTCCTTTAACCCTCAAAACAACCATATAACTTTTAATCTTGTTTTATGGGAAACTGTGTTTTTGAGAGGTTGGGTAACTTTCCCAAAGTCACACAGTGATTAGGAAAGAAACAGATCTCAAACCAAGTCTTATGTCATTCTATGCCTTTGCTCTTTCCTCTGCTGTAAAAACTCTCTTTCTCTTCTACTCTTCTCTCTCCCTCTTTTTCTTTCTCTGACCCCCCCATCTCTGTCTCTTTCTCTTCCATCTTTTCCTATCATGCTATGGATTTGAAAGTATTTCCATTTCTTTCTCTAATTTTTAAATCATATATTAATTGAAAACAATGTTTAATAATCTCTGTATTGGGCTCCCTAAAAAATGTGTCACTGTAAGTTGAATGTTTGACTCACGTCTTCTCACTACATTGTGACCTTCAGGAGACATCAGCTTCTATGAGTGAGGAGATTCAGAGTGCAGTCAATTTATTCTGTTATGCTGAACAGAGAGATTATGGCTCTGCTAATAGCAAAGATGACATTGAGATCAGGATTTGGGAGATGAGAATCAGGTTGTGTGATCCAGAAGGGAATGTAAAATATCAATCAGACTCTCATGTCAAAATCAAGGACCTAGAAGGACAGAGTTAGGTTGTAATCTGGATCAGTAAAACCAGGGGTAACAAACAACAAGACAAGGGCCAGTATTATAGGTCCAGATCTCGCCAGAAGGTATAGCAGGGGAGAGGGAGCTCTTGAAAAAGTTGTATAATTTGCCTGATCCTTAGCTTTTGCATTCTCAGATATAGGTATGATTCCTTCAGTTGAGAGGTTTAGACGTACTGCATGGAATGCATCTAAGTATTCCCGACATACTGCTATCACCCAGTAAATGGCCACTGCAAGGGAAGGAAACTTTGGGATTTTAAATATTTACTTATGACCTTGACTCAGGAGTTGAAGATTTTCCATGAAACAGTGTTTCTCAAACATCAAAGTGTTCTGCTGAGTATGGGCAAACAGTCATTCGTGTGTCGTCGCTCCCCATGTCCCCATGCATGTGTCCCCATGCAAATGTCAATGTTTGCTTATGTGAATGGATGAAAAATTTAAAAATGGTATGTGTATGCATTCATATAGATATATAAATGAATATATGCACTGTATCTTTTTTATTTGTAAAGTTAGATCTATGATGTTGTCAAATAAGAGAAATTTATTTCTTAGGCTATAATTTCAAGTCAACAAGTTCTTAGAAAACTTCAAAATGGCAAGTATTCCTTAACATTATAAATGTTAAACAAATGTTAAGCTCTCCTTGAGATTTAGGGGCTAGATGCGAGCTGTGATTAGATGAGAAGCAAATAAAATTGTAGAAAAGAGTACTGGCTAAGGATTTCACAAAATAATCAGCAGCAATACTCTGACTTGTCTGTGTATACCCATAGAAGTTAACAAAACAAAACAAACAAAAAACTAGTGCCTTCAAATTCATTTAAACTTTTTTTTTTCTCCAAATCACCAAACAGCTAGATCAATTTATCAGTATACTATAGTTTTCCTCTTCTTGCATCACATGTTGGTGACAGGAGGATCAGAGGCAAAGAGAACGGCAAGGGTAGCAGGAGTCCTGGTTGGCCAAAATCATCCTTCTAAAACACCTCTGGTCGTTTTATTCCAGGGTTGAGATTCCTTCAATATCTTACCATATCATACCTCTATATAAATATCCAAATATAAAATCCAAATTCTTTGCCTGGTAGGCCACATTTTCCATCACCTTTCCCAGGTCTTGTGTGTGTCATTCTCTATGCTGCAATGTCCTTTCCCAGCTGATGTTGCCCAACAGACTTCCATTCATACTTGAAGATAGAGTTCAATGGTAACTTTTGTGAAGACTTCCTTAATAGTACGCTGCACACTTGATCATTCTTTAATACCTTTTGCTCCTATCCCTTTTATCCAGTAGTTATACTTGCGATAGCATGGAACAGAACTGCAATGCTCTTTCTTAGGGTTTGATGCCCTGTTTAGCTAGTAAGTTGCCCAGCAACAAGGATTCTGTTTTCTGTATCTCCTGTCCTCAAATCCAAGCACCTGCCTGGTTTAATACTAGTAGAACTCAAAAGGGCATGTTGAATTGATGACTTAGATAGTGCTTCTGTGAGACAATTCCGTGGTTCACCTGGGCTTAGATTCTGCCTGAACTGTGATGATAGAGCATGGTGGTCTCTATTAGCACTTAGCCGTGTTCTATCATCCCTTAGGTGATTCTAAGTTCTTTGAGCTTAGGATCTCAAAATTTTTAGGAATGTTAGCACAATACAAATAAGGGGTCACATTTTAAAAATGATAATGATACCTGTTTCCATTTAAGTTGATAATACTTTTACTTAAATATTTTCTTACTTTGAAATGAAGTAGTCTGAGCAAATATTAGGGTATATCGACTGAGTTGTGGGTAATGTCACAACAGAGTTATTCAATTTGACAACAACGTGAAAATTCCTGGGGACTATGATGGTTGACCATTATACAATTGCACATTTTTTTCTCATTTTTTTAATCTGTAATGTAATGTTGATAAAAGACAAACATAACAAACATATGATACAAAGATGAGTGAAGAAAATTTAATTCTACAGAATTGTCTGAAGAAGACCTAAGCAGCTTTCATGTGGTCATAGTCCTAAAGTGCTTTCATCTTGACCAGAATCACCATGTTTCTACTACTGCAAAAGCCATTGTTAAAAGAAAAAATGTATTGTGATGAATATATCTAATTTATATTTTTATCCACTGAGATGAAGATAGTCTATATCCATTATGGGTCCTTTGTGTGCATGTGCTTGTAAATAGCCTGAACTCTTTTTAAATTATCATTTAGAAGAAAAAGAACACAAAACTCATATTTTAAAAAGTTCTAATGAAAAAATACGAAAATTCAAAATACTAGTTGAGCTAAGAATTTTTGTCTTTTTTGGTTAAGACTGCTCTCTTTCCATCTCCTTGGTAGTGGACATTAGTATCCCAATCCAAATGTGGTATGTCATTTTCATAAATTTGTTCAAAATCAAGATTTTTATAAACATTTAAGTTAAAGGAAATTAAATACTATGAATGACTTCCCAAGTGGGAAATGTTGACTTTTGTCGTTACATGCTATAAAATTTATCAAAATATGAAAACCAATTTTATATTACTATCTTTTCTAAAATGGTAATACAAATTAAAAAGATCTCAATATTTTTATTCCATTCCATGCATATATTAAAGTTATAAAGGAATTTTTAAAAATAGTATGAGGGCTCCTCAAAATTATGTGCTTCTGAGAAAGAAATTTATGAGTTAAAACCTTGGAAAACACCCACATAGTTGGGTATAGAATTTGAGGGTGCATTTGGATTCTATGCAAAAGTATTCCATTGTCTTTGTCCAAGAGCATGATATGTTTATGATCTTCTAACTATAGAGGCTTTTAAATTAGATTATTTTTAAAAAGTCATAATCAGATACTCTAAACATCTCTATTAAATTTTTGTGTAATGCCCAATGCATATTGCATTACAGATGCAGTCCAATTGTTTAATGATTCAGTCAGAGACTGCTTTGGGAAGATCACCTCCTCAGTGGGATCTGAATACCTACCTTCCTCCGTTTCTCCTTCTCCCCCAGCAATCCATCCATCCATCCATCCATCCATCCACATGCATATTTATGTGTTCTAATTACTGAGCCAAACTAGCCATTTGCAATTGCTTACATTTTTGCTTGCATTTTTGGTGGGACTTAGAGGCCAGGATATAATAAAGATACAGCTAATTGGTAAGGAATATGTATGCCAAGCCATGGGAAGGCCACTATTTTGTGACTCTCAGTGTTATTTTAATTATGATTTCTGAATATTCAGATAATTAAGAACAGTTTTAGAAAATGCTTAATCATTTCTCTCCCTATTATATTACCTACATATTTTCTAACTCCGACGCCGTAGCCTACTGTCTTACACTTTTCCAGAAAACACATCCCTGGGGACTTGTGCCTTGTTAGCCTTAATCCCTGTTAAAACCAGTAGTCTTTCTTTATCCCTGCTGCCTCCACCATTTACTAGAAAAGTACTGCAATTTCACTTATACCTTAAGGAAACCATAGTTTCTGCATCTCAAAGGAGGCTTCCTTACTCTGTTAGCAAACCAGGAAATAGCAGAAGTAAAATTTCAGGCACAAAGAGGGTCTCTGTGGCAGTCATAAGGATGACAATCTATTACTCAGTTGGTTGAATATGATAATAAAGGAGGGAATAAATACTGGCTACATCACTTTCAAAAATGTTCCAACCTTCTGTTTTTCCTCCTCAGTTCTTACTAGACAGACAGGTATTTTGGTAGAAGATTTCAAATCTATCTGCAATCTGGCCCCCAAGTGGCTGTATTACATTTCTTTTATTTCTTTCAGCCCATAACCAATGAGTGTCATCCTTATAGAAACCAAACCAAACCAAACCAAACAAGATCTGCGTCAGGCTTACCTGCTATTTCAGAAGATTTCTAAAATTGAGGTGTGTGTTTAGCAGACGCAGAATAAAACAGTTAAAAATAGGACCCCCTCAATCTAAATTATGTTTGATTCAAATCCTTGCTTGGATGATTCTTAGGTCTCTTGTGCCGAAATGACAGAGCAGCCCTTTCACTCGCAGTGTGGGTTTCAGTGGGAGAATTTCTATTTCCTTACAACCTAAGTGCAATGCAGTAAGTTCACCAAAGCAAGGTAATACCAGCCCAGCATGCATGTGATTTAAATACACAGACTTCCATTTAAAGAACATTTAATATCCTCTTAGTTGCCCTTAGGTAAGAGAATCCCTAAATCCATTCTTTTGTGCTTCTGCTGGAATTGAGTAATAGACAATTAATATGATTCCTCTGACTATGGACCTCACTTTTGGAGAGCTGGATGAGGAGTGCAATATATTGACCCCTTTCTCTTTTTCTCTCGCTCTTTTTGTGTGTGTGTGCTCCATACAAGGAGAGCCCAAAAGAGAAACCTGTGGAAAATAGCTAAGTGTTCATCCGTTAGCATTTTACCACTCAGGTACTACTAATACAAATTCAAAAAATGCTAATAAAGTCTGAAATTTCCCAGTAGGGGAGTAATGGAACACTTTTAAAAAAGGCACTTTCAGTTAATGACTAAGGCATTTTTTGCTAACAGCAATTTTGGCTTCTTATCCCAGGTGGAGAAAAATGCATTAAACAGGAGATTAAAATGTCCTTTCAACTGCTTGGTAATGCCAGCTGCTGCTGCAGGCTAAGGCATCCATGAAGTGGCATTTAGTTGATGGTAGTTCTGTTCCAAGGGATGGAGCAAGTATGAAAATCCCACTGGATGGGGGTCTCTTTAAATATGCTGCCGACGCACAAATAGCAAGTGTAGGAGCTGGGCTGGGATGGTAAACTGTACAATCTGTTCACTGCATTTTGGTTGCTAATTAAGAGGTGACATACAGTATGAATGCACAGAACCTGTTGAAATTCTGTCAGGCTCTGTCTTTGCTTTCACATGTTTGAATGCTATTTAATAAGGCGTCTTAATTGAAAGCAGAGAAATATATAAAAGTAGAGGACAAATATGTTACATTAAGATTCTTCGAAAACGTGCGCGCGCGCATTGTGTGCGTGTGCGTGTGTGCGCGCGTGCGTGCGTGTGTGTGTGTGTGTGTGTTCATGCTTCCTAACCCCTTGGTGCTTCTCTCCGAGACAGCTACTCTACTTCATAAGCACAATATGCAAATTTCGTGATTTTCCTCTTGCTGTGGGGGATAGAACTGGAGTGGAAAGTTGGAAACAGAACTTGCAAACACAAATGTGAACTTAACAGTGACTCTGACATAAAGGAAAAATGGTTTCTCTTGCCAAGAAATACCGTTTTTATGAGGAGTGCTTAAGCAAAGAAGATGGAAAAAAAGGGAGGGCAATGTTACTTTTAACAATGTATTGTGTGTGTGTATTTTTATAGCTAAACGCATATTTTCTCTCTGCCTTTCCTCAGTGGATGAAGCCAGATTAATACCCAATTTTATTTTCTGCAAATTGGCTTCAGAGAGTATACATAATGAAAAAAGAAAAAGATGCAGCAAGAGCCAAAGTCCCTGGTCTCTGTGAAGCTAGAAACAGGAACACGCTGAAGTTTAGCATAAGGATAAAAGTCCCCAGAACAGCAAATCCGGTCTCCATGCTTTAGTTTCTTCATTTGCATACACTGGTTAATGAGTTAACAGATGATACTGAGCACTCTGGATTTGCCTAGCACATAGAAGGGGCTCCAAAGGATTTGCTCCATCTCTCGTGCCTGTTATTGTTTAGTACTGGGAAGTGCAAGTAGACTTGGGAAATCTGATCATTGTGAAGTTTTCTCTAGAATTTTCATTGCCCATGCTTCTGTCTGGAGCTAAAATTATTTGAATTTGTTTTACTTATGTTAACTAAAGACTTTTCTTGTCTTTCTCCGATGACCAGTGAAAGTTGCTGAGACAATTACATAGACACTTACATTAACGATTGTTTAGTGATAGCTTAAAAAGGTATGTTTGGAATTTGAAGGCTCCTTTTATTTCTGTCTTACTGTTCCCATCTGTCCAGTCTCCTGGTTTATTCAACTCATACAGTTGGGTGGGACTTCTTCATCTGATGCCCAGACCCACTGATGCTCCCCCTTAAATTTCAACAATACCCACACCAAAATGACATACAAACTACTGTGCTGGAGCAGGGAGTTCATCTGGAGCATTTGTCTTCATGTGAGAAACATAAACCATCTGTATTGTGGACTCGCAGTGGCCTGAATTCACAGCCCACTAATACTATGAGTTAACAATAGGACATTGGAAACAGCCATCCATTATTACATAAATAACTGAGGGGTGACTTGGGTAAATAATTTCAGTGAACGCGTAATGTGAAAAATGCTTATTTGTCATATTCATCACAATAGGTCCTAATTTGTACCTTCTATAGCATAAGAGATTCCAAATTTAGAAAGTAAGAAAACTGAGTAGTGATTTTTTTTTAAATTGTATTTATTCGTTTTAGAGATAGAGAGACAAAAGAGAGGAAGGAGCAGAGGGAGACGGACAAGCAGACCCCGTGCTGAACACAGAGGCAACCCAGATGCATGACTCAATCTCACAGTGCTGAGACCACAACCTGAGCAAAAATCCAGAGTCCAGTGCTTAGCTGACTGAGCCACCCAGGTTCTCCCTGAGTAGGGATTGGTAACCTGTTAAGGGAAATCTGGAGAAAAGAAGAGAGGGGAGGAAAGGGGGGAGTAATCTCCTCCAAGGTCTGATCTAATCTCTAGAGCCAAAATCCAGATACCTTTATGCTAAAGTATGGTATTAAAAAAAAAAAATCCATCAAATCTTCAAATTATCAGAAATTCTGTTCTGATGATTCTCCATGTCCTTTGTCAATAGCGGACGTAGAAATATTTCTCAAGAAACATTATTTCTAGGGCATTTAAAGGTATGAAGAACTGTCCCTGGGGCAACAATCAGGGTGAACGGAGATGATTTCCCAGACAGTTTTGAAATGCCTGGCTTCCTAACAATAGAGCTGAGTAGTTGTGCAAAAAATTCCATGCTGAGATGCTCTGAAATTCTTTCACATATTAGTAAGTATATAAATATTAGAGATTTCAGACTCCTAATCACTAAGAAAATAAAACCATACTAATGCTCCCAATTACAAGTCACTTCATCACATTGCTTACTGTAAGAATTTAGTTTTGCTTGGTAAATGGCAGTTAAAAACATAGCAATTACATGTCCTTACAGATTACTTGGCAACTTTATTTCTAAAGTTTGTATGACTTGCCCTTTGATTTTCATAACCGAAATAATCTCTTTACCCTATAATTACTTGCTATGTAAATACTTGTCAATAGATGATTGACTCTGGCCATTTCCATTTAATTAAAAGGTCAATGTCGACACATAAATACTTTTTTTATTTAATGCTAATATTTGTACCTATAACCACACAGTCAGCTTAGTATCCAAGGTAAACTTATCTTTGCTGTGCACACTGAGATACACAATATGAATTTGATGTCACAGGCATGTAACATCAAATTCTCCACATGGCAATTATGAATGGTAGGGCATTTGTAGATAATAATACATAATAAATGCATACAGAAATGTTGCATAAAAATTATTAATCATGTATGAACTTATTGAATTATTGCATAGATTAGATAAAAATGAGTAGGATGAATAATCATTCCGGAGACTTTTTATTCAGTTACCAAAATGTACATAACTGTTAGTTCTCATAATTCTTCTCCTTTGAGCACAGCAGAGAAAATAGGAAGCAGAGATGGATAGGACTTAAAAAACGTATTCCTCTGTTTCTGCGAGAGTCTGTGGGGATAGAAGGGTGAAATGGAGCAGAAAGACAGAGGAGGTCAGATGGGTTATGTGACAGGAGTAAAGAGCAGGCTAATTGAATTTGCAAATGATATGAACTTGGGAGTTGTCAGGAACAGAGGGGAAGACAGACTGTGAGTGTTAGTAGATGACTTACTTAAGTTTGAGTAAGTTGACATTCTGCAACTTTGAACATTTATACTTTGCATGCATTGGCCTGGCTTTGTTCTTTGCCATAGGATTTATTAGTTGTGGTCCTTGAAATTAGCCAGCAATTATTCCTTTATCCACTCAATAAATATGTACCAAAATGTTCTAGCCCTTTTCCACTCAAGGAAGGACACGGAGAATAAAATAAAGATGATCATTGTTTTTGTAGCCTTTCTGGTTTAAAGACACACTTTGCCTGGAATGTTGTAGTTAAGTTTAAGACACGTGGCAATTTGAGATATTTGGATGCTACCTGGCTCTTCATTTGAAATTTTTACAAAAATCAATTCAGGATCAATCTGAAGGAGAGTGCCCAGGACCAATTTTGCAGAGCAGAGGCTTTTTTTTTTTTTTAAGTACGTTATATAAAAGAGATAGAAGAGATGGAAAAGGGTGGTTCTTGGTGAGTTGGTAGCTGAAAACTGCCTCATCCCTGTTACCATTACTTAGGATGGAGAAGTGTATTTTACACCTCAAAGACTTGGCCTGCTTTGCCATGTCTGAATGTCTCATTCTTGCTTTAATTGAACGTGGCTTCATTTTTGAGTGATGCGAGGTGCCTGCTACTGTCAGTCCTGGAAGGAGAAGGCCCATCCATGAAATGGGTTGTAAATGAGAGGTAGCACCTCTTTTCCACACAGCTCTCATAGCTCTCAAAAAAAAAAAAAAAAAAAAAAAAAAAAAGCTCTGGGAATGAATATATAGACCTCATAATATGATACAAAGAAATGTAGGTCATGAAAATTTCAAGCCTGATAGAAATAGTTAATGCTCATTTATGCAATGACCTATGTTGTTTAATTTATTTATAACTTCTAAATGTTATAACATTCTTTTGAAACTTATCTCCTGTCAGTTTTCTTACAGTGCCCCAGGGAAAATTTTAAACTTGAAAGTTCCAACATTTCGGATTTATCAAAGTGAAAGAATTTCTCAGATTCTTTTTTCACTGGGTTTCATAGATTTTTACATTGGAGAGTTAATATAACTAAAGAAAAAAAAATCTTTCTGTTAAAAAAAAAAAAAATCACCTCTAGGCTGAGACCATATTTGGAGAGCTTCTGCTCCAAAGCAATTTTGAGGCTATTTACATAAGAGAAGGAAACTGGAATTTATAACTGAAATTATTTAAATGACAAAATTCGCTAAACTTGATGCTATGATAATGTCTGATGAATATACACATTTTCTAAAGAAAATCAGATAAAATCTCATCCAGTTAAAGCTCTATCTAGTTTATAGTGAAAAAAGGACTTATTTTAAGGTGCTATTTTTAAAGTGTTCTGCAGACTGTGAACTCTCAATCATTTTTTTAAAGAAAGATGTTTATTCTTAATAATAGTAACCGATAAAATTGGTTAAGAGCAGCAAACCATTTCATAGCCAACTTGCCACTATTGTAGCATTCAGAGCCAAAATAGAAAATACTGTGGAAAGATCATGTCCCAGTACTTAGAAAGTATTTTATATACTAAATCAGTTGTATGTCTGGGGGTTTAATGTGTCCCTTTAATAAATCTATGCATGCCTTAAAGCCATAAATTCTTTCAAGTTCAACAGCAGACTTAAACTAAGTGTCCTGAAACCTCAAAATTTAGCCAATGTCTTAAATATGATTAACACTCGAGAGTTTAGCAAATCATGCTGTCATACTTTCTTATATACCCATATATATGGTGGTCTAAATTACCACTCACTGATTGCTATTTAATTAAACAAGAAAGTACAGGTAAATTGCTCTTGTCACTATAAAGGCTCTGGACATATTCAGTGACTGTCACTCAGCTAAACTAGTCTCAGAGTGATTAGGTAGCTGCAGGCTATACAGAATATATCATTTCTTTGAGAAACACAGCAGGACTTTTTTTTTGGAGGGGGGAGGGGAACGTATTTTATTTGTTTTACATCTCTCTGTGGATAATTGTGTGGTTGGGTTATTTTGAGACAATAGCTTGGTGCGAAAATTACACTGTGCAGCAATTTTAGCCCACCTACATTCTGTGGCTATTTGCTATTATTATTATTATTATTTGCATTGTTCGCATTCATATTTAAGACATTTAAAAGCATAAACAAGTAACTTGAGGCTTTCTAATGATGAAGACTGTGTTCTCTCACGGAAATGATAGCTCATGCCATTTTCTCCTCACTTGCACCTGCCTACCTCCTCAGTGTTTCTGTCTCACATGCTTTGCTTTCAGAGCTCATGTAAGTGTCCTGTGTTCTGCTTTGCACATAGCAGGCATGGTTCTTGGCTCTGAGCCCTGTGCTCTGGAGGACCCTCCACTATGACCCTCCCCTCACTGTGCCATTCCTAAGTTTGACAGAATCCACCAGGCTGGCTTGAGGGACAGGCCAAGTAGGAGCCCAAAACCCACCCAACTAGATAACATTCAGGTACTGAGGACCCCCAGATTTTCTGTCCAAATATTCCCGAGATCACCCTCAGGGCGTGTGCTGAAGTATGTTCCTGGTTCCTTCTCCTGAGGACATCGGTGTGCTTTCCCAGAGGGAGAGAAGGAGGTGAAGGTTGTGTCAACTGTTCATGAAGATGGTGGTCTGGGAATGGAAACAAGAGTGGCGGCTGGCTTCCCAGGGGCTTCATAGGACTTACGTCTGGCACATAAAAGGAACAGGCCTCTGGTCATTTACCAAGGAAAGTCTTTCCTAATCTTCCTGAAAGGTCAAATGCCTCTGTTGTTTGTATAGGCCCTCGGATCACTATGTGGCAATCCCTGAGCTGTTCTGATAGTACACATGTTTGTGTGATTACGTACTCGATGTCTACCTTGCTACAAGTATTTGGCTTCAAGCCAAAAAATGGGTTTTATTATGTTTATTATTACATCCTCCTGCCAAATTCAGTGGCAGGCTCCTTGTAGATGCATAATCAGTATCTGTAATAAATGAATGAGAAATTTGTCACTTCCTCTGAAAACTGGAAGACCAGTGACCTCATATACTCATGATGCATGACTATATGAGGCTTAATACGTGCTTGGCAGATAGTTCAGGGAAAGTGTGTTAGTTAAGATTTATCCATCCAAGTTGATAATCAGTTTGAATGAGCATTACCTGATTGGCATATGTGTGCTATCAATTATTTATATTAGTCATAACTGTTTTGGCTTGCAAAGATTGTTTTACTGTGCATTACAGATATGTCAGTACATTTAACTGAAAAGTCCAGGGAAATTAATTGACTTTAGGCACATATGGATCTAGGAGCTCACATGATAATACAAGTAATCTGTTTCTTTCTCTCTCTAGACACTGTTTGGCTTTGTTCTCTGGCAGGCTCTTTCCCCAACAATTGTACTCCCAAGTTTCAGGCCTCACACTCACGGGCTTTTTGGGGGTCATGTGGGCAACCCTGAACTATGCAGGTCAGGCCATCACAACATGAAATTGCAAAATGAGGGTGAAATTTGTTCTCCAAAAGAAAATTAATATGTTATTACTGTAATGAAGATACTGATCAGCTAATGCCATATACACTATCCACTATTATCAACACTATAGAAAAGAGTGTTTTGATTTAAGGTGGCTTGATTTAATGACTTGGAGCCCATTGCTGCTGTGTTACCAATTTGTCACACATAGAAAGAGACAAAGCAGTATGCACCCTTGCTTTCTGGGCTTGCTTCCCGAGGGATCTGCTCAAGCATCCCAGACTATACTCTCAGAGTAGCCCTTCCTTACTTCCTTTGTGGGGGATGGGAGGGAGAGAGCTTACTGGCACCGTGTTACAGCCCATTCACACTCTTGGCATACCCATTGGCTGTTGGCCACATATCAGAATTGAGGAAAGGAGGCAGAGCCAAGCTGAAAGAAAGAATTGGAAAGGAGGAGAATGGGTGTTCCAGTAGTCTACAGATTATAATGCCTCTGGGAACAACAAACCACCTCTGCAAGATGACTCCTCAAGAAAAGTCCACTTAATGTTATGGAAGAATATAGAATCATTGGAACAAGTGTTACCTCCTTAGGGGACTACTCTGAAAAGTAAAACTTATTTTTGGTGCCTTTGTTTAGAAGAGAGAAGTGATTAGAGCACTGGCTTTGGAGTCCATCTCTCAGAGTTCAAAGTAAGGCTCTGCCACATACTTCCCCTCTGACCTTGGTCAAAATCCTTGATATCTCTGTCCTGCCTGGTTCACATCTGTTAAATGGAAATATTTATAGAGTCTGCCTTGGAGTTGTTCAATAAGTAATTGAGTTGATACAAGTAGAGATTTAAACTGGCACGTAGTAATTATTTAAAAGTTGGCATAGCTGTTAGAATGCATTTGTAAACAGAATAGTTTATATATATTTGGTACTAAATTATTAAAACGATCTCAGTAGTTTTAGACATATGTGATAAACAATCCATAAAGTGTTTTTAAAATGACTAATAAAAGCAAAGGAATGAAAAAAGTGGTACTGACTACACTGGACAGTGTGGGCTCTTGTGAGCTGAGCGTGGAGTATGCCCTGCAGTGGGGGGCGAGCTTTGGGCCTTGAGGACACTGACTAACTTTGAGTTCAGCCACCACTCATTCAAAGCTTTGAAGCTCTTGGATGCAGAAATAGCAAAGTGGTAAAGGATCAAAGGATGAAAATGTCAGCACCAGTAAGGATTGGTTCTTGGATTTTAAAAGTCGTCTGACTTACGCAACACTTAGTGTATAGAAGCTGGCAATGGGAACTGACAAGATGGCGGCTAAAGAAAACGGAGTGGATTTCTAATCGGAAATAAGCGAAAGGTCCAAGAATATCCACTCATTGTAATATTTCTTGGTTTCACCATGTATGCGTTAATATACGTATTAATTTAACACATAGTCATTGAATACTTCAAATAATATACCAACACTGAGAATGAATGCATATGTGTGTGTGCGTGTAAATATATGTATTTAGTTTCTGATTATGAGGGATCAAAAAAGTCTTTACAGAGATTGTCACCAGGCAGAAAAGGGGTATTTCAGTGGGCTGACAGCCTGAGAAAAGGCACAGGGGAGGGCAAGCCCAGTGTGTGAGGCGACATGACGGCCCAGTGAAGAAACAGTCATTGAATGCCCCAGTGCTATCTAATGTTTACATTACTGTATATGTGTTAAAAAAAGGTCTTAATCTGAGGAGTAATAAACAGCTTTGCATTTTAGAAAGATGACTTTTGTGACAATGCAGAAGACAGGTGTGGTGTCTTAAGATGAGAAGCAGGGTGATTTTTAGAACATGACTTCAGGTAAGCAATATTAAGGACCCAGAGAGCGGTGGACATTTTGCTAGAGAGGTATAGATAACAGATGATTTGTGTAGGTGGATTTGGTAATTGGTTGGAAGTCTGACATTGGTAGTATCATTCACCAGATTGAGTTTAGGAGAAGGTATAGATTTGGAGGGGGACAGTAATGATGGATGTGCCTTGGAATTGCTGACTTGAAGATCCAGGAAAAGCTTAGGGGAATAGTTTGGGTCAGAGGTATGGAAGTGTGTTGGGCGGACAGAGAAATGTAGGGTGTGGAAAGGAAAGAGCAAGCCAGGGAGAGACCTTTAGGATTACTAATTGTCAAAAAAAAAAAAAAAGTTTAAAGAGGAAGAAAACTCCTTAAAAGAAACTGGAAAGGCAAAAGAAGATCAGAAAAATCTAATAGCATGGCCACCTGCATCAGATGCTAAATAAACAATTTCTTGAAAGGCACGCACTTGTGCATGTGCATCCAATGGAATATCTGCAATAAACCTAAGAGATATGGTCACAAAACAGCATCCCTTGATCAATTTTCTGGAACATTCACTTGGTCATCCCAGTTTTTCTCTCAGATCCTCTCCTCTAAAATGTTGTCTGCAAAAACCTCCCCTAATGTCTTCTGTGTTTTTCTAATTAATTATATGACCCTAATTAAGGTAGCCCTCTAATGTTTTAGATTAGGGGTTGAGAGTTATTAAAGAATTGATAAACTCTTACTGGATAATAGTAAATATATGAGAAACTTCATATAAGTCACACAAACATTAAGGAGTTTCATATTACAGCTGTTTCTATGCAACTGATCACTAGCCAGGAGAAGTGTCTTTTATTTATGCCTATAACTTCAGTACAGTCCCCATTACTATGATCCTAGTGCTCCCACTGAGCCTGCCCCTACTGTGTGTCTACAGAAGATGCAGTGTGTTTCCAGGGAATTTGAATTTCCTTTTTTTTTTAAATGGATTTTTATTTTTTTAATTGTTTTTTTTAAGATTTTATGTATTTATTAGGCAGAGAGGCAAGCAGAAGGAGAGAGAGAAGCAGGCTCTCTGCTGAGCAGTGAGCCCGATGCAGGGGTCAATCCCAGGCCCCTGAGATCATGACCTGAGCCGAAGCCAGAGGCTTAACCCCCTGAGCCACCAAGGAGCCCCCAGGGAATTTGAATTTCTAAGGGATTTACAATCACTAACTCTAAACTTCTGCTCTATTATTTCACTTTATGGATCATTTCATCATCCTACCGTGCTGATATCTCTATGCTCCATTTTTTCCATACCCACAAACTACCACCTAACATCTCTGTGTGTGTTGCAGCCTTAGCTAAGGTTTTGAAGAGATATTAGACATTCAGAAGATTCTCTTTTAATTATGAAAAGAGAAGCCCTTTCCAGGCAACTTTCTGACATCTCAGGTTTAGAAAGGGGGTTCCTCTGGTTGCAAGATGGCTAAGACAATAGAAAATCTGTGTCTCCAGCCCGAGTGATAGGAGAGAAAATAGAGAACATGATTAGTTACGGTTGCCAAGTAAGCATACCAATGATAATGTCCCCTAAACACAGGAATCTCTTCATCCTCATGCAAATCCCAGGACGTTGGACTACTAAGGTTCTCAATTTTATAGATGAAGAAACTGATATTCAGGTAGGTGAACTAAAGCTGAAAACAAGGTGCAAATCATTTTTTAAAACCAACTTCTTACTTTAAGTTCTATAAATTGGCCACAAGCCACATGTGAGTCCTAACACTGGTCAAAAGAATACCAGCAGTCATTACACTGTGGTTGGTTTCACTGTAGCAATTCCCTGAGTATTCTTGTTTATGTAGCTTTTCTGTCCCTTCCTTTCGTCTTTCCAGAATTCCATCCTTTAAATTCCTAAGCCATCCACGAAGGTTTCCTGACCATCGTCATTCTGGTAACTTTGCTCTCCTTTAAATATCCATAGCTCTTAATCTGTGATAATTTAGTTGATACTTGTTACAAATTGTCTTGAATTTTTGGTTATTCCATTTTGTATCAAGACGTTTTACTTATAAACTTCTGAAGAACAGAGAACATAGCTGCTAAGAACTATAGCTATCCGACTCCCACTTCCTCCTGTCCCTTGTCCAATTTCTCACAACTGTGTGCCATTTAAAAGATCAGAATTATAACTTACTCTGGTAATGTACAAGTAGATTTTTAAACTTAAACCATTTTTCCTAAACCATATTCATAAACAAATATTACTAAACTAGAAGGCATTGGCTTCTCATGTCTGAACTGTGAGAATAACTGCTCACCCTTGTGTAGGCAAAGCTTCCTAAAACAAGGTAAAGAGGTCAAAGTTCTTTGTCCTTCATGTAATACTTATTGAGAACCTAAAAAGTTCTTATAGTGTACTAGGTTTTGAGGTTTTAAGGGTAAGTGATGACACAACCCTTGTCCTCTCAGAGCTCATAGTCTATCTAGTGGGAAATGCAGAAGAGTGAAGAGGTGGTTCTGTCAAGTACCATCTCTATCTCCATTTTGCCTGGAGCCTGTTAACTTCCGTGTGACCATTATCTCTAGGGGTTTAAATCTATTCCTTTTCCCCCTCCCCCTCTTTCTATTCTATTTTGCAGGCTTGTTTCCTGGAATGTAGCAGAATGCATTCTGTCCTTTCGAATAGGCAACCTCACTTCATGACTTCATGTTGTCTCCCAGTTCATGTTAGTTGTACATTTTAAAGCCTTCCCTCTGTGGTAGGCTACTCCTAAAATAACTTCCAATTGTCCCTGCCTCTGGGTAGTCAGTCATGCTCTTGGACAGTCTCCTCCCCTAGTGTGTGGACTGGATTGAGTGGCTTGCTTATAACAAGTAGAACATGGCAGTAGTACCTTCCACATTCTCTCTGTGGCTTGTCTTGTGTCCTTGCTCTGGTGAAGCCATCTGCCAGGTTGAGAGTGGCTCGATAGTATGACCTGTAAGGCAAGAAACTGAGGGTAACTTTTCAGCCAACTGTCAGCCAGAAACTGAAGGGTTGTGTCCAACAACACAGAAGCAACTGAATCTGCCAACAGTCAGATTCTTGTTCCACAGAAACTGTGAGATAATTAATGCTGCTTTTTTTTTTTTTTTTTTTTTTTTGAGCCACTTGGGATAATTTGTTCAACAGCAATAGATAACAAATACAGCTTGGAAAAGACTTCATTTATCAGTTGCTGCATGGACTTAATATCTCGTCCTTTGCCCTCATTTTATCCAAGAGCTCCTTTTAACCTCTCATAAGAGGTCTTTCACTTTGGCTTCACCTCCCTTCCCTTCTGTCTCCTAACTGGCCAGGACTGCTTGGTGAAGATTTCTGATTTCTTACAAGCAGCTAGATTTTGATTATTGCTGTAATTAAGAATGGGTTACTAAAAGGACCATAAAACAATCTTCCTTCTTAGTAGGATAGGTCTCAAAGTCTTAGAAAATCTTTTCTGTTTAGGGCACAGGGATGGCTACACATCTCTCTCAGCTAGACAACACTGGTAGCTTCCTTACTGGTCTTCTTGACCCCGAGTCTCTTCTCCCCATTGCAAGTCAGAAAAATCTTTCCCAAATGCAAATATGTTCATTCCACTGCCACCTCCCACCCTCGCCCCCAACACACAAACACACAATGCTTTGAGACCTTCTCAGTGATCTCAGATAAATGGTAGATGACCTCTTTAGTACCTCCCAGGCCCTGCAAGGTCCAGCCAGGGCATACCTCTCCACCCGGCTGCTTCCTACTCTTTTTGCTCTTTGTCTGGCCACTTCAACTCCCTCCCTCTCTGTGTGCTCTTTTTCTATAACCTGTTTCCACGTCCTGTTTCCTCTCCTAGGGATACTGTAGATGATTAAGACACATTCATCGCTCAGATGACAGCTGCTCAATCCGATGTTCTTCCAGTGCTTTTATGATCTCCTCATATATGTTGACTTCTCGCTATAAAACTCTGCTTCTTTGCATGTATCCTAATCATAATACCAAGACCTTTTGGTAGGAGTATTAGAATGCACATCTCCAGTCTCTTCCCTGTAGGCACCACAGAGTGTTTTTTCTCACCAGTTTGTCAGAATGCCTGGCTGTGGTAGGTTCACAATAACTATTTGTGAACAAGTGTATGAACTAGACAGGACTCAACTGTAAGTTTGAATGAGTATGCTACTACTAGGCTAGGACTTCAGTGGAGAACTAACCTTGTGTTTCTCTAATACGACCATAGCAGAGAAAACCAAAGGGAGATAGTAAATTTTGAAAGCTTGCCATATTTGTACATCAAATGTGTTTTTCTCAACCTACTTAGTATGTATCATTCCCAGTTTTGTGCTGTATGACATTTCATACATGCCAGAGTAAGAATTTATTATTAATATACAGCATTAATAAATTTCTGGGTTCTTTTGACTACATGTGATGAATTATTAGATTAATCCATTCAAACAGCAAATTAGTCACTTGGTTAATAATTGATTAGTAGCTAATCTTTTTAAAACCAGGCATATCATGGAGCATAAAACCTATGAAGAACTGACATCCCTGGGAACACAGAAGGCCATTCCACACCATCTCCCTGACACTGCCTGGTTTTCTTCTTGGCGTGGCCACACTTTTCCTTGGCACTGTTACTTTTCCTTACAATCAGGCTGGTAGTTTTCTCTAATCTTTGTTCCACTGATTAGCCTCTCTCAAAACGAATTTTTAAATAAGGCTCAAAGCTTTTGAAATATTGAGCTCTTCAAATTTAATTTTCTTCATTTTGTTTCTTATTTATACTCTGTAAATAAATATATATATATTTCAAATTGAGACAGACCTTGAAACATAACGTGTCTTTATATAGCTGTGATCCACCCACTCAGAAGAAAACAATTCATGAACATGGAGTTTAAAATATATCATAAAATTCACGCTTCATGCTGTGCCAATTTAACACAAACATGCCACATCCCTTGCATTAATAACCCTAGATGATGACTGATAGAAGTTCATAGGATTGCAACTTAAAATCAGATTTTAAGATTTTATATATTTCTTATAGATCAGAAAACAATTTGAGTAAGGAAATTTAGGGATACAGAAGAACCCTATCTACACTCTTACACAGATTACCAGAATCTGTGATGTCCTATGTGATTTGTTACATATATGAGGCAGCAGGCAGTTGGGCCATTTTGTTTTTTTCTCAGGGGACTGGCATGCGCTTTTTAGAGACATTTTTTCTTCTAGAAATTGATTAAAACAATAGTTGGGTAATATTCATGGAATTGGAAAATAATTTTCTTTAATTCTTGGAGTGTACAAAATGTCTCTCAATTATCACTAATGGTGCGTGGAGTTATTCAATCCAGGTTTAGAAAGATGTTAAAATTATGTGTTAAATTTATATGTTAAAATTAAGAGTAAACATTAAAATTATATGAGTAAAAACAATATTGCTTTGCAGATTGTGAACTGTAGTGATGCTATTCACTAGCCCTAGAAGAAGGATTTACATAGAGGAAAAACAAATAATAGCATTTTGCGTACGTGCAATTATATGATCAGTTATATCATCTAGCAACCAAAATATTAAAATGAGCTAAATTAAGTTTATTTTTCATTCTCTAAGGGATTTTACAATCTAGGTCACTAAATATTATTTTGCAGAGTCCATAAATTTTCAAGTTTTTCCCAAAGTTGAACCCAGGAACAAAATTGTATTTTATTCCGATGTGTTTTTTTTATCAGGAAAGTGTAATTTTTTAGAAAAATCTTATTAGAATGCTAATGCTGAACAAATAGACTAAAACATCACTTAAAGCTATCCATATTAAATGAAAGTGATTTGTGGAGATTTCTTCAGGACAGAATCTTTGTTCTAGTGCACACCTCTCTGATTTGAATTTGTAGCAGCAAAGTGGCATTGTGGGAGATACGTTTCATTGGAAGAGTTTGGAAAGATGACATCACAGGTGAACACTTTATGCAAGAATGTTTTTATGAGTTCACTTTTAAGTAATACATTATTCAAGTAGAAATATTCCACAAGAATTTGATAGTCTACAAAAATTAACAGCCATCCTTGTGGGTATTGTTTTACTTTGTTCTGCTTTTATTTTTGTTTTTTTGTTTTGTTTTATTGTTAGGCCAGACTTTATTATCTGTGGGAAATAGTTTATGTTTTTTTTAAAGATTTTATTTGTTTACTGGTCAGAGAGAGAGTGTGCATAAGCAGGGGGAGCAGCAGACAGAGGGAGCCAATGCGGGACCGGATCCTAGGACCCTGGGATCATGACGTGCGCTGCATCAACTGAGCCACCTAGGTGTCTCTCTTTTTGTATTATTATAAGATAATAGACTTACTATCTTAAGACATTTTTTCTTCATTTCCCATAAAAACCACTTATCTAAATTTGACTACTCCCTTCAGTAGCTGTGAGTGTGGGGCAGTGGATGTAAGAAGATGGGACACATGCGCCTTTCAGGCCTGGCCCTCTCAGGGGAGCCAACCCATGACCTTTCCTTTTTGCCAGCCTGAGGCAGCCCAACCAGGAGAACTTGTGATCCACATATTGACAAATACACAAGCAGAAGGAAAATGGAGGGAGCTTGGTTCCCTGAATCACATATACAGGAAAAGTGCTTATGGATTACAGACCATTATTTTGAACTTTCTTGGGCAAGAGATAAATTTCACATATTAGGTCACTGAGTTGTTTTTTTTGTTTGGTTGGTTTTTTGTTTTTTTAAGATTTTACTTATTTATTTGACAGAGAGACACAGCAAGAGAGGAAACACAAGTGGGGGGAAATGGGAGAGGGAGAAGCAGGCTTCCTGCCGAGCAGGTAGCCTGATGTGGGGCTTGATCCTAGGTCCCTAGGATCATGACCTAAGCCGAAGGTAGCCACTTAAGGACTGAGCCAACCAGGCACCCGTAGGTCACTGGGATTTTAAACCAGCAGCTGTATTTTAGTTTTCTTACTACTGTTTTAACTAAAGCATACTTAAATACGGTAAAATTAATGCTTTTTGTGTGTAGCTTATGCATTTTGGCAAAGGTATGTGGACACTACCACATAGTCAAGCTCTAGAACTTTCAGCCCCCCAGAAAAGCACTCATGCCCCTTCGTAGTCTGTATCTCTCATTACTGTCATCCCTAGAAAACACTGATCTGTTTTATTTCCCTCTAGTTTTATCTTTTTTGAAATGTAAAATTAACGACACTGTACAGCATGTAGACTTTTGAGTAACTTGGCATGAATGTTTGATATCCATCAATGTTCCTGCTTGTATCTAGTGCTGAAGCCTCTTTGTTGGTGAGTATCCCATTATATGGGTGTATCACAGTTTAACCTTTCAAATGTTGGTGGGCATATGGGTTGTTTCCAATTTAGGACATTTATGAGTAAAGCCACTGCAAACATTCACCTACAAGTTTACTTGTGAACATACATATTCACATCTTTTGAATAAATACCCAGGCATGGGCTCACTGGGTCAAAAGATGAGTGTATGTACAGCTTTATAAGAAACTGTCACATTGTTCTGTGAAGTATCTGTATAGTTTTTCATTCTTATCAGTAACGTATGAATTCTAGTTTCCTTGTGGTTGTTGGTGTTATTTGGCCATTCTCATAAATGTTTGGTGGTCCTTTGTGTTAGTTTCTATCGCTGTGTGACAGAGTACCATATACTTAGCGCCTCAGTGCTGCCCAAATTTGTTACCTTCAAGTTCCTATGGGTCAGAAAGCTAGGCATGGCTATCTGGCTACTCTGCACAGTCTTTCTAGACTGCAGACAAGGTATCCGTAGGGCTGCACCTCTCTGAGGCTCCAGATCTTCTTCCAGACTCATTCAGGTCACTGGCAGAGTTTAGTTTTTTGCATTGTGGGAATGAGGTCCCCGTTTTCTCGCTGGCTCTTGGTCTGCAGTCGCATTCAGTCCTAGTGGTCTCTTGGTCATGGACCCTCTCACAACAGGGCAGCTTCATTCTGACTTGCAGCCAACAGAAATATGTCTCTTTGATTTCCTTTGTCTCTGACCACTGAACCATTCTATAAGGGCTTATCTAATTATAAAAGGCCCAGCAACATAATCTCCTTTAGGTTGGGCTCAAAATCAACTGATGAGAGATCTTAATCACACCTATAAAAACCTTTCAACTTGGCTGTATAATGTAATCGTGAGCCTGATATCCCCTCACAGTTACAAGCCCCAGCCAACACTTATGGAGACGTGGATGTACAAGGGCATTGGTCACTGGAGGGTCATGTTAGATCCTTCCCACCATCTAGCTTACTTGGGTTTTAATTTCTACTTCCTTGTGACTAATGGTGTTGAACATGTGGTTGTATACTTACAGCCAGCTTTATCTCTTCACTGAAGTGTCTTTTGAAATATCTTGCCTATTTTTTTATTGGTTTGTTTTCTTATAATTGAGTTTTGAGAGTTCTTTGAACATTTAGACATGAGTCCTTTGTCAGATAAGTATTTTACAAATATATTCTCCCATCTGTGCCTTGTCTTTTCATTCTCTTAACATTATTTTTTCAAGAGTGAAGTCTTTTTTTTTTATTTGGAAGTTTTTAACTTCAGTGAAGTCCATTTTATAATTTTATGGTTCATGCTTATAGTTAGTACAAAGAAACATTTGCCCAACAAGTTCACATAGATTTTTCTCCTGTGCTTTATCTTGAAGATTTCTAATTTTAGGTTTCACATTTAGGTCTATGATTGGTTTTTATTAACTTTGTTTAGGGCATAAGATACAATTTGAAGTTAATTATTTTGGTATGGATGCCTGGATTCCAGAATCACTTGTTGAAAAGAACATCTATTCTCCACAGCCTTTGCAGCTGTGCCAAAAAATCAACTCACCATATATGTGTGCATCTATTTCTGGACTCTCTTTTCTTTACAGTTGATTTGTATTTCTCTTCTTGCTTTAATATAATATTAATTTCATTGCTGTAGTTTTAAAGCACCTCCTAAAGTCAGATTATATGAGCTGCCCAACCACGTGTTTCTCTTCATACTTAGTTGTCTTTTAATATTAAGTAGGAAGCTGGCTGTAAGGTTTTGTTTAGCTGTCTTTTTAATGGATGGAGGACATTCTCTTCTATTTCTAGCTTACTGAGTTTTTATCATGAACAGGTATTGTATTTTGTCAAATTATTCTTCTGCATTGACTGAGATGATCATTTGTTTTTACTCTTCTTTAATCTGTTGCTGTGGTATAATTGCTCTGCTTTATCATGATGTATTAATATTTTTACATATTGCTAGATTCAATTTTTCAAATATTTTTGTGTCTATGTTCATGAAGGATATTAGGCTGTAGGCTTGTTTTACTGTAATGGCACTATGTGATTTTCCTTTCAGGGTAAGGCCAGCCTCATAAGAGGTTGGGAGGCAATGTTTCCCATTTTATGGAATATTTTGCACTGAATTGGATATTTTTTTTTCTTTGTAAAATATTTGGTAGAAGTCATCTAGTGAATCTATCTAAGGTCTTCTTTGTTGGAAGCTTCTAAACTACAAATTCAATTACTTTGTGACGTAAGACTCTCCAAGTTGTTGGTTTTTCTTGAGTGAGCTTTGGTGGTTTGTGTCTTTCACGGAATTTTTCCATTTCATCTGTTGTCAAAATGTGTGGGCTTAAAATTGTACATAGTGTTCCGTTGTTTTTTTTTATCTTCAGCTTCATTGTTTTATACCCTTTATTATTTTCTTCTTCCTATTTGTTTTTGTTTTTCTTTTCTTTTTCTAGTTTATTCACAGGATTTTAGGCTCTTGTCTTTTCTAAAGAAAACATTTAACATTATATATTTCTTAAAAGTACTGAGTTAGCTGAATTCCAAGAGTTTTCGTATTCTTTGTTTTTATTTCCATTCAATTTAAGTTAGTTTCTAAATTCCCTTGAGACTTCCTCTTTATCCCATGAGTTATATAGAAGTGTATTGCTTAATTTCCAGATATTTGAGTTTTTTCCATCTGCTTTTCCCCCATATGCTTTCACTAGTTCCTAGTTAAAATTTTTTATGAGCAGAGCTCATAGTTTGTATGATTTGTAAATAGTACTTAGGCCTAGAAATAGCCATGTGCTTTCTTCTCCTTGGCTGCTTGTGTTAGAGTATGAGTCAATCTGGTCAAAATGTTACCTTCATCACAGGTGCCCTGTGACTACCTTCAGGGTACCACTGACTCCAGGTTTCTCTAGCATGACCTTGTTCTTGGGGTGGGACCGGTTTGCCAGAGGGTTTTTTCAATGTTTTCTGTTACTATGAGGTGTGCCTACACTCAGGGAGGATCTGTCTCCATGCTCTTTCCCTTCCCCCAGAGGTGTACCACTGTTGCTTGTTACTCTGATTGCCAGTCCATCAGTGAAAGACAGGTGCATTCTCTATTATCTTTGTAGAGTATTATTCTCTTTGCCCCTGGCTTGAACTAGTTTCAGGGATTCTTCCCTTCCCTCAGTAGGAGACTAATGATCTCTCAGTATCAATGGGATTTTTCCTTTCCCTCTTCAGCTCTATGGGTTTATACCTATACTCTGGAGTAGTAAGGGCTCTTGGCTTTCTCACAACTTTAGGTTCGTGTTCCATGGACAGAATGGTCTTTGACAGGGGCCTCTCCTCCTCACATTTGCATTGTGAGGAAGTCTTTCTCTGGTCTCCCTGTTTCCAGTTATTCTCATGAGGCCTAGTAGAGATTCATGGAGAAGAATCTTTGAGTGGCTGTAGACGCTCCTATGTTTTTGGCTCCCAGGGCCTTTATACTCTCTCATGTTAGCCTACACTTCAACAGTGAATTAAAATTTTTAGCTGAGTTCCCCTTACTTACCCCATCTTCCTCCCCTGCTCTGCTCCTGATGAATCAGTGCTTAAGAGCTGTATCTCCTTAGAAGCCATCTTCTTTTAGATTACGGGCTAATTGGTTGTCCTGCAATCTCACCAGTATGATGAGTGCAAGAAAATTTATCATTTTGAAAATTACATATCTTTTTCCCATTAGTAGGTTGAGAGCAACACTCCTTTTTGCTTTCTACGTCTGAAGAAGCAGCCAGACATTCACTAATAGATTTTGAAATATTTTTTATATATTGACTCTAAAATTTTCATTTATTTGAAATCTATAAATGAGAAAGCCATGAGAAGTAGCTTCTCTTAGTGGATTCTGAGAGTACTACTACTGTATGCACTTTACAAATGAATAAATTGAGCTTAGGGGGTTGTCCAAGACTTGAAGTCATGCAGCTCATAATGACAGAGCTGCACTTAGGACCAGAGCTGTCCTTGATCTGTATGGTTTAGATTCTGACATACAAAAATGCTTGCTTATACGCATATATACTCAGACTATCCATTGGAATAGAAAGCCTAGATTTCAAAGAATTTGTGGGCATTTAAAAACTAATCATGTCCCTTGAAAATGAAGACAAAATAAATACCAATTTGAAACAAAAACAACAAAAAAGCCTAGATTTTAAGATGAATTATCAAAGCAGGCACCTCCTCTTAACCCTTTTATCACCAACATTTAGCAAGTCCTCAAAGAGTCTTTCCTGAATGATTTAATAAGTTATTGAGTGGGTCAATGGATACAATTTTTTCAGGAGTTTAAACAGAACATTCACTATTACTTAAGTATTTTGCTGGGTATGCTTGCACACAGGATACTAATCTTCTCATAGGAAATTGTGGTGTTTCCTGATAGTATTTGTTTTTATTAAAGTTTGTCACAAATGTCCTGTGAACTTTATTTTCAGGAAAAGTGAACTGATCTCAGCTAAATAAGAAGGAGACTGAAAAGTTTACCAAACGATGAGATTGTGATAGCAAAGTCCTCAGCACAACAGCTAATTGCACATACCATAAACTTGAGTTCCTCACATTTATTTACAGTATTTGAAAGTCTACATTCTAGGGCTAGACTAACATGGAATAACATAATTCCATGGAGAGAGGAGTATCAAAGGAATAGAGTAGGAAAAACAGAAGTATTTGATAATATGTGTGCTTTTAAAAACATTCCAGGGTGGATTTATTTACCTGTTTGGAAATGAATTCAGTAAGATCATGTATTTAGGAACTGGGAATGTCATTTTTCCCACACAAACCAGATATAATCTTTTTGATGCAAAATAGTCCAAGATGGTTCACCATGTATGGTGGTTTTGGACATACAACTGTAGTCCTCAAGGCTAGGCATGTGTTGACAGTTCATGTACACGTTTGTATGAACATCAGTGGAGAATTATGCAAACATTTGAAATCACCATGATTATAAATGAACCTTTACTGAATCTACAGTTCTTTTAAGCACACCTTAGAATAAATTGGAATGATTTAAGAAATCATGATATTAATTCTTGTTTTGCCCAACCTGAGAGAGGCTCTATTGTACCACATAGTTTTACAGTTTTTTCTTTCTAGGTTATTTAATACTGAGTTGAAATGAATTTATCCTCAAAAGTCATATTTCTGTTAGGGGGGGGGGAAGACCTTATGGGAATTCTAGAAGCAAGACTCCTAATTGGGCTATAACACAGTATGGATACAACCAAATCAGAGGATTACTGAAAATGGTTTCAAGAAATTCTATGGTTTTCACATTTTTTTTGTTGTTTTAAAAAAATCTCATATGAGATAGGTATTTGAAGATACAAGTGTGAGAAAACAAATTAGACTGCTCGATTTCTATTATCAATACAAGAATACCTAATAATAATTATATCAGAAAATCTAAATTTTTGAGACATTTTCTAAGTCAGGCCAGACACATCACATAAAGCAATTTTCACCTATGCCTTTTGACTTGGGCCAGCTTAAAATACCCAGGCGCATAAGCAGTCAAGATATAGGGATTTAAGGAATCAGGAATAGTCATCCAGGTTCTTTATTACCTTGGGAAAGTCACTGTACATATTTTATTCTCTAGTGCCCTTCTCTCAGTTGACCAATATATATAATAGCATCACTGATAAAATATTCTTACATAAACTGTTTTCATTTTTAAATATTATATATTCGAAAATAATAGTCCAAGTTAGCAATACTTTGTGTAATCCAGATTTTCCATTTGAGTTTACTTAAAAAGATTTCTAAATGTTTTAAAGGAAGAGATTTCTTCCTTTTGGTACAACAATTAAGTTGTCCTCCAGAGATTGGATATGCAAATGGTTATGTAGAACTTTGGGAATATTAGAAAGTTTAAAGCAGGAGGCAATGCTCCAGAAGGTGGAGGAAATTATAGTGAAAGCATGCGTAGTATGCCTTCTTTGAAAAGTAGTTCAATCTGCCTCATCAATGATTATGATATTCTTGTAACTCTTCTTTGTGGGAAGTTTGTACTCTAAATCAGGTTACATGTTACTAAAGTGCTTTCTCGTTTACTACGGAGTACTTAGCAAGTTCCAAGTGCTATACTTCTTATCTTTTTTAAAATTTTTTTTCTCACCATAGCACATACCCTGCCCATTGTCTATCACTGAGCCACCCCATCCCTCCCACCCACCTCTGTCCATCCATGTGCTGTTCTAAACACTCTCACAGAGGCATTTTTTCAACTTATTAACAAACTTAGGAGGAAGTTAATAATATCTGTGCATAAAAAAACTGAGACAAAATTTAAATTCTCTGAGTTCACGTAACTCTTAAGTGATGGATCCAAGTTAGGGACCTAGTTAAAAAACCCCATTTGAATCTCTAAAATCTTGTGTTCCCAAGTTAGGAAGGCTGTGTGTCTCTTATATAATTAAAAGAAAAAAGAGATTTGTAATGAATGTGAATTTTATACAGTAGTAGATTTGTGACATATGGAAATATATTTATTTAAATTACATATTTTGAGTTTATTTTTACTGACTTTGTTTTCAGAACTATAAATTAGAGAACTGTAATAATTCCTTATATTCGAGAAGAATATAGTTCTATGTTAAATAGCCATGTTGCTGAAATATTTTTGATTGACCATATGTAAATTAAATGTTAAATGCTGTGTTACTCTCTAGAAGAAGCCCTGCACATGTGTTTATCAATAAAGAAAATGTCATATTCAATTATAATTTATCTACCAGTATAATTATAAATCTATGAGATCCTGGTAGTGTCATATGTTTCTGGAGTCATATACTTTCATAACTTCAACAGATCTCCAAACCTAATCTCATCATGAAGCCAGAAAATATATTAAAGTCTTTGTGGTTAGTTTGATTTGCTGGTTCTTTGGCCCTCTGCAAGTTTCATAACCAGTAGCAAAACTCATGGCTCCTTTTTAGAGCCAAACCTCATTCTGGCATAGTACCAGTGTTCAGTCATTTCTTTGGGAAATGTGCTCTACTGTTTGACCAACTAATTTTAAAATAAATGCTGGTAATAAAGGAAGAATATTCCATACTAGCTTCATTTTATTTATTTATTTATTTATTTATTTTTTTGCATTAGCTACTACTGTATTGGGTCTTAGCGTATCATTCTTGAGGTACAATTTTTTTAATATTAGGGTGACTCCAGCATTTTTTTTCTTCTACTCTTTCTCTCTTCTTCTTGTCAACTACTACTTGTTTAAAGCGTACCTTAGGGCAGGCATTTTGTTAAAGAAAATTTTACACACCCCAGGCATGATGCAGAAAGAAAACGGAAACCGTTTTACTGCTGATTTTCAAAGGTTAGTGTCACCTTCCTCAGGTGGGGATCCTGGTAATCGGAGCCGATATGATGGGGGGACTACCGAGTGATGATCGGTAGATGACTTTATTTTTTACAATCACTTCTTTTATACTTTACATAAGATCCGGTTACAAACAGGATATAGATTTACGTGCAGGACATGAACTGCATGTGAGATGTGAGCTACGTGCAGGACGTGGGCTACGTGCAGGCAATCCAGTACGACAAATATACCAACAACGATTATCTCTTAGCTTTAAATGACAAGAACACGTTAAGGATTCCCCATTTTTATCAGATCTATCTAAAGGAGGACAGGAAAGCACTCCAGGGATCCTCCCATGTTCATTCCCAGCATTGGCCCATGAAGACTCTTGCCCTCCCATCTCCTGGAGTTTTCTCTCAGAATCCAATGTGACCAGTCACATTGGTGAGGATCCGGGTTGTGTTCCAACAATTCCTCCTTTTCTGTTTTTTAACTGCAACACTTTAAGTGCCAATTCCAAGCTAGATGCCTGTTGTTTGTTCACTCGTCTTTTGAAGAGACAGTATGCTGTAAGAAATGTACAAAAACATACTAACAAGCTAACTCCTGCCCCAGAAACAGAATGCATAATACTCTGAAACCAAGCTCGAGGGTCAAGGCCCTGCAGTGCCTCAGCAGTCCCTGTAGGGAGCCCTCATAAGAAACGCCTGGCAATTTGTGTCGAAAAGTTTCAAAAATCTCCTGCTGGAGCTCTTGGATGTCAAAAGATATATTCCCTCGTAAGTCTTGTAAAGATATTTGATCTTATCCCATTCAAAATGACTATTATATTTTTTAGGGGTCCTTTCTTACAAAGGGACAGCACATGCATCTTGTGAATGGCCTTCTGTGTTTCTTGTGTCTCCAGATCTTTCTTGGAGATCGGGGGTGCAGTGGTTATCGGGAGGGTCATTGGTTTCTGGGACCTGATGAGCCAAAGAAGAAGCTATAGTGTTTTGAAGGTTCCATCATCAGAATCTGAGGAAATAAAAGCAGACCCTTTGCCTTTCCTTAATAGGAGGCCAGGAAGCCATTCATTAAAAGATTTGAACCAAATAGAAATAGATGCTTCAAGGGATTGCTGTGATTGTGAGAAGTGTTTTTCTCTCTGCTGTCTGAATGTCGCCTTGGGGTAAATTCAAAAAATTTAGAGTGAATAGAGTGCTAAAACTTCTTTGGGGTTCCCCCTTTTTGTTTTTTAATAATTGCAGTTTTAGTGTACAATGAGCTCATTCAACTATACCTTGTCCTTGTGGGTTTTAAGGTATACCCATAGTATCATGAATCTGCCAGGCAGAACAAAAGGCAGTAAATGTGTGGCTTGTGTAAGCTGGTACATTATCAGTTTTTATGGTAGTAGGAGCCCCTCCCCCATAACACTAAAACATTGCAATAGAGTAGAGTGGACAGCAGTAAAGGACTCAGAGAATTGAGGAACCACCCAAAGAAATCTAGAAAGTGTATCAATAACAACATGTAAATAAGGTTGACTAGGGAATAGAGCGAAATGAGTTACATCCATTTGCCATGGTTCATTGGCTTGTGAGCCATGAGGATTGGCTTCTGAAGTGTGTGGGCGACAATGCAAGGATGCACAGATAGGACGGGATTGAACAATGTTATGTGCCTTTCGTAGTGGAATTTGGTAACGGATGTGCAGTCGATTAGCATTAGTATGCAAAACTGAGTGTTCATCTGCAGGTGATGTGAAAATAAGACCTATCAGTATATATGCTTGGCAGTTACCTTCTACCATGGGTTCTGGGAGGGAAGAATGGGCCCTAATATAGGTGACATAGAGAGGATGGGGACATGATCGTACAAGGGACTGCAGCTTTGTGAGGAGGTGTCAATGGTTTTTTGTGTTGTAGATATTTGAGCTGTTTCAGTGGCGGGAAAAAGACCAACCACATAAGCAGAATCAGAAACAATGTTAAGTGCAGAAGATATACGGGTTAACAGAACAGTAAGAACAAACATTTCTGTTTGTTGCACTGAAGCATACTCGCTTTGAATTGAGAGGTTTAAGCCAGGTCCATGTATGCCTCCTTTTCCAGTCGAGGAGCCATCAGTATAATACACGGGAGTGCCTGTAATTGGACTAGTTCTATAGATATTAGAAATTACAAATGACGTCTTTTTTAGGAAATCCCATAATTTACCCTCAGGGTAATGGTTTCCAGTGGTTCCAGAATATCCTGCTAAAGCATTAAGGAGATCCATTTTCTTCACTATTTCCCTCAAGAAAAATAGGGAAGGGAAATAGGGAAGAAAAATGTTTTATAGAAATAGGAAGAGTGATAACGTGAGGTTCGTATCCCAATATTTGAAGACAACTGGTTCAGCCAAGGATAATGAGGTCTGCAAGGAGGTCAACATATGCAGTTAAAACCTTAGGAGCTCACTGTTTCAAGTAGATCCATTCTAAAGGAGAGTCTTGTTGAGCTGTCACCCCTCTAGGGGTGTAGGGCATAGAAAATAACAGTAAAGGTAATGCAGGATCATATCGATGCAAGAACATTTGATGAAGGTGTTCTTCAAGGAACTGAACTTCCTGTTCAGCCTGCAGTGTTAAGCTTTGAGGACTATCAAGGTTAGGGTGTCCCTGAAGAGTGGCAAATAGATGTGTAAGTTGATGTGTAGGAATACCCAAAATCGGGCGTAACCAATTAATATATCCTAATAATTTTTGAAAATCATTTAGAGTACTTAAAGTACTTAAAGTACTCTAAATGGAAAACTTCTGAGGACGAACGGTTGTATGTTCTATAATATGACCCAAATAGGAGAAGGGTGGAATAAAATGTACCTTTTCAGGAACTGTTATAAGACCAGCCTGTTGTAGGTACTGTTGTATATTTGAAAACAATTGATGTAAGACCTCTGGGGTTGGGGCTGCTAGTAAGATATCATCCATGTTATGGATAATACAACATGTGGGATATAATTATCAAATGGGCTCAAGAATTTTTCCTAAAAAAAATACTGGCATGTCATAGGAGATTAGTGATGCCATGAAGGAGAACTTTCCATTGAAATCTTTGTAAAATTTCCTGTTGATTTACTGTTGGAATTGAAAACACAAAATGCTCTTTGTCTGAGGGGTGGATAGGAATAGTGTAAAAGCAGTCTTAAAAATCCAAAACTACTAAAGGCCATTTAGTAGGTATACAAGAGGGAGTAGGAAGTCCTGGTTGTAATGTACCCATAGTTACCATTGCAGCATTAATATTATGGAGATCCATTAATAATCTCCATTTGCCTAACCTTTTCTTTATAACAAAAATTAGAGAATTCCAAGGAGAAAAAGAAAGTTCAGTATGTCCTTTTTCTAATTGTTCTTGAATTAATTTTTAGAGCCTGCAGTTTTTCTAATGTGAGGGGCCATTGGGGAGTCCAAATAGGCTCCTTACTTTTCCAGATGATTGGAATTGGTGAAGAGGCTTTATCAGCTCCAGTGGCCCCTGTATAAAACCCAGCCCAGCAGGAGTATCACTAGGGTTAAGATCTATAAGTTCATGCACCCCTTGTAAGTTTTACCTAAGCCTTTCCAGGGAATATACCCCATGTTTTTCATCATTTTTTTTTTTTTTTTTTTACAAGTGAGGATGGAGGTATGTGAATTTCAGCATCCCATTGTTGTAACAGATCTCATCCCAGAGATTAATGGGTACAGAGGCAATGTAAGGTTGAATATGACCTTGTAATCCCTCTGGGCCCATATATGGCAGAGGTCAGCTATTTAGTCTTAATTGTTGAGTAATTACATAGCCAAGACCTTCAAGGGCATAATCAGCAGGCATTGTAGGCCATTGGCATGGCCAACATTGACAAAAAATGATAGAGATCTCTACTCCAGAATCTAAAAGCCCTTCAAATATTCATCCCTTAATAGAAAACTTCACTTGTGGTCGACTTCCTTCAAACAGTTTCTTAGGAAAATAAATCTTTTTATTAGTACTACCGGATCCTCCTACCCTGAAGTTTGAAAATTAAGTATATAGGGAAGTAACAGAAGTTGGCCGACTCATTCGCCTGCTGGAAGGGTCCAAGGGAACAATGACATAAATCATAATTTGAATCTCACCATAATAATCAGATTCTGTAACTCAAGTATGTATTGTAACTCCTTTCATAGTTAAAATACTCTGTCCAAGCACGAGACCAACCGTATTTGGGGGTATAGGTCCATATAGGTTTGTTGACAATTTATAAGGACATTGAGATGGATGTATAAAGCAAGCCTTAGGGAGAGGGATATCAAGAGCAGCGCTCCCCTGAGTAGCAGCTACTAAGTCCATTACTCAGAGTCTCTGTTGGGTACAAACTGAATAGGATAGTTCCATGACCCCACATTTACTGGGGCCTGGGGTTGGCTCCTTAGGGAGTTTCTCTGATGAGGGTTCTAACGGATTTCCATCTCTGCTGGTTTTTGATTTCTTAGCCCAATGTTTGCCTCCTTGACAGCAGGGACAAACATTAGGGGGTTGAATCTTGGATTTATTGAGGCAATTGGCAGGAACGGAAGCAGCCACACAGGGAGGAAGACGACAATGGTTTTTGGTTTTGGGTTTTTTTTTAATGTGTCCTGCTTGTCCACAATTAAAACATTTTGCCTGCAATTGTTTTTGAACAGCCATGGTTTCTAACACTGTTACTCAGGCCTGATGTTTAAAGGATCCTACATTATGACAAGCTTTTAAATAATCCATGACATTTCCAGATTCTCTCAGAGGTCAAATCAGGGCCTAGCAATCTTCATTAGCACTATCATATGCTAGTTGTTTCAAGAGCATTTCCTGAATTTGTCCTCCTCTTATCTGCTTTTCCAATGTTTCTTTTAGCCTGCCAATAAAATCAATGTATGGCTCTTTAGGCTCTTGTTGTATTTTTGTATAACTGGCAGTATAATCGGTACCCAAATTAATTTTTTGTCAGGCCTGTAGGACTACATCACGTATGCGGTGAAGGGCTGCAGAGGGACGTTATGAGTTTGATGATTAGAAGTCGTCCAAGCTTCTGTTCCCATGAGCGTATCATAAGTGACTGCTACAATGTTCCTTCTCTGTCCTAAACAACTAACCTTTTCATTTGCCTCCTCAGAAAGCCACATTTTCCATTGTAGAAATTCAGAAGAGGTTAATACCATCTTAGCTGTGAGTTGAAAATCATAGGGAATCCAGTGGACATTATTGCCCCGACTGAATAAATATTCATAACAGTAAGGACAAGTAGGCCCATACATGGAACAGGCCTTTTTAAATTCTCTTACAATCTCCATTTGCATCCCATCATAAGTATTTGGCCCACCAGCACGAAAAGTTACAAGGAAAACTAAGTGCAGCTCATGGGGGCAAGACAGTGTAGAAATAGAATCGTGGTTTTTTTTAGTTTATGTTGGTCCTAATTGTAACATGCGTAAGTTATCATCCAACCCAGTGTCATTTCCCTCGCCACCATCATCCTCATGCCCAGAGGGAATCAGAGATGCAGTGGCCAAGGGAGAAACATGGTGTTTGTCCTTTTTGCCGAAAAATAGTTTTTACTTTTAGTTTGAATTTGTCAGGTTGTTTCCTCATCAAACTCCTATGTATGCAGAGAGGCGACTCTTTCAGCCTTGAGATCCTCTTCCTTACATTCCCCTCTAAGAAATAAAATTACAAGGGCATCTGGCTAGCTCCGTCAGGAGAGCACCTGACTCTTGATCTTAGGATCATGAGTTCAAGTCCCACATTGAGTGTAGAGATTACTTTAAAAAAGAAAGAAAGAAAGAAAGAAAATTACAGTTTTTACCAATGCCCGTGTAACCCAAAATTCCACGGGAATTTTTTCACCTTGTCTATAAGCCTTTTCCACATTATGGAATGTGCGCTCCCAAATTGCCTCTTCCAAGGTTCCTTCATCAGGAAACCAAGGATTATATTCTCAAATAATATCCAGACAATTTCTTTATTGACATCTGGACACTCGAGCACCTCCCTAAGATAAAAGGTGTGGTATTAATGCTAGAAAAGACTGGGCACAACTTTGATTCTGCCCCATCCTTCTCACTTACCTCCCTCTGTGAGGGCCTCCAGACCACTGCATGACTATTTGTCAATTTCAGGTCCGTGTTTGGGCTCCACTTGTCACCTTCACAAGGTGGGGATCCTGGTGTTTGTAGCCGAAATGAAGGGGGGGGGGGTCTACTGACTGATGATCAGTAGACGGCTTTATTTATTAACAATCACTTCTCTTGTGCTTTACACAAGATCTGGTTACAGACGGGATATAGATTTATGTGCAGGACATGAACTGCATGTGAGATGTGAGCTACGTGCAGGCAATCAAGTGCCATAAGTGCACAACAATGATTATCTTTTAGCTCTAAATGACAAGAGCAAGTTAAGGATTCTCCACGCTTATCAGATCCATCTAAAGGAGGACATGAAAACACTCTGGGGATCCTCCTGTGTTTATTCTGGGCATCAGCCTAGGAAGACTCTTGCCCTCCATCTCCTGGAGTTTTCTCTCAGGATCTGACAGGACCCTAGTCACATTGTCGAGGATCTGGGTTGTGTTCCGACAGGTTAGCTTTTTTCCTATTATCCTGTTACCATACAGTCCCAAAGCATTTATAAATCTCTGGGCATAAAACGAGTTCAGTGAACACAGTCTATAGAATGTGATAGCCATGAAATAAAAATAAACTCACTCTTTTGTATACTCAGTAAGTTTAGTTAATATCAACTCTAAACACAAGTATTAGGTCATTAATATAATATTGCTATATATCTTTTCATTATTTTTATATTCAATTTTAATCTGAGTACACTTGTGATATTGGATATCAATTTGTCATCCATCATTAGTTTGTAAACATTTGCTGTTTTCATTGCTATCATTCATGAAGAATTATAAAACTGTCTAGTGTCTGTAACATGTTACTTTTCTTACTCTTAGACATTTAGTTATCTATTTTTGCATAGTATGCTTTTCAAAAAACTATTTAGTTATTTTTATTTTTTATTATTTTTTATTAACATATAATGTATTATTTGTTTCAGGGGTACTGAATAATCAGTCTTAGACAATTTGCAGCACCCATCATAGCACATACCCTCCCCAGTGTCCATCACCCAGCCACCCTACCCCTCTTAGCCCCCTCCCCTCCAGCAACCCTCAGTGTTTGTTTCCTAAGATTAAGAATCTCCTATGGTTTGTTTCCCTCCCCAGTACAGTCTTGTTTCATTTTTCCCTCCCTTCCCACCATTAACCCCCACTCTGCCTCTTAAACTCCTCATATCAGAGGGATCATATGATTGTTCTCTTTCTCTGCTTGACTTACTTTGTTTACCATAATGCCTCTAGTTCCATCCACATCATTGTAAATAGCAAGATTTCAGGGATATATCTATCTATCTATCTAGATCTATCTAGATCTATCTATCTATATCTATCTATCTATCTATATCTATCTATCTATCTATCTATAGATCTATCTATCTATCTATCTATATATCTCACCTCTTCTTTATCCATTCATCTGTTGATGGACGTCTAGGCTCTTTCCATAGTTTGGCTATTGTGGGCATTGCTGCTATAAACATTCAGGTGCATGTGCCCCCTCTGTATCACTACATTTGTATCTTTAGGGTAGATAATCCAGTAGTGTGATTGCTGGGTCATAGGGTAACTCTATTTTCAACTTTTTGAGGAACCTCCATATTATTCTCCACAGTGGTTGCACCAGCTTGCATTCCCACCAACAAACATAGGAGGGTTACCCTTTCTCTGCATCCTCGCCAACATCTGTTGTTTCATGACTTAATTTTAGCTATTCAGACTGGTGAGAGGTGGTACCTCACTATGGTTTTGATTTGTATCTCCCTAATGATGTGTGATGTTGAGCACTTTTTCATGTCTTTATGGGCCATTTGGATGTCTTTTTCACAGAAATATCTGTTCATGCTTCTACCCATTTCTTGATTGGGTTATTTGTTCTTTGGGTGTTGAGTTTGATAAGGTCTTTATAGATTTTGGATATTAGCCCTTTATCTGATATGTCATTTGCAAATACCTTCTGCCATTCTGTCAGTTGTCTTTTGGTTTTGTTGACTGTTTCCTTTGCTGAGCAAAAGCTTTTGATCTTGAAGAAGTCCCAATAGTTCATTTTTTCCCTTGCTTATCTTGCCTTTGGAGATGTTTCCAGCAAGAAGTTGATGTGGCTGAGGCCAAAGAGGTGTTGCCTGTATTCTCCTCAAGGATTTTGATGGATTCCTTTCTCACATTGAGGTCTGTCATCCATTTTGGGTCTATTTTTGTGTGTGGTGTAAGGAGATGGTCCAGTTTCATTCTTCTGCATGTGGCTGTCCAAGTTTCCCAACATCATTTGTTGAAGAGGCTATCTTTTTTCCATTGGACATTCTTTCCTGCTTTATCAAAGATTAGTGACCATAGAGTTGAGGGTCCATTTCTGGGCTCTCTATTCTGCTCTATTGATCTATGTGTCTGTTTTTGTGCCAGTACCATGTTGTCTTGATGATGACAGCTTTGTAAAAGAGTTTGAAGTCTGGAATTGTGATGCCACCAACTCTGGTTTTCTTTTTCAACATTCCTCGGGCTATTCGAGGTCTTTCCTGGTTCCATATAAATTTTAGGATCATTTGTTCCATTTCTTTGAGAAAAGTTGATGGTGTTTTGATAGGGATTGTGTTAAATTTGTAGATTGCTTTAGGTAGCATAGACATTTTTACAATATTTGTTCTTCCAATCCATAAGCATAGAACGTTTTTCCATTTCTTTGTGTCTTCCTCAATTTCTTTCATGAGTACTTTGTAGTCTTCTGAGTGCAGATTCTTTGCCTCTTTGGTTAGGTTTATTCCTGGGTATCTTATGGTTTTGGGTACAATTATAAATGGGGTCGATTCCTTAATTCTCTTTTTTCTGTCTTGCTGCTGTTGTATAGAAATGCAACTGATTTCTGTGCATTGATTTATGTCCTGACACTTTACTGAATTCCTGTATGAGTTCTAGCAGTTTTTGAGTAGAGTTTTGGGTTTTCCACATAAGGTATCCTATCATCTGCAAAGACTGAGAGTTTGACCTTTTCTTTGCCAATTTGGATATCTTTTATTTCTTTATGTTGTCTCATTGCTGAGGCTAGGACTTTTAATACTATTTTGAATAGCAGTGGTGATAGTGGACAGCCCTGCCTTGTTTCTGACCTTAGGGGAAAAGCTCTCAGTTTTTCCCCCATTGAGAATGATATTCGCTGTGGGTTTTTCCTAGATGGCTTTGATGATATTGAGGTATGTACCTTCTATCCCTACACTGTGAAGAGTTCTGATCAAGAAAGGATGCTGGACTTTGTCAAATGCTTTTTCAGCATCTATGAGAGTATTATATGGTTCTTGTTCTTTCTTTTATTAATGTATTATATCACATTGATTGATTTGTGGATGTTGAACCAACCTTGCAACCCTGGAATAAATCCCATTTGGTCATGGTGAATGATCCTCTTAATGTACAGTTGGATCCTATTGGCTAGTATTTTGGTGAGAATTTTTTCATCTGTGTTCATCAGGGATATTGGTCTGTAATTCTCCTTTTTGGTGGAATCTTTGTCTTGTTTTGGGATCAAGGTGATGCTGGCCTCATAAAATGAGTTTGGAAGTTTTCCTTCCATTTTTTGGAACAGTTTCAGGAGAATAGGTATTAATTCTTTAACTGTTTGGTAGAATTCCCTTGGGAAGCTGTCTGGCCCTGGACTCTTTTTGGGGAGAGATTTTTGATGACTGCTTCAATCCTTACCAATTATGGATCTGTTCAGGTTTTCTATTTCTTCCTGGTTCAGTTTTGGTAGTTTATAAGTCACTAGGAATGCATTCATTTCTTCCACATTGTCAAATTTTCTGGCGTATAGTTACTCATAATATGTTCTTATAATTGTTCATACTTCTTTGGTGTTAGTTGTGATCTCTCCTCTTTCATTGATGATTTTATTAATTTGGGTCCTTTATCTTTTCTTTTTGATTAGTCTGGCCAAGGGATTATCAGTCTTAATAATTCTTTCAAAGAACCAGCTCCTAGTTTCCTTGATTTTTTCCTACTGTTCTTTTGGTTTCTGTTTCATTGATTTCTGCTCTGATCTTTATGATTTATCTTCTCCTGCTGGTTTAGGCTTTCTTTGCTGTTCTTCCTCCAGCTCCTTTAGGTGTAGAGTGAGGTTGTGTACTTGAGACCTTTCTTGTTTCTTGAGAAAGTCTTGTATTACTATGTATTTTCCTCTCAGGACCACCTTTGTAGTGTCCCAAAGATTTTGGACAGTTGTGTTTTCATTTTCATTTGTTTCCATCAATTTTTTTCAATTCTTCTTTAATTTCCTGGTTGACCCATTCATTCTTTAGTAGGATGCTCTTTAGCCTCCATGTATTTGAATTCTTTCCAACTTTCCTCTTGTGATTGGGTTCTAGTGTCAGAACATTGTGGTCTGAAATATACAGGGAATGATCCCAGTCTTTTGGTGCTGGTTGATCCCTGATTTGTGACCCAGGGTATGATTATTCTGGAGAATGTTCTGTGTACACTAGAGAAGAATGTGTATTCTGTTGCTTTGGGATGGAATGTTCTGAATATATCTGTGATGTCCATCTGGTCCAGTGTGTCATTTAAAGCCTTTATCTCTTTGTTGATCTTTTGCTTTGATAACCTGTCCATTTCAGTGAGGGGGGTGTTAAGTCCCCTACTATTACTGTATTGTTGTCGATGTGTTTCTTTCATTTTGTTATTAATTGGTTTATATAATTGGCTGCTCCTGTGTTAGGGGAATAGATCTTTAAAACTGTTAGATCTTCTTTTTGGACAGGCCCTTTAAGTATAATATAGTGTTCTTCTTCATCTCTTACTATAGTCTTTGGCTTCAAATCTAATTTATATGATATAAGAATTGCTACCCCAGCTTTCTTTTGATATCCATTAGCATGGTAAATTATTTTCCACCCCCTTACTCGAAAACTGAAGGTGTCTTTGGGTCTAAATGAGTGTTTTGTAGGCAGCATATCGATGGGGCTTGGTTTTTTAACCATCCTGATACCCTGTGTCTTTTGATTGGGGCATTTAGACCACTTACATTCAGGGTAATTATTGAAAGATATGAATTTAGATCCATTGTGTGGCCTGTAAGATGCCTGTTACTGTATATTGTATATTCATTTCTGGTCTATTATTTTTTAACTCTCTCTCTGCTTAGAGGGCCCCTTTCAATATTTCCTGGAGGGCTGTTTGTTGTTTGCATATTCTCTTAGTTTTTGTTTGTCCTAGAATCTTTTTATCTCTCCTTCTATTTTCAATGACAGCGTAACTGGGTATGATATTCTTGGCTGCAAATTTTCTTGTTTAGTGCTCTGAACATACCATGCCAATCTTTTCTGGCCTGCCAGGACTCTGTGCATAGATCTGGTGCCAATCTAATATTTCTACCATTGTATGTTACAGACCTCTTGTCCTGAACTTCTTTTAGGATGTTCTGTTTGTCACTGAGACTTGTAAATTTTACTACCAGACAATGGGGTATAGACCTATTTTTATTGGTTTTGAGGGGGGTTCTCTGTGTCTCCTGGATTTTGATGCTTGTTCCCTTCACCAAATTAGGAAAATTGCTCCAATATACTTCCTGTCCCTCTCTCTCTTTCTTCTTTTTCTGGGATCCCAAGTATTCTAATATTATTTTGTCTTATGGTATCACTTATCTCTTGAATTCTCCCCTCGTGATCCAGCAGTTGTTTAGCTCTCTTTTGCTCAGCTCCTTTATTCTCCATCATTTGGTCTTCTATATCAGTAATTCTCTCTTCTGCCTCATTTATCCTAGCAGTAAGAGTCTCCATTTTTTATTGTACCTCATTAATAGCTTTTTTGATTTCACCTTAGTTAAATTTTAGTTCTTTTATTTCTCCAGAAAGGGATTTAATTTTTCTAGAAGGGGATTCTCTAGTATCTTCTATTTTTTTTTTTCAAGCCCAACTAGCATCTTTATAATCATCATTCTGAACTCTGGTTCTGACATCTTATTAATGTCTGTCTTGATTAGGTCCCTAGTCATCAGTATAACCTCTTTTTCTTTTTTTGAGGTGAGTTTATCTACCTTGTCATTTTATCCAGAGAAGAATAGATGGATGAGAGAACAAAATACTAAAAGAGTAGCAACGACCTCAGAAAAATATACACTAACCAAATCAAAAGAGACCCAAAACCAGGGAATGAAGAAGGGGGAAAAAATATAGGTAGATTGATAGATATTGATGTCTGTATATATCTGTATATATGATTAGACTGGTGAATAGAACAGAGCCACACACTTGATTTTGGGTATATTTTGGTCTGTTAAAAGAAACTGCCTCCCAAAATGTTAAAGAAAGAAAAACTCACATATGTACAAAAATAAGGGCAAACCTAATGAAGTGATGGAATATGACTGTAAAGGTGAAAATTTTTAAAAATTTAAAAAAAGGAATTGATAAGAAGTTGGTTGGAAAGGAAAAAAAAATTAAAAAGGAGAGAATGTGATCAGGCTGGAGACTAGAACACAGCCATATGTTAGATTTAGGGTATATTTTGATCTGTTAGAAGAAACTGTATCCCAAAATTTTAAAGAAAGAAAAACTTATATATGTATATAAAAAATAAGGTTGAATAATATGAAGAGATAGAATATCACTATAATAATGAAAATTTAAAATTTTTTAAAAGGTATTGATATATAATAGTTGAAAAAGCTTAAAATAAGAAAGAGGAAAAATTTTTTAAAAATAGAATAAGAAAAAAATAAAATTTAAAATACTTAACTTTGAAAGACTAAAGAATTGTGGGGGGAAAGCCATGAATTCTATGTATTGCATTTCTAGCTCTGGAGTTCCACAGTTCTCATTGATTGGTGAACTTGGTCATGGCTGGATGTTCTTATTGATCTTCTAGGGGAGAGGCCTGTGGCAGTGATTCTCAAATGTCTTTGCCTGAGGTGGAATTGCACCACCCTTGCCAGGGGCCAGGCTAAGGAATCAGCTTGGTTTTGTTCTTGGTAGCTTTTGTTCCCTGAACACTTTCCGTACAGCTTTGGAGGATGGGAATGAAGAGGGTGTCCTCCCAGTCTCTGACCCAGAGGAGCTGAGAGCTCAAGGCCCCACTCCTTAGTGTGCCCTCATAGAAAAGCAGTCAGTTACTGCTGTCTCCCTCGTCTCCTGCCCCATACATGCTCACCTGGCCTGTGACCAAGCATTTCTATCTCTGACACATGGCCCAGTTTGGAGTCTCCAAACCCAGCAGATTCCTGCAGTGTGCTCCTGTGCCACTCCTCCGGGGGGAAGAGGATAAGTCTCCCCGATCTGCCTATTGTGGGGTCCCTGCTTGAGGTGTCGTGGCCCAACTGTGCCAGGCATCACGGTTTATGGCAATTGCGAGCCGAGAGCCCCCTCCACAGTTCTGTCTCTGCAGCTGGCTTCCCTGTTCCAATACCTGGGATCTCTGCTGCCCTCAGGCACCCTTGGTTTTTTGTGACCGCAATAGTCCTGAGACCACACTGTCCCCACAAGGGCTCCATCCCCCACTTAGTGTCTAGAGTGATGTCCCTCAGTGGAGCAAACTTCTAAAAGATCCAGTTTTGTGCTCCATTGTTCTCTCACTTGCCAGGAGCCATCCCTTCCCCTCATGGTCTGTCTTCCCTTGAATCGCCTTGGATTCACTTCTCCCCACGTCCTACCTATTAGAAAGTGGTCAATTTTCTGTTCCTAGAATTGCTGCTCTTCTTCTCTTCTACCTTCTATTGAGTTTGTAGGTGTTCAGAATGGTTTGTTAACTATCTAGCTGAATTCCTGGGACTCAAAGAAATTTAGGTCTCCTTCTTTGCCACCTTGCTCTTAGGACTCTTTGCATAGTATGTTATCCCCCAAAATACTAGCTTAAAATACAATTATTTTATTTAATCATGGCTTTGTGGGTCAGGAATTCAGACATGGTATAGCAGGGACATTTTATCTCTGCTCATAAAGTCTGGAGCCTCTGTTGGTTTTGCTCAAGTGGTTAGGGACCAGCTCAGGGACCTGGTTTGGAATTCAGGTCATGTATGTGGTTCCTGGTTTCTCCTTCATGTAGGCACTCCATGTATTTGGCTTGGGTTTCCTCACAACATGGTGGTTTCAGGACCTTCACATTTCATACAGTGTTGTTGATTTTTTCCCCAGAGAGATACTAGGAGCTGTCATACCTCTTAAAGGCGAAGATTGGAACTGACACAGTGCCAGTTCTGCCACATTCTGTTGGTCAAGGCAAAGCAGAAGGCCAGACCAGTGTTCAGGGAGGGGGAAACATATTCTCTTCTAGATGACAAAGTAGCAGTATAGAATGAGTTGATGATATCCATCTTTAGTGATACCGGTCATGTTGTTTGAACCAATTGCCAGCTGTCATCCTTTTCCTGCTCTGGCTGATTGTATTTTGGCATCTCTCTAACCTTAATTCAAAACTGAGTTCATTAATTATTGGATTTCCCAGAAAATCTGACCATATTAATCTTTTTTTTTTTTTGGTAACTTTATTGAAGTTGTAAAGAGTGGCCATATCACTAAACACTAAGTATCTTATTTAAATGATTGTTATTTTCTCTTCAGACTGAGTCTTTCTCTATGAAAGAGTTATCATATCAGCTGCTAAGATGATGATGCTTCCCCATCTTATTGGATATGCAGCTTCACTGCATGCTTGTCAGAACTTAGTAATGGAAATTTTATTTCAATGTTGTATTATGGAACATTACAACCACATGTAAAAGTAGACAAAATGTTATAGGACACACTTTTGTAGCCATTGCTCGGCTTTAAGAATTATCAACTTATGGCCAATCTTGTTTTTTCTATACCTTGCACAGTTGCTAGCTCTATTCTCTCTCTCTCTCTCATTATTTTAAAGCAAAGTGGCACTATGAGAGGATTCAATCTGTAAATTGAATAAAACTGAATAGTATGTTGGTGTTAGACCCATGTGAAAAGTACTAACCCAAAGTGCACAGTTGTCATATTTTGGACTCACTGTGATTAATAGAAGTAAAAATAATCCTTCAGTGCCTAGAGCTATGGGCAGAAACTTAGTTATTTGCTTTTCATACAAGGAAAAGTGGACTGAAATGCAGATATACAGAGACTACTGTCTAGTGGTAAATGATTTGGTTAGGGCTGTTAAAGGGAGAAGATCTGAGGCTATCTTAAAGAGAAGTGTATAGATCAAGTGGTAGAATTGGGCATAATAGAGTTTTATGTTAATGAATATGTGAGCCTTGATTGTGGAGAGGCTCTTAGAAACTAGAGGGACATTCTACTACAGATACAGTGGGCCCATGAAGAATGTGTTCAGGATGGTATGACAGAAGGCTTTGTGTGGGCCCAATAGTATGTGTTCCTTCTCAATGAGCCTGACCATGCTACTGCCTTTGCTGAGGTCTTGACTTGCTGTTACCAGAAATGGATTCTGACTACTCAATTTGGAAGCATTCTCAAGGTGGATTAGTCTGGCACTTTGTGGCAGTTTTGTAACATCAGTACCATCTATCCTACATGGTCAGTGATGAATCCTCACCAGATTGATCCTTGCCATATACTTGGTATTGATTTGCCTTTACTCCTGAAATGCTGCCACCATGACCACCAGGGTTTAGTCATCTCTTAACATGATAAGTTCCCACACAATGTTACTTCAGCCCAAATAACCAATTTTATGATAAAGAAGGTGTTATGAGAGGCCCTAGAACAAGATATTCACTGGTCTTAACATATATTCCTTACTCAGAAGCAGCTGGCTTAATAGAACATTGCAAAATGCAATCGCTTCTTAGCCTTTTGGCTAAGATCAAGTGTAGAACATTGCAAAATGCTTATTTAAGCCATCAGCTCTGGGATTTTAGGTTTGTCTTCTGAGTTGGTATATGCCCTCAACTCATGGCCACTATCATGTACTGTATCTTTAATAGAATATATGGGAATTAGAAAAAGGAGTTGAAATATGTCCCCTTCCATCATCTTTCCTGTGACTCAGTTGTGAAACTTTTGATTCTCAGCTCCACAGTCTTGGATTCTACCAAATCTGAGATTCTCTTTTTCATGTGTGGGGCAGAGGAGTTTTTTTTTTTTTTTTCCTAATTCCATTGAATTTGAAGCTCTGACTGCCACTTGTTTCATAAAATATAAAGACAAGATTTTCTTTATTGACATAGGTAATGGACCCTTGTGGGCTTAGGATTGCTGCTACACAGTGGAGGCAGACGAAAAGAGTTTCAAACCCAGTGGATTTCTAAGGGCATCACTTGATGCTTCTGTATCCAGTGTCTTCCCCTCAGCTACTTCTCCAAGTGAGGACATGATATTTAGAAAACATAATACAAATGTTAGAGATACCCAATACTACTAACTCGGCTCTTTCTAGGCTTTTTTATTTAAGAAAAAAGAAATCATGGGTTCATCGTGGTACTTCCAATTCAAATTCAGGATTACTTTTTTTTTTTTTTTTTACTAATTTACATTATTATCTCTATCTCCTTTCTTCTTACTAAAAGTCCAAGGTGTAAATAACACAATTTAGTTACTTATTTGCTTTATCTCATTATATGCATTTAATAGGCTCAGAGTAACACTACTAGAATTAACATAAACAGTATGATTACTGACAAACACTGTATGATCTTATATCACTGTATGATCTTATATGTGGAATATAAGAGAGTCAAATCTGTAAAAGCAGAGAGTACCATGGGCTAGGGGAAGGAAAATGGAGAGATGTTGATTAGGAGTATAATGTTTCAGTTACATAAGGCAAATGAGTTCCAGAGATCTACTACACAGTGTAGTTTCTAGAGTTAACAATACTGTATTGTATAGTTAAAGTTTGCTGAGAAGACATATCTTCTGTTACATTATTCTTATTACCACATACAAAAATAATAACAATAAAGGGGGCAGGAGGACACATCACTTTCGGAGGTGACAGATACATTTATATCTTTGATGGCAGTGATGGTTTCAAAGGTGTATGTGTACTTAGCCCCAGACTCATCAAATTGTATACATTAAATATGTACAGCTTTTTATCTGTCAATCATAGCTGAACATAATGATTTAAAAAACAATATTAGTGAAAGCTGCTTAAGTTTGGTTTTCCTCCCAAATACTTTTTCGTCTTTAAGATACACACTACCAAATTCTGTCAAATCACTGTTTAAAGCTACTTAAAATAGGTTTTCCCTGTGATTTGTACCACTGATACACTATGTCATTTGGTTTATTTGTTTCATTTTGCTTTTGATTTTTAGGTACTGGTTGCATTTATATCAATTTGGCTTTGTTTTATGAATTATGTTCAAAGATTTACATGAATTCAAAGTCGGATATGTAAAAGTAGGTATATCTTGGAGTTCTGTGTTCCATGTCTGTCCTTTAATTCTGTGGTTGCTCTCCTTTTTAAGGTAACAGCTTTTTTAAGTCTACCATTACAATTTTTTAAGACAAGCGAATAAGATACGTTTACATGTATTTGTGTATAGCTATAGGTGGAGAGAGGACTGTTGTATTCTTCACTTCTTTTTTTTAATATAAATAATAGAATAGCTGAATTTTATTTTAAAAATTCAGGGATTCTTTAAAAAAATTTCTTTTCATTGAATTGAGTTGGTTCACACAATTTCATCTTAGGCTAATCCATTTCAAATGGCAACTCATTCTAAATAAGAGGTCAATGAAGGGAACTTTAGAGGTCATGTTCTCCCAGTTTAATTTCGATCCAATTTTTAGTTTTAAATGCTAAAATACTGTATTTTAAGGAGACAAACTTTGACATCAAGATAAACTCATTATTAGACAAACTAAATTAAAATAATACCAGTAGGTTATTTAGACTGGGAACAGGTAAAAATTACCCCCCTGGTTTGCTTCAGTAATCACTGTTTCCACAGGTACTATTGTTAATGGCTCTTTGAAAAATAGTTAGTATAAAATTCTGAATCATGGTATAAAAACTGATAAAGTGGACTAGAAAACGTGTTAAGCCACTGATGTATATAAGATACTGTGTAAAGCACTGTGTAGGGGAAACACAGAGAATGGAGTAGTAGTTCTTTCCTTTAAAGAATAGACAGTCGAGTTGAGATAATAGACTCAAATAGCATAAGACCATTTATAATCATGTAAGTGAATGTGCAAAGTAATGCAATATAATCTGAGTACAATAAAGCTTTCATCTTTATTTTTCCCCAAAGATTATTTTTTCAATTATTTAATGTAAAACACATTTTTAAATGATCGGTTATAAATAGTAGTTTCCAAGAAATTCTCTCTCTTTTTAAAGATATATTTATTTATTGAAAGAGAGTGAGTGAACACAGGGTAAGGAGAGGCAGAGGGAAAGGGAGAGAGAGTCTTTTTTTTTTTTTTAAAGATTTTATTTATTTATTTATTTGACAGAAATCACAAGTAGACGGAGAGGCAGGCAGAGAGAGAGAGGGAACAGGCTCCCTGCCGAGCAGAGAGCCCAATGTGGGACTCGATCCCAGGACCCTGAGATCCCAGGACCCTGAGATCATAACCCGAGCCGAAGGCAGCGGCCCAACCCACTGAGCCACCCAGGCGCCCCGGGAGAGAGAGTCTTAAGCAGATTCTGCACAGAGCCTGACAAGGGGCTGGATCTCACAACCCTGAGATCAGGACCTGAGCCAAAACCAAGATTCATATGTTTAACTGTGCCACCCAGGTGCCTCCCAGAGAAGCTCTCTTTAATGCATCACGTAAATAAACTTAATAGAAGAAAACATTGTAGTGGCAACATTGAAATTAAGCAACATCAGAAAAACAAAACAATTTTATATTATGATTACCTATCTTGAATTTGAATTTCACATAGTCAGAATGAATAATAGCATGTATAGGTAGGTAGAAGGTGGAAGTTGATGGTCAGAGGTCATAAGGAACTATGATATAGGGTATGAAATGTATAAAATGATTTGTAATAAGTGAATTGAGTGGCACACAGAGAGTAAGTCTTGGAACTCTAGTATATTGTCATGCCCTTCCAACCTCTTTACCCCTGGCCCAGCTATACAGAAGAGAAAATTACTTTGGATTTTTAAATTGGATGAAATGGATTGGAAACAGAAGTGTAAAAAAGTTCTGTCTCACTGTGAAATTTATAGCATCTAAATCATAGTTTTTCTTTTTTTAATAACTGAATAACATTTGCTTTTTTCATTAAGATAGAATGTGGAAACAAAGAAAAATTATGGGTACTTTGTTATAATTCATTTGAAATGGCATTTCATTAAAGTTGATACACAGACAATTCTATACCCCAAAGATAACTGTCAGCATGTAGTAGATTCTCTTCCTAACATTACTTGATTGTCTGTATGTGTGTGTTTCACTGGGATTATATAGTATATGGTTTATATTCTGGTTGTTGCTTTGTCTTATTATAACTACCATAATGATTCCCACTGTTATAAAATATTATTTAAAATAATTGTTTTAATAGTATAGTATTCCAGTATGCTCCTTTCATTTGTTCCTACTTTTTACCAATGTAAATTTAATTTATATGTGCATTTTTAGGTTGACATCTCATATTTTTCTTAAGAAAATTCCTAGGAATGAAATTATTAGGTCAAAGTTATGAGCAATTTCTTCCTTCCCTTCTTTCCTCCTTCCTTCATTCTTTTGTCCTTCGTTTTTAAATAAGAAAAATATTTGTTGGAAGAATATTGTGTAACTCACAGAACAAAGTAAGTTGTAATTAGGTCTTGATAGCAAGAGAAATCCCTGTGACCTCTGCAGCAGAAATAAATGAAGGGTTTATTAAGGGTTGGCCATTAAGGGACTCAGTGCCAACTGTTTTCTATCCCTGTGTGCTTCCATTTAAGATTCATATTCTTGGAGCAGCACCTGGGTGGCTCAGTTGATTGAGCGACTGCCTCCACCTCAGGTTGTGATCTCAGAGTCCCAGGATCGAGTCGCACATCCCTGCTCAGCCGGGAGTCTCCTTCTCCCTCTGACTCTCTCCCTTCTCATGTTCAGTCTCTCTCTCTCTCTTTCTCTCAAATAAATAAATAAATAAATTTTTTAAAAGATTATGTTTTTGGAAAAGAGAATATATTTGCCCTAATTTGGGTCATGTTCTCGCCATAAGGTGAAAGAATTACCATAAATTCATACCATAGTGTGGTTTTAATAGAACTTTATACTTTAATAGAACTTTATAGAGATCTTCAATAAATGATGCTGGTCAGACAAAAAATAAACAAGCAAAACCACTATCAGTTATATTGAACGACTAATTTGCCTACTATCTAATTCTTGGCTGACCAAAATTCCCTTCTCCTCCAATATACAACTGATATAACATAATCAACTATTCCACACATAAGCCTTTCTCTAATGGGAGTTAACCCAAAGCATAGTCTAGTCCTGTATCCATGAGTCATGGGACTATTCTGATTTCACAGTCCATGACATTTTTCCTCAAGTCTTGTTGAAATATTCCAGAAACCCTTCCTTTAAATGGAAAATAAGACCCTACAAAAGGCATATAAGAACTATATAGGGCCAAGTACAAAGAGAAGAAGAGAGAAACGAATGCTTTCTGCAGTTTCCCCCATTTTACATGTGACTATCAAGGCTCTTGATACAAATGGCAACTAGCCTTCCAGAACTGATCTAGTTCACAGTCCCATCAGGAATATGTAAGAGTGCCTCTTTCACTGTACCCTTGCCAACAATGAGTACTAAAAAATGTTTGGCAGACAAAAATACTTTTGCTTTAATCTAAAATACTTTAATTCCAACATGTCTGGACATTTTTCATATGTTAAGGGAATATTTATAAAGCTTCTTTTGTGAATCAGTGAATGTAATGTCATTTGCCCAGTCTTTCTCTTGGGGCATTCTATAAACATATTTACCCTACAGCAAGTCTTGACTTAGAGTGCTACTCTTCCTACCACTCAGAGAATGATACACACACATTTGTACATGGTTAGTTGTTCCTGAAATATTACATGTTTTTTTTTTAATTAATTTTTTATTTTTTATAAACATATATTTTTATCCCCAGGGGTACAGGTCTGTGAATCACCAGGTTTACACACTTCACAGCACTCACCCAAGCACATACCCTCCCCAATGTCCATAATCCCACCCCCTTCTCCCAAACCCCCTCCCCCCAGCAACCCTCAGTTTGTTTTGTGAGATTAAGAGTCACTTATGGTTTGTCTCCCTCCCAATCCCATCTTGTTTCATTGATTCTTCTCCTACCCACTTAAGCCCCCATGTTGCATCACCACTTCCTCATATCAGGGAGATCATATGATAGTTGTCTTTCTCTGCTTGACTTATTTCGCTAAGCATGATACGCTCTAGTTCCATCCATGTTGTCGCAAATGGCAAGATTTCATTTCTTTTGATGGCTGCATAGTATTCCATTGTGTATATATACCACATCTTCTTGACCCATTCATCTGTTGATGGACATCTAGGTTCTTTCCATAGTTTGGCTATTGTGGACATTGCTGCTATAAACATTCAGGTGCACGTGCCCCTTAGGATCACTACGTTTGTATCTTTAGGGTAAATACCCAACAGTGCAATTGCTGGGTCATAGGGCAGTTCTATTTTCAACATTTTGAGGAACCTCCATGCTGTTTTCCAGAGTGGCTGCACCAGCTTGCATTCCCACCAACAGAAAGGGTTCCCCTTTCTCCGCATCCTCGCCAGCATCTGTCATTTCGTGACTTGTTGATTTTAGCCATTCTGACTGGTGTGAGGTGATATCGCATTGTGGTTTTGATTTGTATTTCCCTGATGCCGAGTGATATGGAGCACTTTTTCATGTGTCTCTTGGCCATCTGGATGTCTTCTTTGCAGAAATGTCTGCTCATGTCCTCTGCCCATTTCTTGATTGGATTATTTGTTCTCTGGGTGTTGAGTTTGCTAAGTTCTTTATAGATTCTGGACACTAGTCCTTTATCTGATATGTCGTTTGCAGATATCTTCTCCCATTCTGTCAGTTGTCTTTTGATTTTGTTAACTGTTTCCTTTGCTGTGCAAAAGCTTTTGATCTTGATGAAGTCCCAATAGTTCATTTTTTCCCTTGCTTCCCTTGCCTTTTGCGTTGTTCCAAGGAAGATGTTGCTGCGGCTGAGGTCGAAGAGGTTGCTGCCTGTGTTCTCCTCAAGGATTTTGATGGATTCCTTTCGCACATTGAGGTCCTTCATCCATTTTGAGTCTATTTTTGTGTGTGGTGTAAGGAAATGGTCCAATTTCATTTTTCTGCATGTGGCTGTCCAATTTTCCCAGCACCATTTATTGAAGAGGCTGTCTTTTTTCCATTGGACATTCTTTCCTGCTTTGTCGAAGATTAGTTGACTGTAGAGTTGAGGGTCTATTTCTGGGCTCTCTATTCTGTTCCATTGATCTATGTGTCGGTTTTTGTGCCAGTACCATGCTGTCTTGATGATGACAGCTTTGTAATAGAGCTTGAAGTCCGGAATTGTGATGCCACCAACGTTGGCTTTCTTTTTCAATATCCCTTTGGCTATTCGAGGTCTTTTCTGGTTCCATATAAATTTTAGAATTATTTGTTCCATTTCTTTGAAAAAGATGGATGGTACTTTGATAGGAATTGCGTTAAATGTGTAGATTGCTTTAGGTAGCATAGACATTTTCACAATATTTATTCTTCCAATCCAGGAGCATGGAACATTTTTCCATTTCTTTGTGTCTTCCTCAATTTCTTTCATGAGTACTTTATAGTTTTCTGAGTATAGATTCTGTGTCTCTTTGGTTAGGTTTATTCCTAGGTATCTTATGGTTTTGGATGCAATTATAAATGGGATTGACTCCTTAATTTCTCTTTCTTCTGTCTTGCTGTTGGTGTAGAGAAATGCAACTGATTTCTGTGCATTGATTTTATATCCTGACACTTTACTGAATTCCTGTATAAGTTCTAGCAGTTTTGGAGTGGAGTCTTTTGGGTTTTCCACATATAGTATCATATCATCTGCGAAGAGTGATAATTTGACTTCTTCTTTGCCGATTTGGATGCCTTTAATTTCCTTTTGTTGTCTGATTGCTGAGGCTAGGACCTCTAGTACTATGTTGAATAGCAGTGGTGATAATGGACATCCCTGCTGTGTTCCTGACCTTAGCGGAAAAGCTTTCAGTTTTTCTCCATTGAGAATGATATTTGCGGTGGGTTTTTCATAGATGGCTTTGATGATATTGAGGTATGTGCCCTCTATCCCTACACTTTGAAGAGTTTTGATCAGGAAGGGATGCTGTACTTTGTCAAATGCTTTTTCAGCATCTATTGAGAGTATCATATGGTTCTTGTTCTTTTTTTTATTGATGTGTTGTATCACATTGACTGATTTGCGGATGTTGAACCAACCTTGCAGCCCTGGAATAAATCCCACTTGGTCGTGGTGAATAATCCTTTTAATGTACTGTTGAATCCTATTGGCTTGTATTTTGTTGAGTATTTTCACATCTGTGTTCATCAAGGATATTGGTCTATAGCACTCTTTTTTGGTGGTATCCTTGTCTAGTTTTGGGATCAAGGTGATGCTGGCCTCATAAAATGAGTTTGGAAGTTTTCCTTCCATTTCTATTTTTTGGAACAGTTTCAGGAGAATAGGAATTAGTTCTTCTTTAAATGTTTGGTAGAATTCCCCCGGGAAGCCGTCTGGCCCTGGGCTTTTGTTTGTTTGGAGATTTTTAATGACTGTTTCAATCTCCTTACTGGTTTTGGGTCTGTTCAGGCTTTCTATTTCTTCCTGGTTCAGTTGTGGTAGTTTATGTGTTTCTAGGAATGCATCCATTTCTTCCAGATTGTCAAATTTATTGCCGTAGAGTTGCTCAAGGTATGTTCTTATAATAGTTTGTATTTCTTTGGTGTTAGTTGTGATCTCTCCTCTTTCATTCATGATTTTATTTATTTGGGTCCTTTCTCTTTTCTTTTTGATAAGTCTGGCCAGGGGTTTATCAATTTTATTAATTCTTTCAAAGAACCAGCTCCTAGTTTCGTTGATTTGTTCTATTGTTTTTTTGGTTTCTATTTCATTGATTTCTGCTCTGATCTTTATTATTTCTCTTCTCCTGCTGGGCTTAGGGTTTCTTTCTTGTTCTTTCTCCAGCTCCTTTAGGTGTAGGGTTAGGTTGTGTACCTGAGACCTTTCTTGTTTCTTGAGAAAGGCTTGTACCGCTATATATTTTCCTCTCAGGACTGCCTTTGTTGTGTCCCACAGATTTTGAACTGTTGTATTTTCATTATCATTTGTTTCCATGATTTTTTTCAATTCTTTAATTTCCCGGTTGACCCATTCATTCTTTAGAAGGATGCTGTTTAGTCTCCATGTATTTGGGTTCTTTCCGAACTTCCTTTTGTGGTTGAGTTCTAGCTTTAGAGCATTGTGGTATGAAAATATGCAGGGAATGATCCCAATCTTTTGATACCGGTTGAGTCTTGATTTAGGACCGAGGATGTGATCTATTCTGGAGAATGTTCCATGTGCACTAGAGAAGAATGTGTATTCTGTTGCTTGGGGATGAAATATTCTGAATATATCTGTGATGTCCATCTGGTCCAGTGTGTCATTTAAGGCCTTTATTTCCTTGCTGATCTTTTGCTTGGATGATCTGTCCATTTCAGTGAGGGGAGTGTTAAAGTCCCCTACTATTATTGTGTTATTGTTGATGTGTTTCTTTGATTTTGTTATTAATTGGTTTATATAGTTGGCTGCTCCCACGTTGGGGGCATAGATATTTAAAATTGTTAAATCTTCTTGTTGGACAGACCCTTTGAGTATGATATAGTGTCCTTCCTCATCTCTTATTATAGTCTTTGGCTTAAAATCTAATTGATCTGATATAAGGATTGCCACTCCTGCTTTCTTCTGATGTCCATTAGCATGGCAAATTCTTTTCCACCCCCTCACTTTAAATCTGGAGGTGTCTTCGGGCTTAAAATGAGTTTCTTGGAGGCAACATATAGATGGATTTTGTTTTCTTATCCATTCTGATACCCTGTGTCTTTTGACAGGGGCATTTAGCCCATTAACATTCAGGGTAACTATTGAGAGATATGAATTTAGGGCCATTGTATTGCCTGTAAGGTGACTGTTATTGTATATGGTCTCTGTTCCTTTCTGATCTACCACTTGTAGGCTCTCTCTTTGCTTAGAGGACCCCTTTCAATATTTCCTGTAGAGCTGGTTTGGTGTTTGCAAATTCTTTCAGTTTTTGTTTGTCCTGGAAGCTTTTAATCTCTCCTTCTATTTTCAATGATAGCCTAGCTGGATATAGTATTCTGGGCTGCATGTTTTTCTCGTTTAGTGCTCTGAAAATATCATGCCAGCTCTTTCTGGCCTGCCAGGTCTCTGTGGATAAGTCAGCTGCCAATCTAATATTTTTACCATTGTATGTTACAGACTTCTTTTCCCGGGCTGCTTTCAGGATTTTCTCTTTGTTACTGAGACTTGTAAATTTTACTATTAGGTGACGGGGTGTGGGCCTATTCTTATTGATTTTGAGGGGCATTCTCTGAACCTCCTGAATTTTGATGCTCGTTCCCTTTGGCATATTGGGGAAATTCTCCCCAATAATTTTCTCCAGTATACCTTCTGCTCCCCTTTCTCTTTCTTCTTCTTCTGGAATCCCAATTAATCTAATGTCATTTCGTCTTATGGTGTCACTTATCTCTCTAATTCTCCCCTTGTGGTCCAGTAGCTGTTTGTCCCTCTTTTGCTCAGCTTCTTTATTCTCTGTCATTTGGTCTTCTATATCACTAATTCTTTCTTCTGCCTCATTTATCCTAGCAGTGAGAGCCTCCACTTTTGATTGCACCTCATTAATAGCTTTTTTGATTTCAACTTGGTTAGATTTTAGTTCTTTTATTTCTCCAGAAAGGGCTTTTATATGTCTCGAGAGGGTTTCTCTAATATCTTCCATGCCTTTTTCGAGCCCGGCTAGAACCTTGAGAATTGTCATTCTGAATTCTAGATCTGACATATTACGAATGTCTGTATTGATTAGGTCCCTAGCCTTCGGTACTGCCTCTTGTTCTTTTTTTTGTGTTGAATTTTTCCGTCTTGTCATTTTGTCCAGATAAGGGTATATGAAGAGGCAAGTAAAATACTAAAAGGTTGGCAACAACCCCAGGAAAATATGCTTTAACCAAATTAGAAGAGATCCAAAATCGTGAGGGGGGAGAAAGGGGATAAAAAGAGGTTCAAAAAGGAAGAAAGAAAAAAAAAAAAAAAAGAAAAAAGAAAAAAAAAAGAAAAGAAAAGAATTAAAAAAAAGAAAACACCTAAGAAAAATGTAAAAAAGAAAAAATATATATATTAGATAAACTAGTAAAAAATCGTTAAAAAAGAAAAAGGTAACAGTTAAAAAAAATTTTTTTTACCCGAAGGCGAGAAAAAAAACAACAAAAAATGAAAAAGAAAAAAATTAAATTAACTGCAAGACTAAAAAAAAAAATCACAGGGAAAAAGCCATGAGTTCCGTGCTTGGCTTTCTCCTCCTCTGGAATTCTGCTGCTCTCCTTGGTATTGAAACCGCACTCCTTGGTAGGTGAAGTTGGTCTCAGCTGGATTTCTTTTGATCTTCTGGGGGAGGGGCCTGTTGTAATGATTCTCAAGTGTCTTTGCCCCAGGCGGAATTACACCGCAGCTTACCCGGGGCTGGGTTTGTAATCTGCTCGGGTTTGCTTTCAGGAGCTTTTGTTCCCTGAGCGCTTTCCGTAGAGTTCCGGAGGGCGGGAATACAAATGGCGGCGTCCTGGTCTCCGGCCCGGAGGAGCCGAGAGCCCAGGGCCACACTCCTCAGTGCGCCCTCAGAAAACAGCGCCCAGTTACTCCCGTCTGCCTGACCTCCGGCCGCGCTCCGAGCTCACCGAGCCTGCGACCGGTTCAAGGTAACACCGAGCTGTGAGCTTACTGTTGGCTCTGTCTCTGTAGCCGGCTTTCCCATTTTAATACCCGCAAGCTCTGCGACACTCAGACACCCCCGATCCTTCTGTGACCCTGCGGGACCTGAGGCCACGCTGACCCCGCGTGGGCTTCGCTCCGGTTTAGCCTCTGGAGCGATGTCCCTCAGCGGAACAGACTTTTAAAAGTCCTGATTTTGTGCTCCGTTGCTCCGCCGCTTGCCGGGAGCCGGCCCCTCCCCCCGGGGTCTATCTTCCCGTCGCTTTGGATTCACTTCTCAGCCGGTCCTACCTTTCAGAAAGTGGTTGTTTTTCTGTTTCCAGAATTGCTGTTCTTCTTGTCTTTGATCTGCCGATGGATTTGCAGGTGTTTGCAATCTTTAGATAAGCTATCTAGCTGATCTCCGGCTAGCTGAAGCAGTCTCAGCCTGCTACTTCTCCGCCATCTTGACTCCTCCCCCTGAAATATTACATGTTTTATCTCCATTTCATCTCTTACTAATGCTAGTTAGTTGTGAAGTAACATTATTATCCACTGTTATAGTTATTTGATTGAAAGTAGGGGAGAAGAAAAAATACATATATATTTTTTACTAAAAGTAAAAGCAAAGTGAAAATGAAGAAAAGCTTCATGACAAAACACTTCATTCAATCAGATCTTGGTCTCTGAGCTACACCTTAGAAGTCCATGAGGCACATTAGAAAGCTGAATCAGAGTATTATGTTGTATTTTATAAGTCGTGCTTATGAGTGACCTAAATACAGTAGTTCCCAAGTGATCTGAGAGAGTCAGCTTCCAAGGGTTGGTAAAGTTATAACCAGGCAACAGCTTGAGCTTTGGGAGAGTTCCATCAGTAGGTCTTAAAAGTCGTGCCTTGGGTGGGGGGTGGAAAGGAGGAAAACTGTAAATATACCACAGGTCTCACTGTGTTTCCGAGTACATCCTGAATCAAGGCAATACTCTTCTGGAGCTGACATTTCCCTTGCGGTGCCTTAAGGAGCCATAGGGCGACATTTAACTTTGGACTCTTTTCTTTGTATTTAGTAAAGAAAGTGCTAATGAGAAATGGAAACTAAGATAATAATTGAAAGAATATTATTTTGCGCTTTTGCAGTATCCAACAGAGGATAATGAAGATACTGAAGAGCAAGATTTCACATTTGATCATAAACTAATTGAAGAATTCTTTTTTGGCTTTTCAAATACCCCCAATTTAATGAAAAATGAGGGACTTAAATAGCAAAGCAAATCTGAGAAATTTAATGACTGCTAAAAATACTTAGACTTAAAATATTATTTTAATATTTATTAAATATATTATTTTAATATTTAATATTTTTCCTTTCTTCAAACTCCCAATAGCATGGTGTTTGGACAAGTATCGTGGTATTTTCCATATATTGCCATGTATTATATTATGAAGACTTCCTTGCTAGAGCATAAGTTTTGTAAGAATAGGACTCAGGACCCATGAGACATTTATATTTATAATCATCATTGCATTTTGATTATGTTGTGGTCAGGGTTGAGTAGGTGGGTGTCACATTTATTAGTGGCTAGACTATCAACAAAAACAAAAAATAGGGTTATTTTATTCTGTTTTTACCAGCTCAGCTGTTTATATGTACTTGTGTTAAGTACTTCATAAAATTTAAAAAGCTCTGAACCCTTTGAAATCACAATTCTTATTTTTACAGTTGAAGAGTAATTGTTAAATTATGAAAATTGAAGATGGGCTTGATCCTATCTTCTGCTGTGAAAAGGAGGATGCAGTCAAACATATATTTTATTTTATTTTTTAAAGATTTTATTTATTTATTTGACAGACAGAGATCACAAGTAGGCAGAGAGGCAGGCAGAGAGTGAGGAAGGGAAGCAGGCTCCCTGCTGGACAGAGAGCCCAATGCAGGGCTCAATCCCAGGACCCTGGGATCATGACCTGAGCCGAAGGCAGAGGCTTTAACCCACTGAGCCACCTAGGCACCCCAAACATATATTTTAATAAATAGGGTCTGATAGTCTTTATTTTTGTCTGAACAATTTCACAATAAAAACAGATTTTAAAAAGGGATCTGAATACATAATTTTCAAGGCAATATTTTATTTTAACAAAAATAAAGGATTTAGGGCGCCTGGGTGGCTCAGTGGGTTAAGCCGCTGCCTTTGGCTCAGGTCCTGATCTCAGAGTCCTGGGATCGAGTCCCGCATCGGGCTCTCTGCTCAGCAGAGAGCCTGCTTCCCTCTCTCTCTCTCTGCCTGCCTCTCCATCTACTTGTGATTTCTCTCTGTCAAATAAATAAATAAAATCTTTAAAAAAAAAAAAGTTCTATAAAAAAAAATAAAGGATTTAGCTAAAATCTTTGTACTATTTTGTGTGACAAAGGAAGACAACATTTGGAGTTTGAGATTTGAATTAAGCAAGATGCTCTTTGTGGCACTATTTATAAAGTGGATTGCTATATGATTTTAATTTCAAAGTAACCTGTTGTTCTTTTAATGTCTAGGGCTTGTAGTACTTTAAGGTGAGTGAATAGACCAAATTGGGGAAAATACAGTCCTGGCTGTTTTACCAATGTGTATCAACACTCAAGTCCCCCCCCCCCTTTTTTTTTTAAATTATCACCCTGTCAAAATTAAATGTGCAATTCACAGAAAATTTAAAGGCTAGTTAATATATCTCTTTGAATTTCTGGATGTCTTATTTCTTCAGTAAACATTATAAAATGCAAAAATAACATTTTTTTATTATGCACTATTTACTTATCTTGAGTCTCTTGTAAGTAGTATTTGCTACTTCTCGGCCATTTTGTTAAACAAATGCTTTTCTTTATTTTAAATTTTCTAACACAAGAATTTTTTTTTTTCTAACTCCAGCAGAATATAGGAATTTTTTTTGCTCATGACCTGCATCTTTTTGTTACGCTCGTGTTGGTGTTTGAAGTTAAAGGTCTATACCACATTATCTATATCTAAATGGTCTTATGTAAGTGAAATAGGACTTTGTAACTTCAAAGAACAGTATAAGAGAAGAGTAAAGAACAGAGTAACAGAAAATCAGAAGGAAACAGATTGTTCTCCCTGAGGGAAAAGTGAAAAAAATTTGCAAAAGAACTGGTCTCTTTTTTTAATCTCTGGGATGAAAATGGTAACCATAGAAATAACAATAAAACTAAGGCTTCCTTGTCAAAGAATTTCTCTTGGTGAATGACAGTCCTCTATACTATTTTTGGATCTTTGCTCTTATCACCCTTCCCAATATTTTAGAATTTCTAGAAAGAATACACCTGTGCCATTCATGGACTAACAATTTGGCCTGAAAATTGAAACACTTGAAAATTTGAGCTTCTCACAGAAACAGAATATAGCATACAAAGCACAAACAGCCAGCTCTCTATAGAAGATGGGAGAGAAAAGGAAAGGCTTGAGACTCATTCCTCACTCATATTTTTAGCAGTTCATAAAGCATAAAAACTCTGGCTAGTTTAACAGAACACTCAGTGGAAGAGAAAAATAGCTTATGAAATTTAAGAAAATAAGATTTGAAAAAAGGAAGCTACACTACAACAGCAGAAGTTTGTAGGTTTTTCTTTCTGGAATGCTGTTCCTGTGGAGAATTTACTCCAGTGGCAGGTTATAGATTAAAAACAATGGGATTGGACAGCATTTTTCATCTTTTAATATGTATAGCGCTTATTTATTATACCTATTTTTATTTTCCCTTTTCTCTCACCAAACGTAAACTCAAGAAAGACAAAGATTTTTATCTGTATCTCTAGCATCAAGAGCAATGTCTGATATATGATTGGTATTCAATAAATACTCACTGAAGAAACTGAAACTTCAATGGTCTAGGTAAAAGAAAATGAAAGCCTGAATGAAAGTAGTACTATGAAAGCTGAAAAATAACAGATTTTAAGGAGTACAAGTTTCTGAATTTATTACTGATTAGATAAAGGTGAATAAACCAGAGATATTTAGCAAATATCCAGTGTCTAAATAAAATATTAAATCAATTGCTGCAAATGTTTTATAAGAGGGGAAGAATTTGATGTGAGGAGGTAGGTGGTCAGGATATATAGGAGCGTAGTTTCTTACTTGGTGAAGGGACATTCTTGTGGGGCCTACAGAAATCAGGAAGTGTTTAGATACATGGTCCTGAAATCGAGTGAATAGGCACAAATTGAAATGAATATATTTGAGAATATTCAACATATGACTGTGGTTATATTTAATTTGTAAATATAGTTAAATCCAACATCTGGATGTTCATTCAGTATCTCCTACCAGGTAGTAGTAATTATGGATATCTAGTACCATGTTTTTTTTTTTTTTTTCCTATTTCCTTTACCTCTTTCACACCCCTAGCCTTGCTTCACTCACTCCACTTGTGTCTTTTAAATATATAGTCTGTCTTTCAGGAGTATATATATATTTTTAAGATTTTTTATTTATTTGACAGAGATCACAAGTAGGTAGAGAGGCAGGCAGAGAGAGAGGAGGAAGCAGGTTCTGGATGGAGCAGAGAGCCCCGATGTGGGGCTCGATCCCAGGACACTGGGATCATGACCCGAGCTTAAAGCAGAGGCTTTAACCCACTGAGCCACCCAGGTGCCCCTTTCAGGAGTATATTATACCAGGATACGTGGATGTGCTCTGTTTGGAGGCAGAGCGCCTATGTTTTAGAATGAATATCAGGATGAGGAAGAACTTAGCTCAAATTTACTCAGATATAATATTAGAAGAAAACTTAATCTTTCTGAATGTCAGATTTCTCATCTGTAATGGGTGAATGCCCAGTTTCATAGGTTATCGTGAATATCACTTTTTAGCACAGTGCTTGGACTCAGTTGACTACTTAATTAATTACTCTTAAGTGTAACTGTAGCTCTTGTTATATCAGGTGTAATAACAGTATTACATCTAGCAGTAGATCAAAGACGATAGAATTAAAGGTTTGTAGACAATTGCTGATCATTCCTGAACTTGTTCTGAGGTAGATTTTAGATGTTCTTCAAAACACTTCATACTTTAAAGAATTCTGATAAAGTATTCTTTTTAATAAAAAATAAGCCATAGTTAAACATTTTTTCACAGAAATACAGGATTATCCATCCAAGTGAGTTGGTTTTTTTTTTTTTTTTTTTGGTTGGTTGGTTAGTTGGTTTTGGGCTCTGGTACATTATAAAATATCCATTGCATGAGACACAGTTGAACTGTCTCCTGAGTCTAGATACCTGCTGTGATATAAACTATACTGTGTAAGAGAATAGCTTGTGTTTATATAGGAATTTTAAACACACGATCTCGTTTAATTCTTGTAATCACCCTGTGAAACCTTGGACATCAGAGATTATCATCTCCATGCTATAGATGAAGAGTTTAGGCTCAGAGTGTGGTAGCAGATTTACCCAGCAAACAGTGCAAAAGCAGTGTCCAAGCCAAGTTCAGTTGAATGTGAACCTGCTCTTGTTTCCCCTATCCTTACTGCCTCTTCCTCCATCTCTGACCCAGAGGCACAGCACAGGTGGTCACCAGGAAGGAACTGTAACAGAGAGAGTACATCTGGACAAAATTAACATTGACTGTAGACTTTTTTTTTTTTAAGATTATATTTACTTATCTGAGGAAGAGAGCATGAGCAGGGGTGGTGGGCAGAGGAAGAGGGAGAAGCAGGCTACAGGCTGAGCAGGGAGCCTGATGTAGGGCTCCATCCCAGGACCCTGGGATCATGACCAGAGCCAAAGACAGACACTTAACTGAGCTGCCCAGGCACCCTGCATTGATTGTAGATGTTGATAAACAACCACTAAACATAAAATAAAAAAAAATACCTAAAGCTGGACAAGATTAAACACACTGCTCTATTGTAAAATGCACCCCAGAGAGATTTTCTCCCATTCTATGCAGGAGTTATTTCAAAACATTACTAGTTTGCTAAAGCCTACCCCATTATTAGCCTGACTTCAAAGATCAAATGGAAGCCATGAGGTGCCCCCAGCTAGCTTATCTGTACCCAAATACACATTATTCCTCCCTTAGTATCTCACAGAACTGTTGCCTCTTCTCCAGTGGTGCTAATAACATCCCCTGTGGGCTGGACCCCATTGACTTTGACCTACTCAGAGACTCTGTTCTTTTCATTATAATCTCTTGATGCTAACCAATATTGAAACAAATGAGTAAACAAATAATCATGACTGAAACTGGAAAGCTGCTCTGTAAATCTTCTGTGCCTTACAAGCTTCTGGATCTCTTTCATGCTGTAGCCAGGTCTATAAAAAGGAGTCTGTCTTCACTTCCTAACCTATTTTCCAGGCCACTGACCACACTATTCTGTTTCAGTGTGGTTGACCAATAACCACCTAATTGCCAAGTCTGATAGATTTTTTATTTTCAATACCTTTTTTTCTGTCCTCATCTTACCTGATTTTAATGTCATTTTTGACAGCAGCTCTGTTCCCCTTAAAGTTCAATTCTTTCACTGACTTTTAAAATGTTCTTTTCTTACATTTTTGTTAATTCTGATTTAGATTGCTGCTTTTTCTTGGTTCCATCTTCAGCTGTCTTCCCATCATCTCATCTTCTCTTAGGACCTCACTTCATCTGTATGTGATGGCTTCCAACACTCTTCTGTCAACCTACATCACTGTGTAGCACCACACGTATATTTCTCACTTTCTATTGGACACTTGTACATACATGTGACACCACATCTCAAGTTCGACATGCTCTAAATTACTTATATGATTCCCAAACACACACTTCCTATATAGTTTTCCTTCCATATTCTCTGTCTTATTACATGACACCACCATCTAGTCTGTCTTCTCAGCTGTACGCAGGCTATCACCCTTAGCTCTATCCACTCTTTCATCCATTCCTAAATGTGTAAGTGTCTCAGTTCTTTCTGTCTTGATTCTAAACTATCTCTCAAATCCATTTAAGTCTCTCCAGCTCCCAAGCTGTTCCTCTATTTTAGGTCTGCACCATGCCTCAGGTGAATTATTTTCAGCCGTTCTTCCAACCCATTCTCCATAATGTAGTTAACAGTCTTTCTGAACCTCAACTCTTCTATGCCATGTTCCAAAAACAACCTTTGAGTGATTTTGTTCCCTTCAAATTATGGTCCTTTTTTTTTTTTTTTTAAATTGTGTTCACATGGCTTTTCAAGGTTGAACTCCTTACCTACTTCTGTACTTCTCTAGCCATCAGTCTGTTGCTTCTTGATTTAGTCAATTTTTGGGTATCCTTAAAAATCTTAGAAGGAACATCATTTATGTGGGGTGATTTTCTCTGATTCCCCTATTCTAGGGTAGGGATCTCTCCTCTTTGCTTTACAGCTAGTGATATTTATCCTGTATTGTAATCATCTCTTTATTTATCTCTCTTTACTGGAATGTTAGCTCCCTTATTACAGAAAGTATACCTTTTGTATGGTGACCCCAGAATCTGTCATGGCATTTGTGAGGTAAATGTGATAATCACTATACTATGGAAACAAGGCAGGATGCACATGGCAATTGAATGTGTTGTGCACCTAATAGCATTTTGTGAAATGTCTTAATATATATTTGGTGCGGGCCTTCTGTAATTAGATAAGCACTGCTCTAGGCATTGAGCATACAGCTATGAAAACCATAGGCAAAGTCCCTGCCCTCAGAGAACTTACGGAACAGTGGGTGGAATAAATAAATATACTTGCATTTTAAATAGTTGAAAAAGTAGAGTCACTTACAAATATCTAATCAGTTATTGTTTTGTAAAATCAGAAAGACATCACTTCTTCAAATTGCAGATTTTACCAAAATTTCTGAATAAACTGTGGAAATTATACTAAATGAGAAGTTTTATCTGTAAATTTCACATCAAACTTCAAAATGTCTCCAAATGTGTATGATTTGATGTAAGTATGACGATCATCTGATAAAAGTCACAGAAGATGCTGCAAACAATTCCCATTACACTGACTTAAAACATTTTTAAATCAAACATTGCATATAAGATTTATTTCAGAAATCTCAAACCGTAAAGTATGCAAAGAAAATGGGCTATGAATGGATGAGAGTCTAAAAAAGTGTCTACTTTCTAATTCCAGCGGCAAGGAAAAGAATGTCAACTATGTTAGACTGTGGCTGTGTCTGCATCCACAAACTGATTTTAAAAATGATTGAATTCATTTAAATGGCCAGTTATTTTGACAAAACCAACAACCCAAAGTGGCCAAATCTAGTAAATACCTGGTTGTTTGCATTCAGCCGTCTTGGCCCCTCAAGTTGGCACCTATGTATAGATAGTCTGTGTATCAAGAATTCAGGGTGGGCCACTAATGTCATTTTGTGAAAACAACATATTACCAAATAAGAGAGTTTTCTGGCCATTTGCTCTTGGCCACCCACATGTCTAAGAATGTAGTACGCTGGGCTCAGTACCTTAAGGCCTCACATTTTTTCTCATCTTCTGAAGGTGCGGGGGGAAAAAATAGTTTGATTGGAAAATAGTCTCCCTTGTAGTTGCAGGGCAGGGACATAGTTACCATAGAAGCTTGTTATCAGTCCAAGGATCAACCAGCAGGGGCTGCTACCTGAGAACCCAGCAAGCGTCCCCTCATTAACTTCCCTGGTCTGTTGGATAGCACTGTTTACTCAAAAGCAAAGACTTGCATAACATTTTTTTTTTTTTAAGTGAAGCAACTTTGCTTTTGAATTGCATTTGTTTCTGTAACAATTCCCCAGCTTTAGTTTCTGTCAGATAAAAGACCAACTAGTATTTTTCTAAATACAAACACCAACAAATATGCTTACTGCAATTACTATAGCTGCCTTTTTACTATTGTTAGGAGATATTGAAAGGCTTAATTGCTTGGATTTCTTGTAATGCTGATTAAAAATAAGAAAAATGCACACATACAATTCAGTGAGGACTGTTAGAAAAACAATGCATGGCCGAAAATATACTCTGATGTTCCTGCTAATCCTTAGGGTTGTTACAATATTCGTGTATAAAAGCACAAAATTTATATTGAGGAGGCTAGATATCACCATTTTCATTTATTTTTAACAATACCCTTTCTTTACATTGAATGAATATCTTATTACTCTACCATGTCCAAAAGTAAGAATTTATCCTTGGAGCCTAATACACATTTGATTCCTACTGGGTAGGTCAGAAGGGTTTTTTTTTGGGGGGGGGAGAAGGTATGAAATAAACAGGGTATGATTATTATTATAGATTCAAGTTGCCCTGACTAATCATTTCTTGTAGTTTAAAGATAGAAATAGGAGAGATGGCGAAACCGAGAGAGGCGGTGCTAATTCACTCACTCTTATTTAGCCCTCTACACGGGGAGGAAATGACTGGAGAAACAGGCATTGACTAGTTGTTAGGACACCTGAGTCAGCAGAATCACCTGCACATGGTTGAGAAAGGGGTCCCTCAAAGAGCAGATTTTGTGTTTGATTCTAAGGAGAACTCAAAAGCCAGAATACAGTAGCTGTGGATGGCATTTATATTTAGTAAGAGTGCAATATACTCGTTTGAAGTTGGGAGATGAGTATTTATTGAAACAGCTGGCAAATCAGCAGGAAAATGCTGATTTTGAAAAAACTATTCTTCTTCTGTGGAATCAGACCTACTGTATTTAGCAACACTATTATAATTGAACACAAAAACTGCATTAAAATACCATTAAGAAGGAGACAGAAATCCAGAAAAATAAGAGAATTCTAAGTTAAAAGCTGTCACAGCACTCCTGAGTCAGCTCTTTTAAGCATAAACGCACAAATGCATAAATGATCTTTCAAGTATGACATGAGATGAACCGACTGGACTCTGTTTCCCCATCACTTATGGCCCCTGCATGTCACATGCAACCAAGATATTTTTCCAGGCTGACCTAAACAGCTCATCTATTTGTATACCCCAAAGCACCAATTCCATCCTTTCATGGAACTAAAACACCTGGAAATTGGATGGAATTTTAATTTTAGCATGACGTAAACACAATCTAACCTTTCTATGAAATTAGCTTATGTACTAGTAAAGGACATTCTGTAACTCCTGCTAATCCCTATGCCACCACTTAGAAACACAGAACCATGCTTTTGTACAGAAATGAGGAAATCAAAGGATCACCAGGGCTTTTTTTTTTCCCCCCCAGAGAGGAATACTGGGAATGGCTCAATTTATGTGACTTGCTAAAAGCCATAAAACTGGTTTGTGGCTAACACCAAATCTTGCAACTTTCAATCCAGTGTCCTTTCGACCACACTTCTTGCCCTCTCTGGTTGGTCAGTGATGGTTGCTGCTATGTATAAAATAAAGATAGACTTTGTCCCAACCCTGGCCCTTAAAAACAACTAGGAAGGCAGAAGTGGGTATAAACAGTAGGGCATTTTGTGAAGCACTTACCTGTTACTATTTTCTCTTTCTGCATTTAATAATGACGGCAGTCAAGTAGGGTTTGTCCACCTCCCCACACATGCCAGGGAAGTACTGTGGCAGCCCACTTTGCAGCTGCCAGGGCAACAGTTCATTTATGTGCCTTCTGCTACCCTGGAAAAAATCAGGAAAATGTAAGCCATGCTCAAGAGCAAGGTGTAGATGCCTGAGAGCTCTCCTGCTATAGTTCAGCTCTGAACTTGGGTTCACCTTAAAGGTAGAAGTCCATCTAACCCTTTCTCAGGAGTGTACTACTGGTTTTTCTCATGAAAAATAAAGTCAAAAACGCTCTGGAGATCAACCTAATCTTCACTTTTCCTCACACAGTGCAAGATAAATCTAGGGTTAGCTTCACTGGCACCAAGCGTAAGTGTAGTACACAGTGTACATGAATCTAGCTTTGGATACATTTCTGTAGGATCTTAAAAGTTGAGGGCAGAGTCTGCTTTCCAGAATGTACCACTGTAAGTCCACATGGCTTGGGAATGCATCTGAACCTAGATCTTAACATCTGTCAGAATTCAGGAGATGTACAGGTGGTACCAGTGTGTTTCAAGAGGCTATACTTTTGTGCCCAGGTCTTTTCCTCAAGTGTAATCCTGTCCCTTCTCACAGACCCAAGATTAAAAATAGATGTGTCTAGAATATAGCTTCCCAGTTTTCACAAAATTCAGTTATTTCTCACCTTTGGAGAGGCTCGAGTTTACTGCTTAAGATGCCTGTCAAGACCTTGGAAAGTTTAGAAGGAAAGAAACAGAAAATTTGAGAACTTATTACTCTGGTTGAGAGCTCCGTGAATGTTTTTGTGGCTGAAATTTTAAACCTAACTTAAACCTTTGAATATTCAAGTTCATACCTTCTTAGCAAAGCATGACCTCCCTTTATTTGTGGGGAAAAATTCTAAAAACGTCAAAAGTTACTTTTTGAATCATTTTAATTGCAAATGAATCAGAAACATAAGGATGAAGTAGCTCTGAAATTGCAGATAGTTGCTAATACTAAAAGGGAAAAGAGTAAAACGGTTTTAGACTTCAGTGAACCAAAAATATCCAAAATATTATTTTGGAAATTTGGGGTGTAGGGGTGCATGAATGTTGTGTGATGCCTTATTTTTTAAGTATGAAATAGACTCAAGGAGAAATTTGTCTTGAATATTTATAGTGACAACCTCAAATTTGACTTACTCTATTTCCAGAGGGTGTTTTGCTTTGCTTTTCTATTTTGCTTTATGCTAACATATTTTTGTTCTTCTAATCATATGCATTATCAAGTGCACCATTAATAAATCCTTATAGGAAACATGGCTTTGGTCTTACAAAACTCTAGGGATAAGTCTGTGGTTTTTAACATGGATTATCTACAATTTTTGTTGGATCAAGTTTATTAGACGACTCAACAGCCCTAAGCAATTGCTGTGTTACTTCTAATAGTCCGTATCAGTGATATTGAACATTTCCACACTTTGATTTCCAGTAGGCTGATTTACATGACAGGTTCAGAATGATCTTCCAATCCATCTTTTAGTCATTTTTGTCTACCTTTACTTAATTGCATTTATTTTGGCAATCCATTTTTCTCTAGCAATTCCTTTATGGATTTGTTTAAAGGAACATTTTTAGCACACTCTTGGCACTGGATGTCATATCACCTTTGTTAATTTTGTTGAACGATAGACACTAATTGAGTGCACACTCTATACACAGATACACAAAAGCCTTATATCTGTTGAGCTTTTGCATGTGGGGACTTTCCACACAGTTTTAAATCTAATAATAAATTCTGTCCAAAGGCAAATGTTCTGTACCTTTGGTTACCCTCTCCCTTTTCCCTAAACCAGCACCACACCAGCACGGTCCACAGAAATAACTGCAAATGAGGTTTTGTACTTAAACATAACATGAGAGACCAGGGATAAAGACTTCTATGAGAAAAGATACTATATTTCACTTGCTTATAAGTTCAGAAGTTGGTATCGGTAAAGATACCCAGGACATCTTTATTGATCCACATATCAGCTTGCTCTGTTCCTCTTGTGTATGAGGGAATCATAAGATAAATTCTTTTAAGTGTCACCTAAGATCAGTATCTGAAAGATATGAAGGTTAAAGAAAGATTTGAAGGTTAAAGAAAGATCTGCATATACTGCTTATATGTGCACACAATGGTTTGCTTTCATAAAATGATTTACTAGACAACTTTGGGTTGGGGCAGTGAGGAAGTCTGGTTTTTCTGATTCTTTGGGCTAAAATGATTATGAACAAAGTAGGTTTGGCATAAATTGCTGATGTCCCTCACCAATGTGGTTTTCAGTCTTCGCTGGTCCACAGCAAGTCTAGATTACCCAACAGCCAGACAAACCCATGAATAGGACAATGAGAAAATAAACAGATAAACAAATACCTAACTTTTGGATTAAAAAACTGGTATTAAAAAAGTAGCAGTCACCTTGGGCCAGGAGCTAACCCAGGCTGTGTTTCCCCTTTGCCCTCTGGGTGGGAGGGGGGCTAGCCCTCAAACCTAACTTCTAATGGCACTTGTGTCACTCCAGGTTTTTTAAGAAACATTGGATGACAAGTCTGGGAAGGTTGAGGGGGTAGGGTAGTAGAAGAGGAGAAGACCTGTGCCCTGGTACAATGCTTGTCTAACAGCTGTGCAAGGAGAATGCGAAGAGAAGGGAACTGGATAGGAAACATCTCAGATTCATTGCGGTTCCCAAGAAATTGTCAGCCAGTCCGATGAGGAGTTTCCTAGCAAATCTGCTCACTAGAGTCTGTCCCTGGGCATGGTGTCATCTGGGGTAAGCGGGGACTTAGCACTGACAACACAGCAGATCTAGAGGTGCTACAGCCGAAGGCCTTTAGCTAATTGTGCCCACGACCAGGTTTTGTTGGGTAGAGCGTAGTACCATAACATTTATGCTCACATGCTCTTGAATGTTGTTAAAGTGGGAGTCTTTTACTTGGGGCTTGAAATTCACTAACGTGTCTTAAAATGAACCTTTCTAAACTAGTCTTTTAGGTATACATCAGCTCACACAGTTTACACTAAACTAGATTTATTCCCCTTCTCTGTGCAAATAACCTTTGAGGTTAGGCTTCCAAAGCTGACCTTGCTCTTGAAATGTCTTCTACCTCTTAAGAAGTTTCTTTTGTTTTTGTCTTCATTCCTTCTCCAAATCTAAGAAAATTAAATGAAAAATAGGTATAAAGTGAGTTTCTTTGTAACACCTGCCTCACAATAAAGCTATTCTAGGATATCTGTTCTTTATATGATCTTTTTGAAGAACTGTATCTCTAACATCCATCTCTTACTGCCTTTTCTCTTCTGTTGGTGTGGCAGTTAAGAGCTATATAGCTTTTGGGATACCTGGGTGACTCAGAAGGTTAAGCAGCTGCCTTCAGCTCAGGTCATGATCTCAGAGTCCTGGGATCAAGCCCTGCATGGGGCTCCCTGCTCAGTGGGTAGTCTGCTTCTCCCTTCTCTCTGCCCCCTCCATTCCCTGGCCCCCACCTCATGCTCTCTCTCTCTCTCTCCCTCCCTCCCTCTCTCTCTCAAATAAGTAAAACCTTTTTAAAAAATATGTATATAGCTTTTATTTGGGAGGTAGTATCCTGTGACCTCAGGAAAAAAATGGAGTTCATATCCAAATGTGAGAATAACTCTAGGACAGAATTCTCGATTATCCTTTTTATTTCTCATCTGTTACTAGTTAAGGTAATTAATTCTAGTTGCCACAACAGAAGAACTTCAAAGTCTTTGTATTTTAATGCCAAGAAGTATCCAACACTGTTTAGCGGAGAGTACTTTTCCATTTGGTAACTCCAAAGATCCAAGTTTCTTCCATTTTGTCATGTCCCCTTATCATTATATGACTTCCAAATTGGTTGTAGAGGAAAGCAAGTAGGAGGCCACTGGCTCTTAAATGTTTTGAATGAGAAATGACACATAACTTTAATGCACATTGTCATCTGCCAAGAACTCACTCCTGTGTCCCTCCTGTGTCCCTAGCCCAAACGCAAAGGAGGATGGGAAGTGTGAATGAGTACGGTGCCCCTTGCTAAGCACTATTGGTTCTCATATGCCATGACAAACTTGCTCTGCCCTTACTCCAGGGTGGCTAACTGATCTTCTGTCCTTCTGTTTTTTCTGTTTCTTAGCCCCTGAAGTATCTCCGTATGCATATATCATCTCCCTTGCCAGGAAAGAAAAAGTAAATATTTATAAAGTGAGATGTTTCTAGAGGTACCTTGAGTTTAAAATATTCATCCATGTTTCCTGTGTTTCTTGATGCCAGTATCAATCTTCATGTTTTCAGTTTCTGGTATTTCTCCTTTTCTCCACATGTCTTATTTGAAGGACGTTATTGGAAGGACTAGAATCAAGAGGAAAAGTACGATAATGGTGGAAAAAAACAGTTACCTTTAAAACATCCAATACCTTTAGCTTCTTGGCCTTTTGGCTCAGATCAAGTGTAATACATCCAACACCTAGAGACATGCAAGCAAAAAAGTGGAGTAACCAAAAGTAAATAATTGTATTTTGTTTCTTGTAAAAGTTGAACACAATGTGATAATTTTGGTCTTGTCGTTAGAACAAAGTTTTTAAATTTGCTTATTTCATAGCAGATGAAAAATCCATTTTCCTGAGTATATTGGTTTCCTATTGTTGTTTTAACAAACTGCCACAAAAGTAGTGGTATAAAATAACAGATATGTATTCTTTTACAGTGCTGGTTGTAAGAAGTCCAAGATGAGTTTTATGGGCCTAAAATTGAGGTGTTGGCAGGGCCGGCTTCTTTCGGGAATCTCTAGGGAAAATATCAGTTTTTTGGCCTGTTGCAACTTGTAAAGACCTCCAGCATTCTTTGGGTCAGGTCTCATTTCATCAATCTGTGCTTCTACCTTTATATCACTTTCACTGTCTTTGACCCTCCTGCTTCCCTCTCATAAGGACTCTCACGAAATATGGACCCACACTGATAGTTCAGAGTAATCTTCCCAGTTTCAACATCCTTAATTTAACCACATCAGCAAGGACCATTTTAGTATGTAACAGAACATATTCACAGGTTCTAGGGATTCGGGCATGAGCATCTTGGGGCGGGGCGGGGGTGGGCATTATTCAGCCTACTATCCTAAGTTATATACTGTCTTTACATATCTTATACTCTTGTCAGTAGCCCATGCTTATTGATCAGCTTGATGAAGATGGGGATATAACTCATAGTCATACAATAGATTGATTTTCATGAGACTAAACTTGACGGATGTGGTAGCAAAATCTTGAGCATTAGCCAGCTATGAATTGGTTTCTGAATATCCACTTAAAAGGAAGAATTGATGAGAGAGGGGTTTAACAAATTTGTGTTAAGTTCAAGGAACCTTTTGAAGATATCAAGACCTCCACTGCTTCCCTCTTGGGAATCAAAGTTCAGTCTTCCTTAAGGAACTGTGGCAACTAGACAACAGAAGTCCAAAGGTAGGATAGGTTCCCCAGGGGCACCATATTCTAATGTATTAGGGCCAATAAAAATAATTTACAGAGAAGGGATTGTATTTTTAATTTCAATCCCAACTCCTCCATCCCTGATGACAGATGGGATAAATCTAGAGGTGAAATTTTGATATTACACAACCTCAGTATGGTTAAGACTTTAATAGACCTGATTTTTTCCTGGACATCACTCTGCTCTTTCCAAACATAGAGAGGTTTTTCCTTGTAAGTGTCATCCACTGTGATATTTTCTATGACCTAATTGTTACCATTGTAGTAGTGTTACTGTAGAACTACTCTGAAATCTTTTAACCAATGTAATGGAATTATAATGGCATTATAATGGGCTCCCCATAATTTCTTTTTACTATTGTAATGCTGTCATAATGGCATTGTAAGGGGTTCTCCATAAACATACCCTGAAATCATTTTGCCACCATCATGACAGTGAAATGAGTCCCCATAGAGTTTATTTGAAATTGTTTTGCTCTTCTAATGGCATTATTAATGCAGCCTTCATAGACTTACAGAGAAATTGTTTGACCATTATAATGTGGTCTTTGTAGACTTACAATAAAATCTCTTACCAGTGTAATGTGGTTTCCATTAACTTGCACTGAAATCATTTTCCTACCATAATGGCATTATAATAGGGTATCCATGAACTTGGACTACCGAAGTTTGGTTCTCTTGATGGCATCATAGCAGCATTGCTACAGAGACCGTTAAAGTAATGTTGATGCTCTGTTGTGTCATAAGCAAAGACTGTAAGTAATGCACATCTACTTTTCACACTTAAGTATCATGTGGTTTTTCCTTTAAAAGTAGTGCCCTGACCGCTATATACTTTATAAACCAACAATACTTCTCAGATAACTAGATGAGAGAACCCTAGAATCTTAGGGCAGAAGATCTTATCTTAGTCACCCTTTATATAAATTCTAATGGTTTTTGTTAATTTGACTATTTTTTTCAAGTGTGATACATTCTTTTCCTCCTGGTCCTTCAAAGCATAAACAGTATTACTTTTATAAATTCTGTTTTATACTGTAATTTATGATGAGAGTAATATGAAGTATAATCATTACTTTCTAGTTTTTAATATGAACATTCTGAAGTACATAGTGTTTATATCTAGTTTTTTATTGCTTTGGTCCCTTTAATGTAAAAGAAACAACACAAACACAGAGTACTCACTGGCAAAGAATGCATATAGTATATAGATAGATTACAAACATGAAATAAATAGAGTGGATTAAATATTTGCTGGATGCACAGACCCAGTGTTAGGTACATTCTTACTATATGCAAGCATAGTAAAAGCTGTGATGTTGGGGAGTTTTATGTTTGCATAGAGTGTGATTAGATTAACAGCAATGCAACTTCATAAATAGCTTTTGGGGACCTATCTACTACAGATGGTTTTCGAGAGTGGAAAATTTCAATCATTCTCTGAGTTAACAATAGCATAGTGAAGATATATATGATTTCAAAAGGCATAGTGTGTTATTCTTCTATTATTATGGATTTTATTTCTGTTGTCCTTAAAATTCTATACTCTCAGTATCACTTTCTTTAGGCACATCCAGGTGCAAACCTGGGTACCTGGTTGGCTCAGGGTTAAGCAGCTGGCTCTTGATTTTGGCTCAGGTCTTGATCTCAGTATCCTGAGCTCTAGCCCTGTGTCAGGCTCCATGCTCAGTGGTGAGCCTGCTTGAGGCTTCTCTTTTTCTCTGCCCCTCCCCCAGTTGTGTGTGTGCTCCTCTCTCTCTCTCTCTCTCTGAAATAAATAAATGTTAAAAATAAAAACAAAAAGCAAATCTATGTAATTAGGTATGAAATAGGTAGGGACCAAGGCACATGATTTAGACAGAATGTGAGTATTAAAAAAAAAAAAAAAAAGCAAGTAACTGTTTTCTTTTCTTTTTTTTTTATCTTTATGTTTCTTTATTTTTTTTTATTTAATTTTTTATTTTTTATAAACATATATTTTTATCCCCAGGGGTACAGGTCTGTGAATCACCAGGTTTACACACTTCACAGCACTCACCAAAGCACATACCCTCCCCAATGTCCATAATCCCACCCCCTTCTCCCAACCCCCCTCCCCCCAGCAACCCTCAGTTTGTTTTGTGAGATTAAGAGTCACTTATGGTTTGTCTCCCTCCCAATCCAATGAAACAAGATGGGATTGGGAAGTAACTGTTTTCTAAAAGTGGCCAGCCATGTCTTTATCCTGGTGTAAAGAGAAAATTGCCTTAGAGGTGTTTCTCCTTGGCTTAGAATGTTTCCTTTAAGGTTGACTCTGCAATTGTAAATATAAGACAAGTATTTATTATTGCCCTGGTAAAAGGTTATGGCAAGATACTCTTTTTGGTAAGAATTTTCCCTGTGATACCCAGTTTATCTGTAGTATTGGTCACTGAGAATGAAGAAGAAAAATTTGTGTAGAAGTCAGTGAACCTTGTAGGAACAAAGGGATCAAGACCTACACTACTTCCCTTTCAGGATTCAATCCTCATACATTATCTGTCATGAATTGAGGTAGGCAATAGAGGTCCACAGGAAGAGATTCCCCAGGGGCACCTCAGTGCTTTTCTACTACATGCGATGACTGGAATGATGATTGAATTCAGTGCCAAGACATGTATACTCAGGGGTTAGGGCACAAAACAGTGGGGAGTTTGTCTCAAGTTAGTAGCCTCTCCCAGTGCTGCGCTTTCAGGTAATGCTATTTATTATTAATAACAATAAAATGACAACATTACTATAGCAAGAATTTTTTGTGTGGTTCATATAAATCTGCTCAAAACAACTTGCGAGTATCACATCTTGCCCATAGGAAAGTTGGGAGAGTAAATGACTTGACCAAGATCACACAGCTATTAGGCAGTTGAGGCAGGGGTGACCTTAGGCAGTTTGACTCTACTGTCTACCAATTTTTGTACTACAACATTTTGGTATCCCAAATTTGGGTCACCCTTACCCCTAGTACATTCACACCATGGGATCTTACTTTCAGGGCTGAGATCCAAGATGGTAGGAATAATTTCAGAACTGGAGCTTGTAGTGGTTAAAGAAATATTTGGTCAATTATACCTTCTGCCCTTAGGTCCTGAGAAAGCACTGCCAGAATACCAGTGATACCAGTGATACCAGCAGCAGATAAATTTAACATCCCAATATATGAGTCCACATGTGTTCTATGACAAATGTGGCTAAGAGCAAAATGATTGCATCAAAAACAAGGGAACTTTCTTCCATTGAACTGATAGGATTTTCTAGTTCTTTTCTCAAAGTGTGACGCAGAACTGATTGCTTTGAATGAGAAAGTCTCCAGAGTTCCTGAAATATGTGGGGTGAAATATGTGGGGAGTTGGAGATGTCCCAAGAGAGATACTTGAGTTTCTGCTAATGGGCGTGTAAAGGCTCTAGAGACTAATTTGAATACTAGAAATAGAAATGACCCATTTATATCACAAACTCATGAAACAGGTTATTTTGCATATTCTGCAAAAACCTCTGGATTAACATATACCAGTCAGATTTCATAAAATATAAATGCAACCAATGATTATCTCTGAATTACTTAATGAACGCCACTGACTTTTACTGCCAAGGTTCAGTTACAGACTTATAAATAAAATAGAAAAACAAATCACAATGGTCAGAGGATGATAGCACAATAATATTGGGGTAAAGTTAAGAAAATAACTGTAAATTATAATGTGGATATCACATAACTGACATTAAAAGTGCCAAAAACAAACACATTCTTAGCATTCTATCATTTCATTTCTGTGAAAAGATTAACATCAACACTAAGCATATCATCATTCCTCAAACATTAACAAGAGTTCTTGCAAGACTATAGAAAAGCATTCAAATTGGCTATTAGAGGATATAAAAGAGCTATGAGGATTAAATGAGGTAATTCACTTACAGCCTTTACTCTAGCACTTGACACGTGGTGGGCATCCAACAGATGTTGGCTCTTATTATTGTTGCATTGTTATCTTCATCCATCAATGAAGCCTATGGCTTCAGACAAGTCACTTAGTTTCTTTAGGTCTTAAGATGACCTTGAAGTCTTCTCTAGGTCTTAAGATAACTTAAGATGACTTTAAAGCCCTTCTTAATATTCAACTCATTTAAATATATAAATTTTGCTGGTGGAATTCTAATCTGAGTATTTTCTGCAAGTTTTGTTAAGATAGGTCAAAATTATTTAGTCACAGGTAGTAAACTGTGAAATTTTGATGAATGTAGAAGTTTGAGTTATTTAAACCAGTTGCAAGAAAGGCACTTAGCGTGACTGCTGCATAGCAGTCAAAGATGAAGACTCTGAGTTTAAGGGTTATTATGTACCTTAAGAAGAAAAAAACCTGGTGGCTAAATAGGAAGAATTACTGCCAAACACTAACTAATCATGAAACATGTTGCCCACTAACCTCTCTAAGACCCTAGAGTAGCAACATCATCAGCAGAATCCCCTTCAAATAAAAATATTTTTTATGGTTAGTAATACAAGTTATGTGACGAATTGTGGATGTCAGAAGTCTTTAAGAGGAAGTCTTTTGAGATATTTTGATATGAAGAGGAAATAGTTGGTCAGTCAGTCAACATGATTTACCGAGATTATTTGACCATAGAGATGTCAAAGTGCTATAAAAGAGCAAAATGTGAGCTTTGTAAGATCAGACATCCAGACAAACATTAAGTAAGTTGAATCCATTGGAAAAAGGAAAGTAGGGCTACCTATTTTTATGGCTCTTAAGGGCAAAACATAAGATACAGCAAGGTCTACCCATAGTTTTTGGCCTTAACAACTGCCAAAATGTTTGGCTTGTTATTTCCTAATTTTTAAAAAAGATTTATTTATTTATTTATTTGAAGGAGAAAGAGGGTGTGTGAGGGAGTGGGGCAGAGGGAAAGGGAGAGAGAGAATATCAAGCAGACAAACTTCCAGCTGAGTGGGGAGCCCGACACAGAGCTGGATCTTAGGACCCGAAGATCATGACCTGATCCAAAATCAAAAGTCAGACACTTAACCAAATGAACCACCAAGGTGCCCCCATTATTACTTTCCTATTTAGATATAACCTTATTCTGTGGATAGAGCAAGTCTTTGACAAAAGTGGGATGAAAAAAATTGGTGTTTGGCTTTTTGACAAAATCGAAACCTTGGGCTTTGTTCATGAACTGTAAGAAGTGACTCTAAACTTAAGGACATGGTCTTCTCCATGTAGAGGTGCCTAAGAAAATTGTGAAACATGGTGAGAGGAGATGGCAGCGTTCGTGACATCTCCCATCTTAACCCCTAGAATCCTAGAGTTGCTCTCTTATATTTCCTTTTAGTCTTTGAGCCATCTCAGGGATGGGTTAAGTTGTGACTCAAGACAAAAATGCACTAACAGTACATCACCAGCCCATGCTGTCTTTCTTCTTAGTTCTTTGAGTCATGTGATCCTTTCCTTAATCAGCCCTTCTTATCATCTCAACTAGTATTACTCATTTTAAGATTACATTTCCTGAACATAAGGAGCAAAGGTGAAAGAACACAAAAAATTTTAGAGGAATGACTTTATAGCCCCTTGATGGATTATTACAACTCAGTTTTACTACTGTGAGTGTATTTTGCTTCTGTAGTTTAAGTAGTTATCCATTTAATATGTCATTAAGTAGCCCTCTTTAGTCAGATACTATATTTTTATTGAAAAGATTACTGTACCTTTATGTTCAACTAGAATATATATATACAATTTATATTTTTAAATTGTTTTCAAGATAAATATTTTAGACACAGACCTTTAATTGAGGTGTAAATGTGCACTGTGAGGGGGGAAAGTTCGTAGGCCTGAAGTATACAACTCATTTGGTAGCCATGGTGTGTATTATTGGACATTTGGGCTGTTCTTAGTTTTTGACCTTTATTAATAAAATGGCAGAAATATTCATGTCCAAATCTTGGTGCAAACATGCTTTCATTTATCTTAGGTTTGTGTGTTGAAGTGGAATTTCTGGGATTACAGAGTGCTATATGTATAGCTTTAGTGGATACTGACAAATATTCTCACAAAGTGGTTGAAGCAATTTACATTCCCACTAGTGCTTAAGAATTCCAATTGCTGCATTTTGTTCCCAAGACTAGGTACTATATTTTTAATTTTAGCTGTTTGGGGAGATGTGTAGTGTTGTATATTCTTAACTGCATTTAATCCAAATTTCAGTGACTTATGATGGCAAGTTCAAAAATTCATAACTACAATTTTGTTTTTATAGAACAGCTTTCTAGCTTCTTTGGCAAATATGGTACAATTATTTATAACACAATCCCAAATTTTTACCACATTGAATTGGTTGGGAATTAAGAATTAGGTTTTAATTTTAGGTCTGCCAAGAAGCAATAGAGTGATCTGTACAATTTATTTTTCTTAACTGGCTTGTTTGTATTGTTCTAAGTTTGGTTTTATTTCTCATAAATATGGTTTAATAAATATTTTATCCTCTGTTGTGTTCTGAGTCTCTGGCCAGCAAAGGCCCCTGACTGTATTCAATGGAGAAAAGATACATGTAGACAAACTAAACATCGTACTCTAGGTCGTTTTCATCATGTTTTCAGGTTTCTTTGGATTCATTTAGATTTTTAATCCTTCTCCTTAGCAGAAAGTGAAAGGGCCTAATGGTCTAAATTACTACTACTTATCCCTTGAAGGATTTCTTCCTATATAATTCCTCAAGAAATTCCTTCTTGGTCCTTTTGGCAGAGGTATCTTGCTCCAGGGCCACCAGCTTTCTCTCCTTTGTACTGACATGGTTCTCCTGTCAGATCTAAATCTTAAAAAGGGTTATGCCCTTCCCAGAGTAAATGGCTTCCCATCTGCTTCAGGGAAATTACATAAACTCAGGAGTGTTGGAGCATATCATGTGGTCACAATAACAAAAACAAATTCTTATTAATTCAATTGTGATCCAAATTAATGTCTCTACTCTTACCTCTGTTGGAATAAGAACTGAGCAGAGGACCAGTCTTCTTCCTCTTGGTCTAAACTTAAATCCATGATAATTAATGGCCCTAAACCATACATTTCGTTTTTAAGATTTCCTGAATTTTACATAAATAAATGATTCTATTGGAGACTGAACTTTGTAGTGCCAAAATTGCTACCAAGTGTAAAGTTAGCCGCTTGTAAAAGCTGCATTAACTCTTCAAAGCCATTCGATTTCTAGTTACTATAGAAAAGCCATTATTCACATGAAAGTGAACCTAATGCATCACTGATTTATGAACTTTGCAAACATTAAAGTATGCCAGGTACTATGATATTCTTGAGAATACAATAGTAAAAACAAAGAAAAGTCATCTTTCTCTGTCCTCATGGGCTTAGAATCCTGTAGTGTCATTGTGCAAAGTTCTTAAATTTCTAGTCTTATAGATCCAAGAACCTGAACTAAGTGACTTAAAAAGATATCAAATTTCAGAATGACTAGGCATTCAAAAGGACCCTTCACCTAGAGGAAGGAGGAGGATTTTGTTCAAACATCCCTTTATTCACAAATATATGAAGAGTTTTTACTTCATTTGCTTTAACTGACATTGTTCAGCCCTGAGGTGTCAGGAGTACGACAGATGTGCCTGTTGTCTGCTGGAGTTTCTGAACTGTTGTTATCTTAGATTCTGCTTGGAAAACTCTCTGCTTAATGGCTAAGAGCCTGGTTACTACTAGCTTATTGAAAATGCAGTTTTAATTCCTGAACTTCATAAAATCTATGAAAGACCCACAGCAAATATCATCTTCAATGAGAAAAAGCTCACAGCCTTCCCGTTGAGATCAGGAACATGACAAGGCTGCCCACTCTCACCACTCTTGTTCAACATAGTATTAGAAGTCCTAGCAACAGCAGTCACACAACAAAGAGAAATAAACGGTATCCAAATTGGCAGTGAAGAAGTCAAATTCTCTCTCTTCGCAGATGACATCATTCTTTATATGGAAAACCCAAAAGACTCCATCCCCGAACTACTAGAACTCATACAGCGATTCAATAATGTGGCAGGATACAAAATCCATGTACAGAAATCAGTGGTTTTCTTATATACTAACAGTGAAAATACAGAAAGGGAAATTAGAGAATCGATTCCATTTACTATAGCACCAAGAACCATAAGATACCTGAAAATAAACCTAACCAAAGAGGTAAAGGATCTGTACTCAAGGATCTACAGAATACTCATGAAAGAAATTGAAGAAGACACAAAAAGATGGAAGACCATTCCATGCTCTTGGATTGGAAGAATAAACATTGTTAAAATGTCTATACTGCCTAGAGCAATCTATACTTTTAATGCCATTCTGATCAAAATTCCACTGGTATTTTTCAAAGAGCTGGAGCAAATTATCCTAAAATTTGTATGGAATCAGAAGAGACCCCAAATTGCTAAGGAAATGTTGAAAAACAAAAATAAAACTGGCGGCATCACGTTACCTGATTTCAAGCTTTACTACAAAGCTGTGATCACCAAGACAGCATGGTACTGGCATAAAAACAGACACATAGACCAGTGAAACAGAGTAGAGAGCCCAGATATGGACCCTCAACTCTATGGTCAAATAATCTTCGACAAAGCAGGAAAAAATATACAGTGGAAAAAAAAAACAGTCTCTTCAATAAATGGTGCTGGGAAAACTGAACAGCTATATGTAGAAGAATGAAACTCGACCATTCTTTTACACCATACACAAAGATAAACTCGAAATGGATAAAAGACCTCAACGTGAGACAGGAATCCATCAGAATCCTAGAGGAGAACATAGGCAGTAACCTCTTTGATATCAGCCACAGCAACTTCTTTCAAGATATGTCTCTAAAGACAAATGAAACAAAAGGGAAAATCAACTTTTAGGACTTCATCAAGATCAAAAGCTTCTGCACAGCAAAGGAAACGCTCAACAAAACAAAGAGGCAACCCATGGAATGGGAGAAGATATTTGCAAATGACAGTACAAACAAAAGGTTGATATCCAGGATCTATAATGAACTCCTCAAACTCAACACACACAAAACAGACAATCATATCAAAAAATGGGCAGAAGATATGGACAGACACTTCTCCAATGAAGACATACAAATGGCTATCAGACACATGAAAAAATGTTCATCATCACTAACCTTTAGGGAGATTCACATTAAAACCACATTGAGATACCCCCTTACACCAGTTAGAACGGTCAAAATTAGCAAGACAGGAAACAACGTGTGTTGGAGAGGATGTGGAGGAAGGGGAATCCTCTTCCACTGTTGATCAGAATGCAAGTTGGTATAGCCACTTTGGAGATCAGTGTGGAGATTCCTCAAGAAATTAAAAATAGAGGTTCCCTATGACCCTGCCATTGCACTCCTGGGTATTTACCCCAAAGATACAGATGTAGTGAAAAGAAGGGCCATCTGTACCCCAATGTTTATAGCAGCAATGGCCATGGTCGCCAAACTGTGGAAAGAACCAAGATGCCCTTCAACGGACGAATGTATAAGAAAGGTGTGTTCCATATACACTATGGAGTATTATGCCTCCATCAGAAAGGACGAATACCCAACTTTTCTAGCAACATGGACGGGACTGGAAGAGATTATGCTGAGTGAAATAAGTCAAGCAGAGAGAGTCAGTTATCATATGATTTCACTTATTTGTGGAGCCTAACAAATAGCATGGAGGACATGGGGAGATGGAGAAGAGAAGGGAGTTGAGGGAAATTAGAAGGAGAAATGAACCATGAGAGACTATGGACTCTGAAAAACAACCTGAGGGTTTTGAAGGGGCGAGGGGTGGGAGGTTGGAGGAGCCAGGTTGGGTATTAAGGAGGACATGGATTGCATGGAGCACTGGGTGTGGTGCAAAAACAATGAATACTGTTACGCTGAAAAGAAATAGATAAGAGAGAGAGAGAGAATGCAGTTTTAATCTCCATGTAAATGCTCTTGCTCATATGTGTCCTTCTCTCAGGGAACCCAACACATGGCTTTTCTTTCCCTTTTTCAACTATAGACATGGAGTATGTATGTGCATGCACACACGTGTGTGTACTTGAGAATATTTGGTTAGTTAAGAGTGTACACAGCCTAGAAGGAAGAAAAATGAGAGAACAATTCACACATCTTCAAATATGCCTCTGAAACTTATACTTTAGTTACAACCTGCTTTCCTTTATCCCCTGTAAACCAGTAAATGTTATTAAATGTTATGTTTAGACAATTAGATTTAAAAGTCTAAATTAAAGAAAACTCTAAGTTTGGGATTCCAGCTCTGCCATTCAATTCCTGAGTGACTTGGTCAACTTACATCTTGTCTCTGGGTTTCAATAATCTCAGCTGTAAAATGGGGATAGTAATTCCCATTGTCTGCATAATCAAATTTTTTTAAAAATGGGGGTACCTGGGTGGCTCAGTGGGTTAAGCCTCTGCCTCTGGCTCAGGTCATGGTCCCTGGCTCCTGGGATCGAGCCCCAGATCGGGCTCTCTGCTCAGTGGGGAGCCTGCTTCTCCCTCTCTCTGTCTGCCTATCTGCCTACTTATGATCTCTCTCTCTCTCTCTGTCAAATAAATAAATAAAATATTTTTTAAAAAATGGATTGCACAAGAGCTTCAGGACAATTTCTAAAATTATATAACGAGCTATTTTCTATAATGAAAAGAGCTAGTACTACGGTTACTTCTCACTGTCATGGCGGTTGACAAAACTAGGAGAGACGAGGAAAGTGTGCAGCTTGCTCATAAAACCCCTTATACACCATAACCTTCTCTGTTCTTTGCCTATCCTCATATGTTCAAAGTACCATTTGCCAGGGATCAAATCATGCTTTGAGCAAAAGTATATCAGGATAGTTAGGCACATAGGCACTCATAATATACCCTCTTTCATAGAGGGAAGACTTTTACAAAGTTCTCTCAACCCATGCTTCACTCCACCATGAAATATTTCCTTTCCCTATGGGTCAGTTATCCCATTTCACTAATGAGGCATGGATAAGCTAAATGATATCACTTAGGCACAAATGATAATTAGATGGCAGAGCCAGAATTAGAACCCATTAGACAGTTTTACTTCCAGGTCCATTCTCATGTCATTGAACAAGTCTCGTGCTCCATTTCAGCTCAGATTTCTTATTTACAGTGATGTGCTGTTTAAAATTTCACAGATTAGTACTTTGAGCCCTTAAAAACAGGATTATGTGATTGTAACACTCCTACCTCAGTGCACTTTTATTTTTACTCAATCAATTCATCAGAACTTTCTGTTGTTAGCAGGAGAAAGACAAAGACCAGAAACTTTCATGACCGCTCTAAGCACTCAGTTATTCATTGGAATTGATAGTATTTTATGGAAGCAAAATAGACACAACCAGAGTTATGATATAGCAAGAAGTTGCTCTAGGTCTGACCATGAAAAGAATGTGGCTGCTACAACAAAAGCAGAAAACATGGAATTTAATTTTATAATTCTGTTTTTCCCATAAGAAATTTTATTTTCCACATACACATAGCTTGTCTATATATGTCTATATAAATCATTACTGAATTCATCTGCATACAACAGAAAATCTAAAAATAGTTATTGACCACATGACATTCATCCCCGAAGTTCAGAAGTAGACAGCCAAGTGTAATAATTGGAACCATGGAATCACCAGAAATCCTTTCTTTCTTTCTTTCTTTCTTTCTTTCTTTCTTTCTTTCTTTCTTTCTTTCTTTCTTTCTTTCTTTCTTTCTTTCTGTTTCTGCTCTGCCATCCTCACCGTGAGGCTTCCGTCGTCAGTGTCACCCTGTGGTTCAAGGTGGCTGCTAGAGCTTCTGTCCTCACGTCCTTGTTCAGGCAGCAGGAAAAGGCAGGGAAGGCAGACGGTATGCACAGACTGCCTGATTTTCTTTCAAGGAGTTCTCCAAGTCCTCCATGACTTCTTATGTCACCTTGGCTAGATTTAATTCTTATGACCACCCTTAATTGTACGGAAATAAAACCTTCTATTTTGTTTGGGTTTTGTTCTGTTTCATTCTTTTCTATTTATTTTTACTATTCTATTTTATTTTTAAGTTGGCCCGTTTGACTCTGCTCTGGTTATCCAGTTTCACACAGTAAAGAAGAAGGTAGATGGTTATTGGATAGACAGTGGTGTCTGTCAGTGTTTCAGCTAGGCACAGAGTAAATAGTAAACATGAGAATTACTTGGCTAACTATGAATGAGCTTCCAAATAATTCACGTGAAAGATAAGTCCTTATAAATTAACAGTCCTCCATAATAAGGAAGTCTTTGAATAGATTTTTACATTGCTATTTCACAATAAAGCAATGCAACATTATTATAACGAACAACATCAAAGTATGAAGAAAAAAGTTAACCTTTATCCCTGTGTCTGTTTTCCATTCTGTCTCCCACCCTACCTCTCAGAAAACCAAAACTAGCAGTTACGTGTATTTTCCTACATTTCTCTAGAATTATACAAATAAATGATACACGTGTTGTTAGTATTGAATCACAGTATATAAATTATTCTGCAGCTTAATTTTTAACTTAATCTATGTTCCTTAGATATAAATGGTCCCATTCTTTTTAATAGATGCTTAAAATTGGTGAGTGTGGATATGCCATAACAGTTTCACAAAGAAGAAACTTTTACTGACTAAGATACCCACAGGGGCAGCAAAATCATCTTGATGAAATACTAAAGACAGCTGAAAAAGCAAAGGCCTGAATGGCTGAGAGCGAGTGAGAGAGTTTAAGGATGAGCCCAGTAAGTGGGTTACCGTGGCTAGCTAGGACACAGAGCATGCTCAGAGTGTGACTGCAGCATTTTCAGGACACCAGGGGCACTTTTTAGCATAGCTTCTTCTGCCACAAAATCCCTAAAGATGCCATTTATGCCATCTGGCTTTGTTGTTCCTCTCAATCAGCATCTTTAGACATTTCTACTATTCATTTTTTCTCTTTTCAAAACATCTCTCGAATCAAATCACCATCTAATTTCTAAATTCTGAAAAAAAAATTTAATTAAAAACTTTGCCCTTAAAGCACTTTTTCTCGTTATTAGTCCACCTGTTGATGGCATTTCTTTTCGAGTTTGCATTTATTTTTATTCTTTCTTTCATACATTTTTCTTGTCTTTATTCTGCCCTCTTATCCCTTTTTCCCCTTTTTCCATGATCATCCGTCCCATCCTGTAATGCTCATCAGATAAATACTTAATGAAACACAAAGCAGCATATATAGTTTAATCTTGAATTTGCATAAATATTTAAAATGTTATATTGAGAGAAGCTGTGTTAGAGTCCGAATCTCTAGGTTAGCTATTCCTGCTTCCAGAATTTGAACCTCATGCCATGAACTGCTCTGCTTCTCAGCCTTGCCCTACCTAGTTTGTGAGACCTGACTGTACAGGATGAATGTGATGGATAAGTATGAAAAAGTAAGTTAAAAAGCAAAGGAAATTCCATGAAAGAGACTAAAGAAACACTTTTTCTGGAACACAAACATGTAGATATCTTGGCATGCAAGGTAGACAGGTATGATTCTGGAACTCAGACCACGCTGCTCAGGTTCTCCTGGTTGATCCAGGCTTGGGGGATTTTGGTAGGGGGAGAGACGGGGTTAAGTAGGGTAGATGTTCATTGGGAAGGGCTGACATACGGAAGTAATTTGCATATGAGGAATCCAAACCAATAGAATGCTTTGTCCCAGGTTATATTACTGTTGTCAAAGCCAGAAGTGAGCTCTTATTTGTTGTACAGGCTTTCTTCACTCTGTCCTTGCCCAAGACTGCTTCACATATTGAACCGATGGGTATAGTAAACGTTCCATTATTTCTGAGAGAAAAAGTCCCATAATCTTTTATGCAATGCTGATCACGTATCAGACACCATTGTACAAGTTGTTTCATGCTTTCATTTTCTCCATGAATATTTTCCCAGAAACATTTTTGTTTAGCCTCTTTGTAGGCACTGTTGACAAACCAAAAGGAGTCTCTGTCCTCATGGAACTGACCTCTGGGTGTGTGTATGAATGTGTGTGTGTGTGTGTGTGTGTGTGTGTGTGTGTGTGTGTATGTGTATATAGAGGGTGAAGGTGGGAAGTGAAAGAAGAACAATATGTATATATATATATGTGTGTGTGTGTGTGTGTGTACACGAAATGCTCTATCTATAGTTTCTCTGTTAAATGAGCATCAGAGATTAAGGATAGAGAACAATACAGATGATGAGGGAAAGCTACTTTACATTATCTCATTTAATCCTAATATCAAGTCTGTGAGGTAGGATTTATGTTACCCCTAAGACACAGATAAAGAAATTAAGATTGAGGGTAGTTGGTTCACACATCTTGGGTGGGAAAGAGTTGGCATTAAACCCAGGTTGGCTTCCCTATAAAGTTGTGCTCTAGTCACTATCCCCAGTTGCTTCTAAGTGAGAATGTCAAAGAAAAAAAAATTGCTTGAAGTCATATTCAAAGTAGGGATTGTTAAATGAGAAAATACAGTGGGTAAGCGCTGATGATTAAGTGTCTGAACAGTGGAGCTGAGTTGTTTAATGAGGTTAAGGCTCGTGGCATCAGAACTTGAGTTATTTCATCTTGAGAATGGCAGAAAAGAGGCCAAATAAAAATGCATTATTGGATTCATCTGGTTCCTATTTTTCAAGGATCAAAGAATCAGCTAATAGGTACACAATTCTTGAAGCCATGCTGTTCAAAGCAAGGTCAGCAGCTAATAAAGACATCTACTTTTTAATCATGGATCAGACCACTTGACTTTGCTTATATCACTGATACCAGCCATTATTGGCTGAGAACCAACAGAGTACTCAGTACAGCATGAAATAAGAGAGGTTTGGGGATCTGTTAATTGCATCTTGTCTCAGCTGTAGGAGGTATACTACTCCAAAATCAGTCCCCTCCAATTATTCCAGGTTGCAGCTGGCATGGTGAACCCTGGGTTGTTTTCACCCAATGAAAGAGTCTAATTTTATCACAGAATCACAGGACTGGCAAGACCTTGAGAGGTCAGCAGAGGCTTTCAGGCAAGACTGTGCTGAGTGAATATATCTAATCCTATTTTAAACCATTTCCAGAGGGGAGATTCCATGGTTTCTCTTGAAAGCCAATGCCAGTATTAAGCAACCTTTTCTGCAGCCAGTCTAAGATCCCTAGTAATTTATTTTAAATTCATCTTTCACTGCATTCATAATGCTAGTTTATGCTATCTCTATTTTGTCTCTTCACTTTATTTTTTAAAAAAAAGTATTGTTGAAAGTTAAAGTAACTCTTATTTTTGGATAGAAGGATTAATAATTTGTAGTTGTGGTTTAATTGGACATTATATTAATTATTAAGCTTAATGTGCCTGAATTGAGTACCTATTCCATAGTATCTTTAAGAATTTCAAAGAAGGGGCACCTGCGTGGCTCAGTGGGTTAAGCCTCTGCCTTCGGCTCAGGTCATGATCTCAGGGTCCTGGGATCGAGCCCCACATCGGGCTCTCTGCTCAGTAGGGAGCCTGCTTCCTCCTCTCTTTCCACCTGCCTCTCTGCCTGCTTGTGATCTCTCTCTCTGTCAAATAAATAAATAAATAAAATATTAAAACAAAATAATTTCAAAGAAAAACAAAGTGAGTTAGCAGGACTTCCCACCTAGCTCTCATTTTCCCTAATGTTTCCCTAATTCCAGGGACACTGGCCATTCTATATCCTCAAATGTGCCAACCTTATTTACTTCTTACTCAGGGCTTTTGAACTTGCTATTCGATCCTGTGCCTGTAATAGTCTTCCCTAAATCTTTGTGTCTAGGGGCCTCCTGCTAAGAAGCACCATCCCTCATTGACCTATTTAAACTTTCTTCAGAACACGTGTGAGTCTCTAATATTAAAATTATTTTATTTATTGGCCAGTTGCACGTTGTTCTTTTTGCCTTCCAGGGGAGAATGTAAGAACTATGTGATGGGAGACCTCACCTGACTCTTTTTTTTTTTCCAACCACTGCAATCCCAGTGTCTAAACAGGTTTCTGCTAGGGAATCAGTAAATATTTGTTCAACAGATGAGCGAAAGGATGGTTGAGTAGTCATAGATCAGGGTGGCATGTTCTCTAAGTCTCTTTTTACTTGGAGAGCTCCCAGAATGGTTGTGTTCAGAGAAGCTGTAGAGTATGCATCCATGAACTTGAAAGAGCAGGAGGCTTTAAGTCCCAGATCCAGCATTTATCAGCTGTGAAACCTGGGTCAAGTTACTTAATCTCTGAGTTTTAGTTTGTAATCTGTGACATGGTGATAATAAAACTGCCCTCACTTGTCAGTTATTAGGACAAATGGGTTCTTTCATAAAAATGAATTATTTTACATAGTACATAATGAATTTACTTTTTAAAATGATATTTATCAAGCATCTACTCTGTGCCAAGCACTGATCTAAGAGCTAAGGATGCAGCAGTGACTTAAGTAATAAAAGTCTCTACGCTCAGTTTGCATTTTGGGGCACATACATGCATGTTTTATAATCATTTTAAGAATAAGAACAGGCTTCTGAACTTAACCTTCAATGGGATTAAATTTGAACTCCGGTCATTGTGCTACTGCTGGCTCTTCATTCAGTAGTGAACACATATTTACTGTGCGCTTTTTATGGACCCCAGCCTAAGTATCCAGTTAATAATGGTGTATTAAGGGACGCTTGGTGGCTCAGTCAGTTAAGTGTCTGCCTTAGGCTCAGGGTCCCATCATGAACCCAGAGTCATGAGATTGAGTCCTGCATCAGCTCTCTGCTCAGTGGGGAGCTCGCTTCTCCCTCTGCCTGCCGCTCCCCCTGCTTAAGCTCTCTCTCTCCCTCTCTTTCTGACAAATACATAACTATAAAATAATGGTGTATTAAGAGGGTTCTTAGAAATGTCTATGTGTAAGAGGATGTGGCCAGTCTTAATCTACAAATGGATTGCCTGTGTTTGAAACCTACAGTGCATAAGGAGATCTATAAAGAGGTACAAAAAACATGTTTGCTTAATATTGATTATATATATTTTTAGAAAAACTATCACAGCCCGAACAAATGCATATTTCTTAGGACTCTTTTTGTTGTTGTTGTTTTTGTATTTTTTCTTAAGATTTTATTTGTTTATTTGACAGAGAGATCACAAATAGAGAGGCAGGCAGATAGAGAGGAGGAAGCAGGCTCCCTGCTGAGCAGAGAGCCCGATGTGGATCTTGATCCCACGACCTTGAGATCATGACTTGAGCTGAAGGCAGACACTTTAACCCACTGAGCCACCCAGGTGCCCCTCTCAGGACTCTTGATAAAGAAAGGCTCCCCCCCCCCCCAATAGAAATAAGGATGTTTCTTGATTTTAATCAGTGAACCATGTGCATCGGAAGAACTAGACCTTGATTTTTTTTGAAAAAGCTGTTTTTCTATGAGTAATCCATTCTCCTTTGAAGATGTTTAAAAAAAGACATAAGCAGCCAAGAGGAATTTTTACTAATATATTAATAGGTTTAGGTTAAAATGTAATTCACATATTTTTTAAACATAGTGAGATTGTATTTCCAAGATTTACCTTTGTATTTACCAGTATGATATGACCCATATTCTCTCTCAGCAAATATAGATTTCCCGTCATTTCTGATAGCACTATAAGATCTGTGTATGAATGTGTCTTAATATATTTGTTTAACTCTTAGTTATTGAATATTTAAATTGCTTCTGGTTGTTTTGCTATTCTTAATAATACCAGTACAAATGTACCTGACCAAACACCTTTGTTCAGTTGTTTGATTTCCCTGGGATATATTTGGAAAAAATGACTATGCCAAAGAAGAAGGTATATAACAATGTATTTGATATATACATATCAGGACATATTACACATATTAAGACAGACGCTCAACTGACTGAGCCACCAAGGTGCCCCTGAAACCTAATTTTTAATAAACCAAATAAAATGCAAAACGTGAAGTTTGCAGAACATTTGTAAGACATATTTAGCATAAAAGCATGATTGTTCAAACCAGCCCACCAGAGTTTGAACTTCCCTAGTTATTAGCTTCTATGACCTGAGGAAAGTACTTACTCTTTCTGTGTGCTGAGACTTTCTCATCTGAAAAATACGGATCTCTAGAGATGATTGTGAGAGGCAAATGTAAAATGCCCTGAACTGTGACACTGAAGAATGTGTATGCAAAAGTTTGTTTAAAACACGTCAGTAGGGGTGTCTGGGTGGCTCAGTGGGTTAAAGCCTCTGCCTTCGGCTCCGGTCATGATCCCAGGGTCCTGGGATTGAGCCCTACATTGGGCTCTCTGCTCAGCAGGGAACCTGCTTCCTCCTCCTCCTCCTCTCTCTCTCTCTCTGCCTACTTGTGATCTCTATCTATCAAATAAATAAATAAAACCTTTAAAAAAAAAATGTCAGTAATGGGTAACAACCTAAATAGGGCACAAGTTTGGAGATCAGTAAGACCTGGGATCCTGACCTGAGCCAAAGGCAGACACTCAACCAACTGAGCCACCCAGGTGCTCCTACTAGGACAAACATATTAAGAGCTTCAAAAAGAATTCTTCAGAAAGAATCTCTAATTCTTTTTCTGGAAATATACTTAAGGCTGTCATCCAGAAAATGCACAAAGTCTATACCACAAAGATGTTGAACAACATGGCACATCTAAATGGGTCCCAAACAGGAGAGTGGTTAACAGGCAATCTAGGAAGTCAGATTAAACCTGACTTTAAAGCCTGCCTCCACCATGAACTAGCACTGAGTTTGAGACAGACGTTGAGCATCTTTTAACTGAAATCTTTCATCTGAAATTGAAGATAATTTACCTAACATGGATTTGTTATAAAAGGGACATGGTAACTGACAGAGAAAACTGTCAAGAAATGATTGCAAATTGCTACTATCAATAAAAGCCCCAAACTTTAGATAACCTTAAATAATTGCAGAGATATAAATTCTTAAGTATTTTTTCAGATGTCTTAAAGACATGTATAAGTAATGTCATTGAACGTTCTAATGGATATAATATTTAGTTAAAAATGAGATTCAAAAGTGAATCTATTAGATATGTGAAACTATACATTTATAAAGTAAATAATGTCAAGTGGTAGTTATTTCTGTATGATAGAATGAAAATTTTATTTGTTTATTCTCTCTCTCTATACACACACATATATTGCAAATTTTTGTGATTTCTATGTTCTAAGTAACATGTATGTGGTAGTCTCAGGGAAAATAAGTATTTGTATTGATAATATAAATTAATTCCTAACTAAAAATTTTTTTATTTTATTTCTTTTCAGTGTTCCAGCATTTGTTGTAAAATATTTTTAATAGTTATAATAGTATACAAATGAGAACATAATAATATAATTTCTTTGGTTAAGGATCTGGTTTTTCCTCTTATTCTAACCACTTGCTGTCATCAAATATTTATTATATGTTCCCAGGCAGTTAGCACTTGCTAGAGGCGAGCCTGAATAAGTCCCTATCCTCAAGGTATTGACATATATGAGATCGTCTTACCAATAATGTGCCCTTAGGTATAAGAAATGTACACATGTTTAGGGTGACTTCTGAATAGATTCAGAATGACAGTAAATATTTCAGAGTAGATTTTTATGCCCACTGGTATACGTAGATGAAATTCGTTAAAAGTTTAACAGTTAAAAATGGTAACAGACTAGAAGCATTTTCTTCAAGAAAACAAAAAATCCAAAGTTTCAAGTTACTGTAAAGTTTTTTTCATCAAGTTCAGAAGTGTATACACTGAGCAGAGCAAGCGGTTTTACTCGTTGTCAGAATGCGAATAATTAGCAGTTCGTATTTTCTATGAAATGAGAAGAATTGCCAACTCCACCTGTATCTAAAAACCTTTGTGCACTTGGATTTGCTTGGGAAGTCAGCTGGAGTGTGCTAAGCAAAATTTAAATCAGCTGATTACTTTAATTCTTATTAGATTTTAACCAAGATCTTCCCAGACATCAGTTAAGATAGGGAACTTAATATAGCATGAAATTTTACCATCCTTAAACAAAAAGTAGTAATAAAAAGCCAAGTAAAATGAAAGATCTGAATGCTGTTCTGAAACAAAGTTGGGTCGTGCGCCTCTGTCTATACCTCAGCCAGGTTAGGACCGTTTTGCTCTTGCACAGTAATCTAGTCCCTGTGCCTCGCACATAGTGGGTTTTGCTTCAGAAGATAATTAACACAAAGAATGAGAAGATGGCATTATAACAAGGCCCTAATACATAAATTAGTAATATTATCACATTAACTTCCCAATTAAAACATTAATGACTTTGAAAGTACATAGATGCATAGTGCCCTGATACTCCCTGTCACATTCAGAATTTGATAAAGATGATTCCAGAGTCTTTATTTAGTCAGTTCTCATCACTTGTGTGTAGGACTCAGGCAGCCCTACAATCATATGGTGAAAGAAGTGAGTTACTCTTCGGAAGTAAGGGGACAGGGGGACATATTTTTTTGTTTTAGGAGCAGACAAGTATTTATGAAAATAGAATATTAACATTTAAAACTCCTTCATATTAGTATTTCAAATATATAAGTAAGGCATTCTCACTATAGAAAGCTGGAAATTATGGAAATCAGAAGAGAAAATAACACATTTCTAGCATGCATGGACAGACACTGGACAATTTGGTAAATTCTCCATTTTTCAGTAACCTCCCCTCCAACACACTCGCTGGAACATGCACAACTATAGCTTTTCTTTATATTTAATAGATATAAAAAAAAAACACCAATCTCTCTGCATTTCTGACCTTATCGTAATCAGAAGAGTTTGATACACTTACATGAACACTTCGGTTCTTTTTCTTACGGCTCCTAACGAACACACAAGAGATCCTCTCATCTGATTAGCAGGTAGAGATTATATTTAACTTCCAAAGTGAAAGTAATCATTGTACAATATTCTTTCAGTGGTTCTGTCCCAGTCTATGTAAGCGTCATCTGTTATCTTTAAAATAGGGAAAATAGTAGCTCCTCCATCCAAAGTTTTGTTACGAGAATTAAGTAAATTCTTACAGGTGGAGGAATTAGAACAATGACAAGTGTATAGCATAAGTTCAACAAATACTCACTGTTAATTTAATATTGGCATCATTGTTATTGTTACCGTGCACAAGGTCTTGGGGTTTTATAGAACAGAATGGGGCAAAGGAAGGAGAAAATTGGGGACCACACCAGTGTCAACTGAAGCAAAGATGGCAAGGCTAAAAAGCTGTGGGTTTTTTTTTTTTTTTTCATTACATTTTTACCACAGTATATGGGAAGAATCACTACATACATGCATCAAGAAACAAACCCTGTTTGTGAGTATGCATGGCAAGATTGGGCTCTAAGACTACAAAATATTTAAAAATATTATGTAAATGCAATGTAACAAATTACCATAATAATATTGTGAAACCTCTCAAGATAATTATTTCTCATGATCATTGTGTAACCAAAGCTAATATTTGCTATTCAACAGAAGAGTAAAATAAATAACTTCATGGAATTTGTAGTATCTTAATTAATCTAATTTCATCTATAAAATATGAGTCAACTTGGCGAGGATCAAATGCATTTTTATTTATCCGTTTAAAATTTAAAAATCCAGTTGACTATTTTTAAATTGTATAAAAGTAAAAAGAAACAAAAAAGGAATTATTGCTTTCAAAGGCATCCTTTCTGCTTTTCCTACTCAGAAATGGCTCTGATTAAAATTTTTAGCTTTGGCAAGCAGTTATCCAAAAATATGATCAAATGATAAATGGATGAGAGATTCATGAGTAAAACCCAGCTTTATGCTGTGCTTTCTAAGTAATATTTTTCAACCAAATTTGAGTAATTATTTTTACAATGGAGGCTGATGTGACTAATATTTGAGCAGTCTGTTAAAAACATAAAGTGGGAGAAATGCTCCTATTAGGGGGATCAAATATACAAACATAAATTCATAATCAAATTCTTTAAAATGCTTTCTGCTTTTCAGAAAATGGGCTCTGAGATAGAGGTTTAGGGTGTTTATTGAGAAGGGCCCTAAGGATCAATACCTGTGAAAGGAAAAAAAGGGAGCAGAGGGAGAACTTGAACTGTGTAACAGGCCCCATGTCATCTTCCACTGGGAGCTCCAGAACTAAATTGGCACTTCATGGTTGCCCCATATTGACTCCAAAATGGCCAAGTCCTTGTACCCAGATATCATGGAAAGTTGGCCTCTGAGACAAGGTGTGGCCATGGACGAGGCTGCTCTGTCCAGGTGAGGCAATTTCTTGAAGGGCTTCCCAGCAGAAGTTTGTCTTCTAATAGCATGCCTAGTATCTGGACCACAGACTCCTCCTCCAAGGATAAACTGGGCAAAACACTACTGCATATTCTCTTGTGTTTATCTAGACAAGTAGTGTAAGTTCAAAATAAAGTTTCCAGGGAAATCTGGTGAAATTCCCTCGCTGCCCCACACCCCTCTCCCACTTGATTTCATCATTCATAACTCACCTTGAGACAAGCTTCTGTATCACTTCCTTCAGGAAGCCTTCTCCACCCAAACACATATGTGTTTATTCCTACTCCCACATTTTGTTTTAGAATTGTCTTTTTTTTTTTTTTTAAGATTTTATTTATTTATTTGGCAGACAGAGATCACAAGTAGGCAGGCAGAGAGGGAAGGGGAAGCAGGCTCCCTGCTGAGCAGAGATCCCGATGCGGGGCTCAATCCCAGGACCCTGAGATCATGACCTGAGCCAAAACCAGAGGCTTAACCCACTGAGCTACCCAGGTGCCCCTAGAATTATCTTTTAATGCTTCAGTTTCCCTTTGGGAAGGAGAGTTCCTCTAAGGCAGGGACTGTGTCTTGATCATTTTTCTTTGTTTACTGTTTACCACAGAATCTGCATTACAATGGTCACTCTGTGGAATATTGTTGAATGAATGAATGGATGAATGAATTTTTCTTGTGTCCATTTGGCTCTGTCATTTTAATCTCTCCTAATATTTCTCATATAGCTGAATTAACAGAAAACTTTCTCCTTACCATAAATTGTAAGCTCTGTTTTAAAAACAAACAAACAAAAAAACCCCAAAAAACAAAACTCTATCTTTATCACCAGTGTATTGCCGGGGACTGGCTTAAAAGACCTTAAAAGACCTTAACAGTCATTGAGTGGGTGAATGTTGATTTAATAGCTCTGGAGGTGACAATAATGTAGTCTGTATATAAAGAACCACATGATTTAGAGATTCATTTTACTTAGTGTTGGAGTCTTTAGTAAATGTCAGGAAAAATTCACATCAAAATTTTAATATTATTAAGTAAAAAATAAAGCATTTTATTACTCTAGTACATTTGTCATAAATTGTATCATATGATATTTTTGCTGAAATTAATTTAGAAATGTCTGGATTCCTATTTCTATAGTCACAGACAATGCCTACACCCAAAGAGACAACAAACATTTTTTGAGATCCTGAAAGTTGTTTGGTTTCACTGTAATATTATATCACTTAAGCCTAGTAATTGTATTAAGCATGTAGTATTTTCATAATTTTCATATTATTTTTATTTTGTAGATGGACTTATTTTCATATTGTCATTTGCAAATGAGAAAAAATTGAGGCTCCGGAGATTTTATATAAAATTCCCCAGTGTTCACATCTAATGAGTAGAAAAATGGATTCAAACTGATTTATCAGATTTCTAGAAAATATGCTTTAATAACCACAACCAACCAACGTGTATTAGAAATCTATAGATTTTTAATAATATTTTTATATATTTATATGCATGTATTTTTATTTTCAGAAATTGTGAAGAGTAGTTTTCCTTACAAAAATGGAAGAACTGACTGTAATATTTTGTAAGAAAAACTCATTGCACATTGCATTTTCCAAAGATGACCACAACTGTAGTCTCCTATTGTACATGCTCTTCTGCAGTGTAACCTTACCACTCCCCAACAAGTTGAGTCTTTTTCCCTACCTCTTGAGTCTAGGCTGGCCTTAGTGACTCTTGAAATCAATCAAATGTGGCAGAAGGGATACACGTGACTTCTAAGGCTGAGTCAGAGGAGGCTTGCCACTTCTTCATTAGTCTCTTGGACTACTCACTTTCTTGCTATTCTTTCTCAGGGGTTCTCTTTGGATCGCCTGGTTTTCCATCGTTCCGACTCAGACTCAATTACACCACTGGCTGTCTTGGTTCCTTAACTTTCATCAGGCAGATCAAGGGAATTCCTGGTTTCCAGAATCAGTGAGCCAATTCCAATAATAGATAAATACTTGATCTATTGGCTTGGTTTCTCTGGAGAACCTTGGCAGCATTCTCATAATGTCTTCTCAGAACTTTTCTTTGCTTATTGTGTGATTGTTTTCCAGTCATCTAGATGGTCCCTAAACCAATCAAGTCATAGACAATGCAGCCAAAGTAGACACAAGCTAGAGCTTATTATTTCTAGCTCCTAATTGTTATCCTTGACTAGAGTGAAATATGGATAGGCTTTAGTCCCCTTTTTACCCAAATGGATATACTAGAATACATGTAATGAGTTCTGGAGAAAGGGAAGAGGCTAAATAAAACTTCTAGAAATAATTTTTAACAATTCAATTCTCTGTATATAATATTCCCCCAAATATATTTGATTATAACTATCTTCAACAGTGCTATCAATATCTGAGGACTGTGATTTTGTTGTTGTTGTTGTTGTTACATTTGATTAGCTCTTGGGTACCATCTGTCCATCCACATTCAGAATATGTTATATGCTTATGTACATGTATGTGTATATACATATGTGTGTGGGTGTATGTGTATGTGCAAATATGTGTGAATAATTAAGCAAACCAGATAGTACAGGAGGTAATTTATTTCTATTTGTAGAATTTCATAAAACACACTGAAATAAATATTAGAAATTAGAACTGGGAATAGTTAGCATAGATCTATTAAGATTAATTTTCATTCTTATTCTTTGTAAAGTGAAAAGAACATTTATTTGCATCAGCTTTTAAAATTATCTAATTGCCTCGTACAAAGCAAACAAGTAACATTAAATATATATTTCGTGAAATGGTAAAACCAATCATTAATTAAACATCATTCACCTTTACCTTTTTTTGGGGTTCTCAGTTCGGAAGGCAGGCTAAAATGAAATTCTTGATGCAACTATTTCTATTTTTCTTTTGCTACAAAGAAGTCAGATTAGTAAGAGTGTAGCTGAGGGGAAATAAGTCAAGCCTTGGTTATAGTTAACATTCAAATTAAAAGAACAATTTGGCAATTGATCTGCCATTAGGAAAAAAAAAAAAAACGGACACAGGAAAACCTCAGTGCCTGGAAACAAATTTGTCTTCCTTAAAAGCTCACTTTCAAGTGTGTCTGGTTTCTAGCCCAGTTTGTATCAAAAGGGATCAATTTTTTCCCCCTTTTCCCTGTTCCACTTTTGCACTGGTATTGTCTGAATCCCAGAGTGAGCAGCAATACATCATCCTGCTTCAACATCTGCTAGAGCCCCCTCTCCTCCTAATCTGCCCAGATCCCCAAAGCCTTTTCCACCTGCTATAGCGCCAAATGCTCATTATAGCATACAGCTACGCCCTTCACTGTCCTTCCTCCCAGATCCTCAAGGTTAACGTGGAACAATGACTATTATTAAGTGGGGGCTTTAGGAATATAAAAGCAGACTGGGCAAGGAGAAAGGGGGAGGGGCAGTGGAAGCGCAGGGTAGAATGCCAGGATAGCTGGCAGGAAAGAGCTGCTAGAAAGCTGTGGCCAATTTTCCAGTCCAAACATGAGTCACTGAACAGAGATGCCCTAGAAATAAATAGCTTCCCTATTCATTGCCCAGTACAAGCAGAGACCACACCCTCCAATGGTTTTATGTCAGAGTACTTTGGGGTATGGCTTTGAGCGGCTTATGGAGAAAGGGAGATAAAAATGGCCAGCGTAAGGAGGCTGGCAAGTCTGGAAGTTATGTTTACTGCTTAGCCAACAGTAAATTGTAAGCAATTGGAGGTGTTCTGCCGCCTCTTCTTTTTTCTTCAAACCACCAACCTGTTCCTTCTTCTTACATCATTGGACCAAGCCCCAATGGAAAATTTGAGGTGCATTGGATTAGACTGCTTAGAAAATAGAGAAATTGCACAGTCCCTCTGACACTCTACATTCATCTTCTATTATCATGAGACCTGAAAAAAAATATAAAAAGGAATCTAATCGGGGGGATGGGGGAAAGCAGCTTTAATTTAAATTTCCTGTCTTTAGCAGCTGTGTACCTCACTCCCAGATGCCATACTTGGTGCAATTTCCTTTTAGTTTTGTACAAGATATTTTAAGAAGTGAAGTGCTGCTTCCTCAGTGACAGTCATAGGGATGATCTCGATACACCACATAAATGCCTGCCGGCTGCTGACAGAGTTGGCTCGTTCTGCCCTGGACACACTCAGCTCTCCTGCTAACAGGACACTGGACAGTGTCTCCAGCAGGATCAAGTCACTCCCTATTGCTACTCAACTCTCGGAAAAAGTATAAAAGTCCACCTTGTAAAATTTTACTTGCCTCCACTCCTCTGGGCCCCAAGGAAATGTGCCACCGTCCTGTAGCCACACGATGTGCTGATCTAAATAAGGCACAGGCCACCTAGCTCAGTCACTGCTCTTGTCAAGAGATGTGGGGGATTGAATGAACTCTCAGTAAAAATAGCCAAGTGTAAAACTGCCTGGGCTAGGTTGAATAGGAGCTTGTTCTTTGCTCTCTGAAATGACAGTGCACCTAAACGGTAGACTTACACTTAGAAGATTATTGTATTTCTCTTTTCTTTTTTTAAAATCCATGTTTGAAAGTTATAGTGAATTTTGGATAGACAGCTTTTTAAAAACTTGTAGTTAAGAGAAGAGAGACATTTTGAGGGTTAGAAATTCTTCATTGTCACTTAGAATGATCAAGAAACTAGATCTTTGCTGAAGTTTTGTGTAGGATAAAAAAAAGGGGGGGAGAGTTTAACTAAATGATGTACATTTCAGAAAACAATTCCTAACAGCTCTATTGAGTTACTGACATATCCAAATTGTATATGTTAAAGATGTACAACTTGATATTTTGATAAATGTATACACCGTAAAATGATCACCCCATGCTAATCTACATATCCATCACCCCTTGTGTGGTTGTAGGTGGGGTGAGATTTAAGACCTATCTTCTTAGCAAATTTCAAGTGTATCTACACTATTGTTAATTCCCATCACCATGCAGTAACTTAGATCTCCAGAACTTTTCATCTCCCATGACTGAAACTTTGTATCCTTTCACCAACATCTCCCCATTTCCCTTCTCCTGCAACCCCTGCCAACACCATCCTACTCTCTGCATCTATAAGTTTGACAGCTTTTGATTCCACATATAAGTGAGGTCATACAGTATTTGTCTTTCTGTGTCTTGCGTAATACCCTCCAGCTCCAGCCGTGTCATTGCGAGTGATACGATTTTCTTCTTTTTTAAGAATGAGTAATATTCCATTGTGTGGAGGGAAGGAAGAGGGATGGTGGCAGATACATATTATACATACCCATTTGTCTCTTGAAGGACATTTAGGCTGTTTCCCTATGTTGACTACTGTAAGTAATGCTCAACGAACATAACCTTGAAAATCCAAAATCTAAACCTTGTCCTAGACATTTCACGTATATATTAGTCTCTACTGCTGCTGCTTTACTGTCTCCATTTTGAGAGAGAGAGAGAGAGGTAGTAAATGGATGCTAGCATGGAATATTTTTTTAAGTTTAATTTATATGAAAGTAAGAAAATGAAGGAAAATGATTTTTTTTAATTGACATAAGTCTTCAAAGCATATGGATCCTGTAGAAGCAGTATCCAAATACTGCTTTTATATACATATAGCTTTTTAACGGCATGTGGGTAATATTGGGCAAGTTTTATTTTAGTTCCCTTGGTCTTTTCTTCCTTATTAAAAGTGAGTACCAATAGTGTGTTACCTACCTTAAAGGGTTCTCATGAGGATTAAATGAGATGGCTTGGGAAGGCACTAGAGACACAGGGAAAGTTCAACTTCCGTTGCTACTATTCATAGCTATTTATTTGAGGACATTTGCAAGATGTTTAAAAATTTTCCAAATGACTCGGTTTCTTTGCTCCTTCTTATTTCATTTTTTTCTGCTTTTTCATTACTAAATTTCTATTCAAACCTTATAAAGAATAAGATTCTGTTTTGTTTTATAAAGTTTCATATTCTTAAATCTGATATTAACTATATTTAAATATTATACACAAATACCCAGAATTAGGGGTAAAAATCGCTGACTGTGTTTTAATTAACTCAGGCTGCCATAACGGTATACCATAGACTCAGTGGCTTAAACGGCAAATTTATTTTGAAATTTGAGATTCTGAGATCAGAGCGCCAGCATGATCACTTTCTGGTGAGAGCTCTCTTCCTGACTTGCAAATGGTTACCTTCTCCCCATGGTGGGGAAGAGAGATTCGGGTTCTCTGGTGTCTCTTCTTGTAAGGGCACTTATCCCACCATGAGAGCACTACCCTTATGACCCTTAAGACTTAATTTAGACCTGATTGTTTAATTAGCTCCCATAGTTCCATCTTCAGACATCATCACAATAGTCTTAGGGCTTCAAAAATATGAATGAAGTGGGGGGGGGGGTGGTAGCCAGTTCAGTCTATAGGAGATTTGTTTCAAAATTCGAGACCTTATTTCACCAGCTTGTTGGAAAGGTTTTCAGTAGCCAATAAACATGTTCCATCCATCCATACTGCTCCAGTTAAGTGTTATGCACAATTACCAGTCTAACACAAATTCTGACCTTTTCTCTCCATTGCCTTTTTTTTTTTTTTTTTTTTAATCTTTCTTTAGCCAGCTTTGGCCTATCCTGTCACCCATCTTCTCCCCACTTAGTCTCATATTATCCTACTCACCCTTAATCCATATAGTCTCCACGTTTCCCTTTAGTAACTCTGAAAATCTTGACTAATTTAACCTTCTTATGATAACATCTCTTCTTGGGTTCTTTTCCTCAGAACTCTGTGTGTTAATCTGCCAGCAACATTTCAGATTTCTTGACCACTTTTCCTTTCCGCTCTCCAGGCAAATCAGCTTTCCTGACACTTTCTCCCCAGATTTTCCTTCAACGTTTCCTATCCTGCCTCCTCTAATTTTCCCTGCTTCTTCTGTAAACCAAAATCTAGGTGTTTCCCCTAAGGCCACTTCCCTCTCCTCCCTGTTCCCTCTGCTTTTAGTGATACCATCCACTTCCAAAATTTTTATTTTTGCCCTTGTGAACATGACATCCACCTCTTTTTCTTTGTCCTAACTCTGCAGCTCCAGACTTTTAAGATTTAGGCGATCAGCAGGACCTAAATCCTGGGAGAGGATCCGGCCTGAAAAGAGAGCACGTGAGCTTACACATGAGCTTACAAGACAGGGAGGAAGGAAGCACGAAGTTGATGACTGAACCCTGAAATAGTGAAGATGATTCTTTTTGACGGCCTTCTTAGCTGATTCAGGATCTGACCACTTCATTTCATTTAACACTTTAAATTACTCTTTCAGTGTTTCAAAAAAACAAAAAACACTCAGGCTTCCCCTCTTACCCTGTATCATAATCACACTGATAGAGTTGCCTTACTTTTCAAGTTGCCATTTGGATGTCTCCTAGAGAGTGTGTATCTAGAGTTGATTTCCCCTAATCTGTCTTCTTTTGTAACCATCCCCATGTCTTTTGTTAATAGTTCTGTCTCCCTGTCCGTAATCCAAACTCCCCTCTCTTCAGCAGACCCATAATCTCCCCAGTTCACAGGTATCTATTGGTCATCAGCAGTTAGGATTCTGTTGGAATTTCTCTTGTACCTGATACTTTAGTGCCATTTCTCTTTTCATTATTTTGTTCAGACTCTTGTTTTACATTGCCTACGTTTTGTGTCCCCTCCTAAATGATGCCTCTGTTTCTGCTCATCCTTTCTTGCCAAGTTCATCATCACTCCTTTTCTTTTATATATATATATATATATATATATATATTTTTTTTTTAAGATTTGATTTATTTATTTGACAGAGAGAGACACAGCAAGAGAGGGAACACAAGCAGGGGGAGTGGGAGAGGGAGAAGCAGGCTCCCTGCCAAGCAGAGAGCCCGATGTGGGGCTTGATCCCAGGACCCTGAGATCATGACCTGAGCCAAAGGTAGAGGCTTAACGACTGAACCACCCAGGCACCCCTTCTTTTTTATCTTTATCCCCCTGTCAGCAGGGCCCATGAAACAAACCCTGCGATGTTAACTTGGTTTTCAAGGCCTTCTTCAAATTAAGTTGTACCTCGTTTTTGTAATGCGCCTCTTAAAAGTCGCCTTAGCTCTGCTAAAGCTAAATCAGAACTGGTCACTGTTGACTGCATGTACTTACAAACACCTTGGTGTTGTGGCTGCCTTCACATGGCCAAGAGGCTTCCCCACTCTTCCCACCTGTTGAAATGTTCTTCCTTCAAAGGGCAGCCCAAATTTCAACCTCAGCTGAAATCTTCCATTTCTACTTGCTGAAATGTTCATAATCACATGCGCGTGCTCACACACATTTTTAAACTTAAGTGCCTTACCAGATTGAGTCTTGTGCTAAAGCTATTTATACCCCCTTCTTATCTCATCTAATATATTAGAAAGATCTCTGTGTCCAGAATCAGATCTTATTTATATCTTTTTCCTCCCCACCAAATAAGATTGCATGGCTCCATAAATATCTGTTCAAATAATGCTGATTAAGTCTTCATAAATATATTTGAATAAATATAAAAAATAAATTACTACTAAGAAAAATTCTCACTTCTTATCATTAGGTGTTACTTCTGACATGATTGACTATTTAAAATAATTATTATACTGCAATGGTTAGAGGAAGAAGCCTTTCGTTTTTTGAATATAGTTTGTTGGTAGGATGACGTGACATGGGCAGCTGCATCCTTTGGTTTTTTAAAAAAACCTCCATGTTTGCATGTAAAATGGGTAAAACTGTAATTTTGTTTGCATGAATGTACATATCTCTGCATTAGGAATAAAATCTTGAATAGAAAAATAACTTAAAGAATGGAATGTGGATAAAATTCGGTCATAGTTAATCTGCAATGGAATTATAGTCCAGCAAATGAGTGTAATATGTATGTAAATTAATTAATTAATATATGTAAAATGTATAGTTTATTCCATGAAAACAATATAAATTAAAGAGCCTATATTTAATAATTATTTTGGTAAAAGATAAGATTATTTTAATAGAATAAACCTTTCTGCTACTTTTAAAAAGTAATTTAATAAGTTACGTGCAAGGCAGAGTAGGGTTTGTTTTTTTTTTTCCCTTATTTAAAAATGTGAAATAACATTGTTAGGCTCAACACTGTTTCCTTATTAGAGATTGTGGAGTCTTTCTTTTCTCTCAATTCCCCTGAAGTCCAAGGAATTTCAAGTAGTGTAGAAAGCCCTATGTTAAAAAATGCATTAAAGCCCTGCCAGAAAAGCCAGTTATTTGAAAGTATACGGAAGATACATCCTCAGCAAAACACGCATCATAAAAGCCTATATTTAGTCATTATTTAAAAGAGAGAAGAGAAGCTAGCTGACGCGATGGCAGCTGTGGGTGGCCATGCTTGGGAGATCCCATAAAAGGCCTCGGTTGGCTGCAAAAGGTTTCAGTATGGGTGACAGGATATTTCCATGTGTGTTTCCTTTCAGTTGATACCTTCCGGTAAGGCTTCCTGTGTGCTGCTGGAGCTCACCTACACCACCCACAGCACATTTCTTGATTTGAATTAGGGTTTCATGGAGTATGGGTATTAGAAGTTCGATTTAGTACCCAGACACCCGAGAAAGTACTGAAGCCCTGATGGTTGATTTCAAAGATTCTTGTGACTGCCAAAATAAGTTTTCACAAAGAGAAAATTAAAGTCCACAGAATTTAAATATACGAATTTCAATTCTTTAGTTATAAGGGACATTTATTCTAACTTTGTGATTTTGCAGATGAAGAAACAGAGAGAGAAAGGTAATTAAGTTGCCCAAGGTTGAATCCCCAGATGAATATAGGTTTCCTAACTTCTAGTCTCTGGACTTTGTAGGCTGACTTCTCTAAAGACAATTACCACCAGAATATTAAGGAACAAATGTTGTATTTAATAGTGAATATGGGACGCCTGGTTGGCTCAGTTGGTTAAGCAGCTGCCTTCGGCTCAGGTCATGATCCCAGCGTCCTGGGATCAAGTCCCACATCGGGCTCCTTGCTCCGCAGGGAGCCTGCTTCTCCCTCTGACTCTGCCTTCCACTCTGTCTGCCTGTGCTCGCTCTCACTCTCTCTCTTACAAATAAATAAATAAAACCTTTAAAAAAAAAATTAAAAAAAAAAATAGTGAATATACCATTTTCCCCCAGATCCAGATTAAAAGAGGAAGAATATATGTCAAAATAAAATGGGCATTATTTGGTTGCATATGATTTAGTTCTTATGTACATATAGATAGATACAAATATTTTATTTTTATATAATTTATATTTATATATTTTCATATAATTAAATAAATTTATATATATACATACACACATGTGCACACACACAATTTCTAAATGCTAAAATTATAAATGATGGAATGAAATGGAATATGTTTGAATTGTCGTTGGATGTTATTATGATAAGCTTCACACAATTATAAAATGTTCTCTAAAAATTGGCAACTTATTTTTTACATGTTATTTCCCTAATGAGTTTGTGAGGGATGAAAAAGAGTTAGTGAAAATTATCTTTGTTATACAGTTGAAAAGGCAGAGAGGCAAGTCAGAAAAAGGATGGATTTAAATTATCTTTAAATCTATCTCCTAGGTGGCTCTGTTTAAACATCCTCAGGCCAGCTGAAATGAATCATTAAATAAATTCCTATATTAATACAAGGAAGGCAAAGTGATTTTAAACTTCAGTGTTACCTTAATTTGTGCATCAATATCCTTTACTCAAAGGAAATTTAAAAAGAACAGTAGAATCTGTAATTGAAATTCATTTCGGTAAGTAAAAACAAAACTGAGATGATCTTACTAATAGTTCAGCTGTCCCATTATGGATGAGCAGTTGTTAAGCGGTGACCTTCTAGGTTATGATTCTATCTGGTCACCATAATGATTACCTATTTAGGGTCTAAGCATATGCTTAGGAAAAAGTATAGGCCCAGGAAAAGAGCCTAGAGTTGAAATATACTCAACAAACTTGTGAAAATTTGTAACCAGATGTATTATTAGTTAGATTAACTGAAGTAGAGAGTTTTGGGAAAGCTTTCCAATATGAACTGGACCGGACAAAAACTAGCAGGTGATTAAATATCATAATGGCAACACATAAATTCCTGAAGATTGAGCCAGTGGAAAAGAAGGAACAAAATAACATTGCAAAAGAATGGTAAATAAAAGGTGAGGAACACTATGAATGATTAAAAATCTAGTAAGCAGAGGCATAGATAATAATAAAGGTGAAAGTCTTTGTGGTTAAGCGGCTAGAAATTTTTGTGGTACAGTCCTTGCAGAATATAAGGGAATTAGATTTTGTTCTCAATGCCATAGTCTAAATGATTTAAAAAAAAAAAATATATACAGGGACAGCTCAGAGGTGTTTATAGTTGATCTTCACAAGGGCTCACTCAGTTGATTCATAAAACTCAGTAATCCTCACATAATTTTAGCTATGATTCCCTTATCCCTGTTCACACACACACACACACACACACACACCCTTTCTGCCACTAATTTCATTGCAGGCATCCATAAGAGTAAATTAAATAACCAGAGCTTTTTGACGTCTTGAGACAACTAAACTGTTCCCTACGACATGTGAAATGACACTGTGAAGCATTATAAACCTTAAATATTGAACTCAATTTGACCCTAAAATTGAGGAAATTACATTTAATCAATTATATCTCTGTAATCTTGATAGGTATGTAGATAGAAAGAAAGAAAATATTTCCACTGAATGAATGCTTTTTGCCTAGCTAATACTTAGACCCCTTTCTGAATAAAGTCCTGTATCTTGAGCAAGGCAAGATTTTCACCCCACCCTTCCTTTCAACCTAAGCAATATATAGGCTCATCAAAATATTTTTCTGAGGAAAAACAATTCTCCAAATACAGTATAATTGTAACATTCATTGTGCTTAGGGATTACATTTGTTAAATTCAGTAGAAGAGGGGCGCTTGGCACTTGTGCATTATTGGAAATTCCCCAAACACAGACAACAAAAGCTCAGTCAGTTTAATCAAATTATCAGCTTTTCCTCAGTCTGTGTTTAGTCTGTGTTTGTCTAATGTCCGGGTGCATATTTTCTACTTAAGAAAATCAATAAATCTGCTGCTTTAAAAAAAGGCACATTTCAAATGCAGTATACAGCGTATTGCACTATCTGATCCAGCAATCTGTCTGCCTCTGCCCCACAGAAGGAATGAACAAGAAATATGCCTGACAGGCTTATGAGATGGTTTTGAAACTCATGTGGGAAGGGGAAAACGATGCCATTGAGAAGTGCACACCATTCATTTCTGATGTAGAAGGATGGCGTGAAATGTGTAACCGAAACTTCTTTCTGCTCTTCGGAGTGGTTTTAAGTATAATGGGCAGCGCTGATAGTATCTTAGCAGTGAAGTAGCTAAAGGTGTTTTCTTAGGTAAAATATTTATTCTTGTAATATTCTTTTGTCAACGTAACTGTTACTTCTCTGTATATCTTGAGGTCTGACAGCATGTCTTCCTTTATTATCAGCTTTTGTTCTATAAATATTTAAATTCTCGGTCTACTGTAGGATACTCAGTTTTTCCAACTATGAAAAATGGTAATGTTGCTCCAGGAACATTCTTCATGTCTGTGTGGCTCTTAGGTTCTCCATTGTTGTCTCTTTATTTGCTGTAATACTTGGCACATAAGCACAAACAAGCTGTTGACAAAAAAAAAAATTTTAAAAATTAAAAAAAAATTCTCTTCAGTATTAATACTTCTGATAAATAACTATTTTATAAATATTCTAGAAAGGTCATCCTGCTAATAAAATTAAAGTTCAGGCTTTTCTTAGATCCAGACAGAAAAATTCAGAATTTTGATGGTAAGAATCTGGCTCTTGCATTTCCATGGATTAATTCTGACTGTATATTAAAATTAGTGAGTGTTCTCACCTGTATGGGTGGATCTATAGTAAATAAAATCTGAAATGATATAAAGAAGACAGACATTTTAGAAATAAGGTAAATTTTTTCCTATTGGTTGAGACATTTAAACTTAACAGAAAATAGATCCTGCTTTTCCTAATAACAATCAATAAATTATAGACTGCTACACATGTTATATTAGAGCTTTTTGACCGAAAGATTTGCTCACCATTAATCCTTCGAAATGAGCTTGTCTTGATGTAAGTCTTTAATCTCATAACTGGTACTGATCCCTCTCAATAAGTTGGTTTGAGCAATGACAGTACACTGAGTTTGGTTGCTAGAGAAATGTTATTTACTCTTTCTCCTTCTGTGTTTTTTTGGCAGTGAGGAGATGAGGGAAATTATGAAATTCAGATTCCAGTGAATTTGTCAAATATTAATAATTGCCCAAGTAATTCATGACATTTTCATTGATGTGTGTGTTTATGCTCATAGGGGACAATGAGTGAGCAAGTACTAGAGAAAGAAAAGAAAGACCATTTAAAACAGTAACCTGAATTCATTCTCAGTAAAGAGAAATTTCGATGAGCTGACTCCCCTTTCCCCTACAACACTTGATAGCAAATGTTTGCTTTGTTTATTATAAAAATGCAAAAGTCATCATTGTCAAATAACTTTCTTACTTATTTCTAATGATTCTGGGGGGATATTTTCATTTTTGGTGTAAAGCTCCCTGGATTTGGTTTACTGTTTTCCCCACGGTTGTTTATGTGAAGAATTTCTAGGCAGGGTAAAAAAGGTGTTGCTTGTGCAGAGAATCCGTTTAGTGGAGCAGGCTAATAGGCTGACCAGTCATTAACTAAAACACAGCTGGGAAGAGGCTATAATCCCCCAATTTCCTTCACAAATGCAGTAAATAAATATTCAAATGAAGCAGTGCACACATTTGCATATGTGTTAAACAAAAGCCCAGCTGAAAATCTGGTTTAAAAGCTCTCCCAATGTTCTTCCCTTTTCTACCTACAATTCCTCTACCTGAAGAGTTTGCATTTCACAAATGTCCCCGCACTTCCCCCATTTACTTCAAGAATTATCTTAGAAACCTTCTGTCTTGCTGACCCCCATTAATTCCTTCATTGAATCCCATTTTTAAGAGGAATGAAAGCCTCATATCAAATTAAGTCCATTTCCTCCTCTTTGGATGATTTAAATTTGAGTATCCTTCATGTGTAAGATACCCGTGTTCTTCTCTGTGTTCTGCTGGTTTGTGAATAAAATTGTATTTTTTTGGACCCTGGAGCAGTAAATACTTGGGAAATAAAACTTGGAGACTTGATCACTGATACAACTAATTTGTTAAGCTCATGGCTATAGGAAACCGATTCAGATCAGCTTCCTAAATTCTTCAGTCTGTCCTCTGAGATTTCAAGCAAGTGATGTAACATAGGAGGCTGTTCGGTTAATTATTCCTCAGAATAAGCCTCAATATCATTAGAAATTCCCTATTCTGCCTCTTCTTTCCCTCTCTTGCTCTTATTCCATGATTGTAATTTCTAGAGTTAGATTCTAGGGCACACCTGACCTTAGGCTCTTCTGGGTTGCTTATCCTGAAGCAGTGTGAGTCCCTCCCAAGGTGAAGAAATATAATTAGAAGAAAAAGAGATCATTCAGTGAGGAGCCTAAGGTAGGACACAAGGGGTTACTTTCTAGGGGAAAAAATAGATTGCAAAAAAAAATTTTTTTAAGTGATTCTGGAAAGAAAAAGAGAAAAAAGAAAGCTCTGCAGTTAAAGAAAAAAGCGTATGAAAAATTAGCAAGGTACAATTGACCTGCACTTGTTTTCAACCCGGCTCGTGATCCCGGCAGATTTGTCCCACCACAGTGGAGAGAGAAAAATAAAAGTAGCCAAAGACCCATGAAGTTCCTAGGCTACAGTGAATTTGTGCTTTTTTTTTTTCCTAGTTGTAAGAACTGCACTATAATTATTATCATATATATAAAGCCATATACAATGAACTAAATATACATAATCTGCATTTTTTCACGTATATTTGACTACTATATATAAATATGTTTGCATACATTTAGAAGACACTATTGACTCACAACAAAGTGAAGTGCATAGATTTGAAATATGTGAATCTTAGAAGGAAACGGGCTAGTAATAGAAACACTACATCAGAATTTGGGCCTTCGGCTTATATTTTTAAATAAATAATAGAGGAATTATTTTTGTCAACCTGTACTTAAATGCATGCAAGGATCCTTATTAGTGCCTTGTTAGTTGTTTGCTCCACAACATCCTGACGTGGTGTAATTCTGCTATACTTAGGAGCAAGTGTAGCTTACACAGTAAAGCTTTTGAGAACTGAGATAATAAAAGATTTCTTTTCCTTCTCATTCAATCACGTTTACAAAGCATACTTGTGGGAGAAAGTCACTATCATATAAACGATAATGCTTTGTATTTTTAACAAAATCATGTCGGTATGTTTTGTATTACCCATTTTTTATAAGTAAATTTTTTCCCTTAAATAAAAGCATTAAATCTGGGAGGCTTGTTCAAATACGTGCTCTAACCGATATTATCCAAGTACAAAAGGCACTTTTAAGAATCAAGTTGTGTGAATTGTGCTGGATATCTATGAGCATTATTTTGAAGAGGCTTCAAAGCTTTCAAAATGCATATAAAACATGGCAAAATAACAATAGAGATCTCTCTGGGTTTTTTTTTATCTAAGTTTTATCTTTTGCTTATTTCCTTAACCGGTTGTTAAGTGTGTGTGTTTGTGTGTGTGTGTGTGTGTGTGTGTGTTTTCCTGTTCAAGCCACATTGAACAAGACACTGAGTTACCTTACTTGATAACACAAAGGTGTGGCAAGAGAAAGGTGCCCTAAGGACACCTGTTGAATTTAAATAGAGTTCTTGTTTATTTGCTTGCTTTTCCATTTGAACTTTTCAAGAAAACTAGCCTCTCCTCCTTTTGTTTTATTATCTTCAAAGCTGAAATCTTCCCTAAAGGGTTGTAGTAAAGTCTGAGATCACATACATTTATCCACAGCCACTTCCACGTAGCCCCACCAAGAACTCCTGTCCCATTTGTACAGGAGATAAGCTACAGTTTTCAGATAACTTGCAAATGAATTATCTCTTTTGATTTGCACATGTGACTTTTTTTTTGCTGTTGCATTTATTGCTTTAAGCACAGAAAGTTATTTTATAATGACCTTTCCCCCTATTTTTTCTTTCCTTAACTATAAAAGCTCCAAGTTACATGAGATTGTGGTGTTGTGCATTGGGTTAGAGCTTCCTAATCAGCTCTGTGTCAAAGATTCTGGAATTCATGCAAGTAACCGTGAGTTATGAAGTTACAAGAACTAGAGAGGGAGAGAATTTCCGTCATCAAAACAGGGAGATTTTTATCAACGACTCTGTCTGAGCAAATGCAGTGTGTCCTGCAGTCCCATCTGAGGTCATGGCTGCCCCAGAATTTGGGCGGTTGGAGATATTTTGGGATGCTTTCATTAGAAGGTACAGAGTACAGTTAAGAAACAGGCTCGGGGCGCCAGCGTATGATTATGGCAAGACGAGCTGACCACGGGTAAATTGCTGAGCCAACAGGCCGAGAGTCGGGTTGACCTCCCCTGGGGCCAAGTCCACAGAGACACTTCCCAACACACCTTCTGAGGGGTAATCTGCAGCACTCAGTGTTCCAAATACTCATCTGAGCAACAGATGTTTTTATAAGACAGAAGTATTGTACATTTTCAAAGGCTCTGTTTATGAATCCTCTTCCTTTCTATTTTTAAAGGTGCTTGTATCCAAAAAAATACCCCTTATATTTACTTTAGAAAGATCCAGCATCCTTGATGCCCATTTCACTGGTGGTGGTGATTGGTGGGTGGGGGTGTGGGGGGGGTGGACGTTGCAAAAAAAAAAAAAAAAACAACTCTAACCACAATGCAAGAGTCACTCACTTAGCAGGCTGCAAGTTGCCGAGAGCTTGTTCAGAGAACCATTATATAAAGCAGGTATTTTTTAGACTTCTTATGTTTAATGACATTTAATGCTTCTGGATAAAATCTTTCCACTTTCAATTTGTGGTTAACAAAATATTTCTTTCCTTCTGTGTTTCTTGCTTCTTATAGCACCCAAACTTGATGTTTTTTTTTTCCCCCTTGATTTTCAAGCAGCCTGTTTATACAAAGCATGAAAAAGAGTTAAAATGAGAGAGAATTTAGAGAAGGTGTCATTTGATAACCATGACAACTCAGAAGGCAATAAGAAATTTGGAATCTAATATTTGTTTTATGAGCATTAGAAAACCTGGCAATTGAAGCAACAGCCCTCTGTTACCTGGCATCATCAGAACATGGTTGAAATAGAATAAATCTGAAGAAAATGGGAAAATGTTAATTCGATAAGTGGGAAAGAAAAAAATACACAGTAAAAATCCACTAATGTCAGTTTTTAATCATCTCACCACATCTCACACAGTTTATTTGGGGAAAAAAACAAAAAACAAAAAACAAAAACAAGAATAGTGTTACCCACTGATGTCTCGGTGCCCCTCCGTTCTCCGTCCCTACTTCCTCTCCCATTCCCAGTACACATGAAACAACCCATCAGGAGGTTTGGATTGGGCAGTCATGTGTACATTTTCTTAAAATAACACACAAAAAAGAAATAAAATGCTGAGCAGGATAAATTAATTACGATAGACTCAAACAAATTGTGTTAAAGCCTTGACTCTTAGGGTGTTGGGGATTTCAATTTAATTCAGCTTGATTTAAGTAAATCCCTTGAGCTTTTCTGAATCAAAATTTATATTTCAAGTTTGGATGCTATAAGAAGCAAAAGTGCAGTTATATAGCAACTAAAACAGACTAAGCCCAAACCAGCAGTAACTATGATTGTCAGGTTTCTCCTAAAAAGACAACAAATCAACAATAATGAAAATTAAAGTTTCTACAGAAAAAGCAAATCTATAAAAAATCAGGTCCTACTTACCACTTTATACTTTGCCTTCATTTGTGTGCATGTGCATGTGTCTGTGTGTGTGTGTGTGTGTGTGTATTCGGGTACTTTTCCTGGCTACACATTTGCCTCTTCTCTAATTTATTTCCTCCCTTATTGTTTCTTTCCCTTTCCTCTTTTAAATATATCTTAAGGTCTTCTTCAGCAATTCTAGGCCATCTGTCCTCAGCGTACTAAATAAGCATTCGTGGACACATGGCTGCCTCCTCCAGACTGACAAAGGCTCTTTAGTATAGCTAAGAGAAATGACCCAACAGCAGTGGTAAAGAGGCCTAAAAATATTTAAAGTAAAAAAAAAAAAAAAAAAAAAAAAAAAAGCAAGACCCACCAACTTTCTCTTTGCTTGACTCCCCCATTTTTCTTAAGTTTATTTTCTGTTTTACCATTGGAATCTGCCCTAACAGAATACATTTGCATAATTGCCTGCCAAATTGGATATAAGCTTATTTTTAAAGGTAAAGAATCTTTATATCAGAAAAGAGAAATTAATTAAAAAAAAAAAAAAACCTGTAACTTCCTTTTAAGCCATGGCTGCATATATTGTCAGGTAGTATAATTGGCAAACATTTAAAAGAAGAAAGGTGAGTATGTTTAAGAAGTACTCCTGAAATTTCTACTTGTATGGTAGCTATGAAGGGGTTGGTAGATATATATTTTTTAGTAGTTCAATAAGAATACACCCAGTAAGCAGATATGCTTTCAAATAACTTACATAAATTGTAGGACGTTAAGGACACACAGTTTTTAAAAAGGTATTCAGTGGATTAGATTTTTACATAAAAGACTTAGACTCTTAATTCTTTTTTTAGTTGACCAATCTTGGATTCTTTTCATGCTCTATAGAAAATTAAGTTGTTTTATTTCCAACGAATACTATTTTCTTATATGTTTGTTAGTTTATTAAAGCATTTTATCTAATGAAAAATATTTTAATTGGATGTAAATTATCACTTTATTTTTTCACAACAGATGCTGTGTGAATTACATGAACTTATATGAATTTCTGAGCTACTCATAAGTATTCAGAAAACTGCTAAAACCTGTTAACTGAATAGAAAATAAGATATTTCTATCTTCTTTATGGCCTAAACCTTGCTTATGGAAAAATTGTTAGGCTCTCCCTTTCTCCCCAAAACTTAATAATGTATAAGCAAGTGTTTTTTTTTTTAAATTCTTGCCCCTATAATATATGTGCTTATACCTACACTAAGTATACCTCAAAGTAATGTCTTCTAGAGTTTACAGTACAAAATGGCTGAATACTACCTGTTATATATTTTATGTTAAAAGAAAAAACTTTGCTCAAGTATAGTCTATCATAAATTATTCCTTAGTGTGTTGTTTCTGGCTTGATTCCAGTTATTACTAGTTAATATTATGAAAAAAAAACCATTTCTTTAAAAAGTCTATGATAAAAAATGTTCAGCAAATTATATTTTTATAATTTCTAGAAAGAATGGAATATTTTTTAAATGATCCTTAAATTAGGATGGCACAAACACAGTGAGTCGTCTAGTTTGATGCCACAAAATGAAATTCAGACATCAGAGAAACTATTATCTCATCTATTTGAAACTCAAACCAAGTTTTCCAGTTTTAGAAACCCCTCTTTGAAAAATGTGTACAGTAGTATAGATACCATTAAAACTAGTTTTATGAGGACTTTAGTTTGTGTGTGGAGGGCATAGAGGCAATGAAGTGGGGCAAGAAGGAACTGAATTTAGGTGATGATGAATTTCTTTAAGCACTAGGTGTTCATCAGTGTGTGTCTTAAAACAGTCAGTGTTTTTTATAGAATGTTTTCCCCTTTCAAAAAAAAAAAAAAATCTAGGGGATGTTTAGTGGGTTCTTTTGTTGTTCGATCTGTTAATTAGAATTTTGCCACAAATCTTAGTGAGGAACAAAATATTGCAGAAAGATCTTATTTTAAAATTTAGAAAATATGAATGCCAAAATCAAAGTCAGAGTTATAAACATAAGTGGAAAGATACCAAAAGATTTTATGTATTTGAAAATAAAAAGCACAGCACCCTCTGTATAACATAAAGCTAGAATTAGTGAAATGTCCAGAATCTGATCTGGGAAGGAAGCCGGATCAAAGCAACAGAATTTTGTATGGATACTAGGTAAAATGCCCATCTACTTACATTTTCATTTCAATTGGCAGTGAGAAAGTAAATTGGAAACTCAAGAGTTTTCCAAATCTGGGATAAATGGGTAGAAATCAAGGAACTGCTTCATCTCTAATATACTAAACCAGCCCCTCTCCAAAGAAAGGAAAGAAAATAAAAGGAAAAAGAAAAAAAAAAGAAAGAAAAGAAAGGGAGGAAAGAGATTGGAAAGAGAGACCACAGAGTAGAAACAGGGTCAGGCCAACCCTTCCTAAATAGGACGTAAGCTACAGCTCTAAGGCATATCTTGTACTTTTTTCGTCCTGTTAATGAAGTTTTCTTCAATAATTCTTTCCAGTTTGTTCTGTCAAATTCTTTTTGTTGGTGGTGATGTGTCAAATTCTTGATGAATATCAATAATGAAAAATTTGAACCATATATCTTCTTTCTTTTTTAAATTGATTTCATAGGAAAATAATTGGCCAAGTACTTATAGACAGTGCATTTGAAAATAAGCCCTAAATTAGAGAAGCAGCAATTGCACTCTCTGGGAAGCAACGTAACATAATGGAATAATACAGACATTAAAATCAAAAGACCTAAATTATAAATTCTTACTCCATTTCTTACGAGGTATGTGGCCCCTGTCAAATTACGTACCTCCCTGAGCCTCAGCCTCCTCCTCTGTAATCAGGAGATAATAATTGCTTCATCATGGACTGATTATGAATACTAAACATGATAATATATGTAAAGTGCCCAAAAGAGGTTTGGGCCCATAGTGGGTACTTAGAAAATGTGAAGTCCCCCACTCCGGCCTACCTCACCCTGTACTGTCTAACGGCATGTGATCAGCTTGATCACCAGAGAAGTGATTGCTCAAGAAATTTTCTGGAACAATGAGACATTCTTTGCGATGTTTATCATATTGAAGTCAACAGTCTTCTTAATAAAGACTGTGATCAATGCAAAGTGGATTTTCATATTTAAAAGATGTATGTGGGTATCTCTGGTAGGGGAGTTTTCTTTTAAAAATCCCCTGATGAAAGCCACAATTAGCATGAGTTATGAGTGCACTAAAAAATTATCAGAATTGTTACTTTGCTACCAAATTCTCCTTAGTGCATGTATATACAATCCCAATCCATAATTCAGAGAATACGAATATGGAATGTGATCCATTCAAATAATACTTAGAGTTGTGTTATTGTCAGTCAAATAAATTTTATAAACCTGCTGACTCTCTATTGGTGCATATACTGTAGATGGAACTAACAACTAGTAGACCTTGTGCAAAACTACTGTGTTTCAGAAAAACTGCTATTTTGCAAAGGCAAAAAAAATCTTTCTGAAAAAAATACCATACCATAATGCTTCATTAACTTTTAATTAATTAATTAATGCATCAAAACCTAAGAAAAATATTCTGTGACCTAAGAAAAAGAATTTAGTTCCGATCAGTAATATAAATAATACACTTTATTACTATTTAGATTTTTTGGAAGTCCTCATGGCCTTCTGCCAAGTTAGTCCATAAGTGTGGAGTTTAAATGTAGTAATTCTGGAGAAATGTATGAGCAAATATAATGCTGTCACTTGTCATAATTTAAAAATTTATAAATGTTTGTTTTTAACTGATTACATTGTCTTTTTTCTTTTTCCTTTCCATGAGCACGTATGTACACACATAGTCCTTGATTTTATGCATTTAATTGTGCTCACAGAAATACCACTCAAGCTGTTGTTCTGGAATAATCTCACAAGTAAACAGAGAAATACAGTGGGACTGCTTAAGAGTTCTATGTGTTCTATTTTACCCATATTACAAAGGGCCCAAATATTTTTTGGAGTCTAGAAATCCCTAATGGAACTGATAATCCTAGCAAAGATTCCATAATACCAACATCTAACTTTGTTTTCCATGAACAGCAGAAAAAGTTTAAATTACTGTGAAAACAGAAGCACAAATACTTTGCCAGAATCTGTTATATAAAATGGTAATAATCACTTTCTCTTATTGTCAGACAGGAGGATACCATATAAGTAAAGGAGAGAGAAAAAGGCTCTAGGGGGAACAAGATAGGGTGTGAAGTTTACTATATGAAAGGAAAAGGCTAATAAAAAGGAAAACGAATGGGGTCTGGCTGAAAATTCATACTATTTCATTAAAATTTTGGTTTGATTTATAAGACAACACATTAAAGAAATTATTTCTGGTTATTTCAGGCAGTGAAACAGTTCATCTGGATCGGTCCTAGTGTGCATTTGAGTTTCTGTCTAAAGAGCATACTTTGACTATAAATTCATGATCCTGCACTTTATTTCTAGCCAGAGCAGAAAGAGTCTTATTCTAATGAAAACAGTTGGAGCATTATCTTCATTATAGCTTCTGATTCTTTGAAAGGATAAAGAATGATGTTCTTTTAAAATTTTTTCACATGTATATTTGTGTGTTTATTTAAACTTACATTCACACAGTATTGTGTGTCCAATGTATTTCAACAAAGAATGGTATTCTTTAAATTTCTGCAACTTATACTGTGAGTGTAACCAGAATGGACTTGTACTGAGATAGCAACTCTAAAACTGCTGTAGATTAGCACAGCATACATGAGCTTCTTGCTCATCCCAGGACACCTGGGAACTCTGTTCTATACCTTCTCACACCGGGAAGATGATATTTCTATCATCTGGAAAGTTACTGATTGTCCTGACAGGAGAAGGGAATGGCAAATTGAACTTTTCTTTTAAGATTCCAACTTGAGGTGACACCTGTCACTTCTCACATTTCATTAACCACAGCAAGTCATGAGGATATAAATGGGTTTCATGTCATGAGGACAGGGAAATGCAGTTTGACCATGTGACCAGAAGAAGAGATGCCAGTGGCCAATCACAGGTAGACTCACCAGTGGGAAGGCCGAGTGGTCAATTTCATCTGTTTTCATTGTTTGCAATTCTTCTCATCATACCGATTATGTGGAAACCCACGTTGTTTAACATGGTCAAAATTAATGAATAGCTTATGTCTTACAGTTTTGTTTCAGACCAAAAAAAAAAAAATAGTCTCCTACTTGCCAGGATCCTTTTTCCTGACATGTTTTTTCCCCACACAAGAACAGCCACTAGAAAATTGTTGGCCTTTCAAAACTTAATTATTACAATATAGATCCTAGAGTCTCAGTATAGAAAAGTCACAGTATACTCCATCTATCTGTGCTGTGGATATCACCCTCGCAGTTTCTTTTACAGGGTTTCTTTCTGCCTTTCTACATTGAAAGTCAAGACTCCTGTTTTATCCAAAAATGTCTCAGGATTGACATTGCCGCCATGGTTGCAGTTGTTACTGCTGCGCTGTTGCCAAGGCAGCCATAATACAGACCTGGGGTCAAAGTAGTTGCTGGGTGTGGAAGAGGGTGGTCACTTCCACTTTCATGAATACAGCTGCTCTGGATGTGACAAATACCGTTATCATCAAGGGTCTTATTACCTCCAGCCACAAGGTGCTATCTGAACAAATGCTTGGTTTTAACTGTCAGACCCTTGAATATGTCACATTTTTCTCTGGATCATTGGGTGGTTGCAGCAGCTGTTTGTAAACATTGTAAAGCCTACATTAGGTACAGAGTGGGCAAGAATATTTTGACCCAAACGTCTGTCCTCTCAACTACTGTAAGGAATGCAGCATGTCTGCGGACACTTAAAGCAATAGATTGAAATAGCAACTGGGATTAACTTCCAGCTGAATAAGTCAATAGGCATTTTCAGTTTCAGACTCCATCTGGGTCTGTTTTCTTTCATCGGCTGGCCCGAGAGCGTGCCCGGGTATTAGGACCATACTGTGAAAAAGAGTCTGGGTGGGCATGGCAAGTAGGTATGTCCATCAAGATTGTGTCTGGGCAGTACTTCCACGAAAAGTCTACTGTATGCCCTTTGATAGTGTGAGTTACCAGTGCTTGTCGAAAAGCATTCATTCCTTTTCTTTAGAAACAGGGACACGAGCAACTTTAGAATTTGTTATGCTCTGATCTCTTTCATTCTGTAAATACCCCATGCTATTTTATGTAGTGGTAATGAGTTAGATATTTCTAGTGCTTGCCTGGTAAGCAGTCATGAGGGCTGCTGTAATAAATAAATAGTAAGAGCACATTGCTCTGATAATAGTAACTTTCATTGAAGGATGTGAATGTGCCTTGCAAAAGAGTGATACTGAATCCTTAGAAAGGCGTTAATAGCAGAAATATAATACACCAGTTTTTAAATGAAACAGTAAAGTGCAGAGAGAATCTCTGACATTGTGTCTCTAGTGTCAGTTGTAATTTTGGACACCTAGGCTCTCCACCCCAGCAGCTGAGAAGCTAAGAAATATTCTAGTAGAAAGTGCACTTACAGCACCTTGAATATTATGAGAGATAGCGTCCTCAGGACTTCTAGATTTTATACATACCATGTATCTCCCAACAAATGATGGTAGACAGTCACCTTTGGAAGTAACCAAATGATGTATATCCAGTTGAAATTTTACTTGGGCTTAAAAATAAGACCCTTGAAATAATAGTCTTATTCTTTTGTCTACTCTTCACAGGATAATTAGATTTATTGCAGCCATGACCCTCAAACGTTAAAAAAGTTTTCCACTGAGCTTGCTTAAATGTAGTAAACTGTTGTGTGTGTGTACACAGAAACGACTCTAACAACCGAGATATAACTCATGTAGTTATCTCTAAAATAACTACTTTCTGAAAGAAAATTAATCTTGTTTTAAAATGTCTGGGTGGTAGTTAGGTTAGAATTAAATGCATGACTACCGAGATAAGTAACTTAGTATGCATATGCCGGGGTGACAGGACAAAGTCAGACAGAGATTTAAATTTACTATGGATAATTGAGAATTGGCTAAGTGTGGGATATAAGATTTCATTTAAAAGATGTAGGGGAGTCCTTTTAATGTTTTCTTTTCATGTGATGGTTGAACAAATTGAGGTTTGTTCTAGCCTCAACACACACACACACACACACACACACACAGAATCTCAAAACGAAACAGGCAAAGTTGTGTTCTGCTCTTTTATAGGGTGAGGATGTTTGTGAAGTTTCTCACTTTGTTCACATGTTGCCTTGAAATAAAGAAGGCACTTTCATTTGAGCATGTGTCCTGAATTTCTTTATAAAATTAAAATTGAAAATGGAGGCTAGGAATAGTGCCTGAGATCTCTTACATCTGTTTTGTCATGAAAATTATTCTTTGTCAAAGCTGGCCCTGTGTAAGTGGTGGGAAGGAGTCAGTTTTTGTTCTATTGCCTTCTGCATCTCTTTTTATTATTCTAGTGTATATTCTAGTACATTTCTCTAGATTGTGTTCCCATTCCAAAGCCCTAAGGAGCCCACAGTTTAGTGCCCCTAAGAATGTAAGATTTTTCTAAAGTGCCCTCTCTATATATTTTGTTAATTCTCATCGATTGTTACAGTTTCCTGGACCACGGTTCTGAGTGCCACGGACTGTAATGAAATGATACCAATATACTGCACATCTTCTGTAACAAGCAAACATCCATTCTATGAAGGGATTCGCTCAGAGAATTTTCCACAGAAATAATGTTATAAATGGTTGCTGTCCTTCTAAATTCAGAGAAAACAAATAAAACAAAATCTTGAACTTATATTTAACATTGAATATCCCTGTTCCCCTCCTGGCTGCCCCTTCTCCTGACCGGAAATGTCACTCTCCAAGAATAGGTGATCTCAGCTGTGTTGGTAGAAAACAGTCTGAGAGTACTAATTCCCACTCTTTCAGGAAAGTGCGAATGACTGTTAATCCCTTAAACTCCCAAAGGTTGAGTGGTTAGAATAGTTGTTACCAAAATAAATCATGTATTTGTAGGACCGTAATACAACAGAAAAAACTACAGCTAAAAATGTTCAGATAATATGTAAGGATTTATTTTGCAGCCAACGCATGGGCAAATCATACCAGTCTAGACTTTGTCTCTAGATCTTTCTGTCTACAATGCTCTTGATTGAGGGATCTTTTTCATTTTCAACTTCTTGCACCATAGAATTTATAAAAAGTCCTGTTTGTCTACATTGTGGTTCCCATTTCAGCAGCTGCAAGGGACTAGTGTGTGGGAAAAGTGTGGCAGGAAAGAAGGTATTATGTACATTGATTTGAGGTAAATCAGAAACCCTGGGTATTTGCATTCAACTCGGGACTTTCTGAGGATAGTGACTTAACTGGAACTGTGAGATGTGTTCAGGCTCTGTGGAAGGCAGTTGAGAAAATATTGAAGTCCCTCAAATCACACTGTGTGACGTTTTGTATTCTTTATTTGTAATTCAAGTATTCATTTTTGCTCATTTCTAAGTGAAATACTAGTTCATAAATCAAGAACTGGCTTTCCAGCCATGGTGCTAGCATTCATTAGCTCTGTGTTCTTAGGAAAATCACTTCATCTCTTTGGGTCTCAGTTCTCTCATGAGTCAAAAGAGATGGTGATTGTAGCTGTGCCTCAAAAGATGGTGGAGACCCAATGAACTATTAGATACAAGGATGGTTAGACAAAGTCAGGAACATTATGCACATGTAACCTATTTTAATTAAATACTATAAGATGGAACCAAATGTAACCTTAAAGTATTTTCTCTTAAAATATTTTTTTAATCTTTTTTTTTTAAATTTATTTATTTGAGGGAGAATGAGTGAGAGAGAGCATGAGAGAGGAGAAAGTCAGAGGGAGAAGCAGACTCCCAAGGAGCTGGGAGCCCGATGCGGGACTCGATCCTGGAAGTCCGGGATCACTACCTGAGCCGAAGGCAGTCGCTCAACCAACTGAGCCACCCAGGTGCCCCGCTCTTAAAATATTTTTTAAAAGTTAAAAATATTTTAAAATATTTTCTCTTCCTCTATATTAGAATTAATTTATTGTGGAAATGAAGTTCAATATATTTAGAGAAATTAAAATGTCACTACTTTCTTGAAACTGAAATTAATTGCCCTTTCAGATTTTATAAAGCAATTGTTGGGATACCTACATACAAATGCTTATTTTCTGCCTTTTAGGGTGCCAGGAAACTCAGTATACTTCTAAGGATCCTTTAACACTTGAAACAACATAGATTTATCTCCCTTTTATGGTCTGTGCCTTTTTCTTTTATTCGTGGGGTACCAAGTTTTATTCTAGGTACGGATTCGAAGATATTTGAACATATGTGATTAACTAAAATTAAACTTAACTAAAATTAAACTAAAACTGAACTAAAATTAAAAATAGGGTTTTAATTTTATATCATACAAAGCATTTATTAGAGTGCATAGTTTTATTTTGGAATCCAAGAAACAGCCTTTGGTAACTTCAAGATGTAATTGAGAAAATATTTCAGAGGACTGGGTCCTGTGTTTAACAGATTGAAATGGAGACAAGAAAGAGTAAAGCTTTCTCTATTATTGTCACTGAGGTCCATTTATACCCACAGTGCATGAAGCATTAGAAAATACAAGTCAAAATGAAGTACCTTAAGCCAGACATTTCTACTTTACCCAAAAAGATGGTCTAGAGCAAAACAAAACACTGTATGACTCATTTTCATGGATTGCCATTGCCTAGATTTAGGATTATGGCATTTGTCATATTAGATGTCTAACTAATAGCTCTATTTGATGAAAATCTGAATTAATCTCAGCTATCAATACTAATATTCTAAAGTATTTCACAGTGAATCTTATTCTTTTTAAACTATGGAGCATCATACTAGATCTCATATAAAACATAAAACCAATTAGGAACAGATTTTAAATATACACGATACATGTTTATTTTATATTATGTGTATTAATATAGAAATATATGCACAAATTATTAATCTCGAATCCTTCTCAATATTATTATATTACAAAATCGGGTTTTCTCCCTGGATTTATGTTAATGTTGTACTTTAAAATTATTTTTAATCCTCTTTATCTATGAAGGGCTCTGGTAACTATAAAATATCCAGACACTAACATACACTGATTTATTGAACATTAAGGTGACTTGAGTGCCCAAACCAGGTACTTGGGAATTTAGCAGATTTAGGCTACCTTTGAATCAGTGCATTACTCACAGCTTCAGCAGAAAGCAGATTGGACCAGGGGGGCTCCATTATGTCCCTTGATAAGTAAGTTGGCCCAGGGAATTGGAGAAGAATATCCACTCACCTCTAAAATGAAAATAATGAAGGTGACAGGGTGAGTTTGGATCTCCTTGACTCCTGACTCCCCCTTACTCTTCTAAACACCAGGTCTATCTCTCAAACTTCTGTTATATTCATGAGTTTCTCTGCCATACCTTCCCAGTCACCATTCTTTCTCCCCTGAATCACTGAAACAGTTTCCTAAATGGTTTCTTATAGTTGACCTCCCCTGAAATTAGTTTTCCACTTTGCAGTAATATAATCATCCAGAAATTCAAATAATATCAAATCTACTCTCTACTGAAAAGTCTTATACCACTTCCCACAGTCCTGAGGACAAATGGGTAAGTTTGCTTTGTTTGTTCATATTCATCTTTTAGTCGGTAGGTTTTCCTCAACTTTCTCAAGATTTTTGGATGTGTACTCACACTTATAAATGATGGACTATATTGAATAGTAAAGGTAGCTGGCACATACTCTGTTTTCTCTTGTTTGGGACTGCTTCCCCGGGAGCCCTCTCACCTTAGTGAGAATCAGGCTGACTGAAGGTTCTGTGTAAGTAGGGAAAGTCAGGGGAATGTTTTGACAGGAAGTTTCTTTCAAGTGCCCCTGGGAAAAAAGCAACTTACAGGAACCTCCTCCAGGCCTAGTATATTCCCTTCCCAAAAGGGAGTGCTTTCTGACTGTCACTTTAAACCTACTGTTTTCTGTGTCTGCGTGGCAGTGTAGAGGTATCTGGAAGTCTGCTCGACTTCCCTCTCAGACAGCAGCATCTTCACAAGAGAATTTTCTTAGTAACATGACTCAAATGCCCACCTGATATTGAGAACAACTCTTGGCCTTTCGCTGCTAAGCAGAAGCCTTTGCTGCCAAACCATAGCTCTGTTTACACCTGTAGAGGTAGAGAGTTCAACTACCCCAGCTCTTTGGAAAACAGATCGCTAGATAAGACCTAGGATTGGCCCTGGGCCTATCACTGCCCTCTGTGTTTATTGATAACACCTTGGGGAATCTCTCATGACTTCTGTTAAATTTTATCTTTCATTTCTCCAATAAAAATTCCCAGAATTTTTATAAAATTTTGGTTCACTGATGATACACATTTCTTGTTTCCCAGAGTATCATGGTGTCATTCATTTAAATTTATCATTTCTCTTCAAAGAGAATTTGAGAGAAAGAAAACACAACAGATTTGAGTTTAGGCGACCATTAGGAGAGAGAAGATTAAGTTTACTTTTAATTTTAAAAAAAGTTTGAATAAATTAATAATTAGATCTAGGAAAACTCACTGTTTAAACACTGTTAAGAATTTCACAACCTATGTATCCATCTGTGGATAAATGGATAAATATATCCATCTGTGGATAAAAAGGTTGTGTATACATATACAGTGAAATATCATTCAACCATTTGCAGAAACATAGATGGACCTTAAGGAAATTATGCATGAATTTTGGATGAAGGTGGTTAAAAGGTACAAACTTTTAGTTTTAAAGATAAAAGAGACTAGGGAGGTAATGTAGAATGTGATGACTGTAGTTAACACTGCTATATGGTATATTTGAAAATTGTTAAGAGAGTAAATCCTAAGAGTTATCATCAGAAGTAAAAAATATTTTTTCTTTTTTTTTTTAATCTGTATGAGATGATGAATGTTAACTAAACTTACTGTGGTAATCATTTCATAATATATGTAAGTCAAATCATTATGCTGTCCTCACTAAATTTATACAGTGCTATATATCAGTTATACATCAGTAAAACTGGAAAAAAGAATTTCAAAAATATTTCTATTAATTTACATTTTTATTCATTCCTATTTGAGAAGATCGTCCAGAAATCAATTTATAAATCAACTATCAGACCATATAAAAATTAATAAAATTATCTTTATAAAGATTGTATTTTCCAGTTTGGATATTGTTTTAAGGAATTTTAACTTGTTAATTATAAAATATCAATAATCAATGATAGGGAGATGAGTGTAACTGATGATTAGTGAATATACCATTTTGTTGCTAAAATCTAATAAATGATATTTAGGCCATTTTCAGTTATTTAAACAAAGCCTTATTTATTATGCCAGTCCTCAGCCAATCTTCTTGATGATTCTTTCCATCACAGTATAATTTTCAATTATCACATTTTCTTAAAGTCAATTGAAATTATAGTAATTAATGGAGATTAACTAAATTATATACCTTTTTGAACTCTCCTAACAACTAGAAGATTACTGACAAATGATTCAGTGAAGATTTGAAAACTATCATAATATACCCAAAGGAACTGGTTATTTTAAGAGATATATAATGGTAAAAAAGGAGAAACAGAAAGAATCACATACATGGGGTCTTTCTTCCTAAAATGGCTACAGATACTACTGATGGACACCAAACATTAATCCTCACTGAAATCTAGCATTAGAAATAAGTCTATAGGGGGCGCCTGGGTGGCTCAGTTGGTTAAGTGACTGCCTTCTGCTCAAGTCATGATCCTGGAGTCATGATCCTTGATCCCAGGATCAAGTCCCCACATCAGGCTCCCAGCTCAGCAGGGAGTCTGCTTCTCCAACTCACACCTCTCCTCTCATGCTTTCTCTCTCTCTCATTCTCTATCTCTTTCTCTCTCTCTCTCTCTCAAATAAATACATAAAATCTTAAAAAAAAAAAAAAAGGGAAAGAAGTCTGTGGGTTGTACATACATTTCACACAAAATTCCATTAAATCTGTCTGAGGAGATAACCCATGGGATCAGCAAAAAATGGTTCTGTGGTAGGAAATGACTTTAAACTAAAGGTTAAATAAAATTTTACTGATGTTATTTTAAACTGATCGCTCAAGACAGTAATTTCTTTGGAATTGTCCTTAGTTCAATTTGTTCTCTACTTCTGTTTTTGTTTTTGTTGTTGTTGTTGTTAATCTTCAGTACCCCCTTTATTTCCCTGATGGTCATACTTTCCTCTCCACCTGCTTCTGTCAGTCTCCCAAACCAGATCCTCTGTCCAGGATCTATCCGTGGTTGTCTTATCTTTCACAGAGGTCTGTGTGATTGGGAAACTTCCTTGTTCTTTTACCCCTCTCTCGCATGATTATCTTTTGTTCTATCACCAATCAGAATGAAAGGCAAGTATAAATTTGGTTAATTGTTTCTATCATGGGTCTTAGCACTGTTGATTAAAATTCTAAATGGTGGGTGACAAAACTGTGGTGGTAATTTCAACTACTCAAGACTAAAATATCCTAAAGGTAATTATTATTTATTTCTATTACTGATCTGTCCAAAATATCTTGCAAATGATACGTATCATAATAATCTGTATCTTTATCTTGAGGAGAAATATTTTTTGTCTCGAAACAGTATAAAAGTAGTGCGTAGGGGAGCCTGGATGGTTGAGTTAAGTTTCTGTCTCAATTTCGGCTCAGTTTATGATCTCAGGGTGATGAGATGGAGCCCCATGCTGGGTGTGGAGCCTGCTCAGATTCTCTCTCCCTCCCTCCACTTGCACACATGCTGTCTCTCTCTCTAAAAAAGAAAGGAAGGTGGGAAGGAAGGTAAGAAGAAAGGGAGGGAGGGAAGAGTGGCATATCAATACAACTCTTTCAATGTTTTCTAGCCACTCTATCTATAAAAATACCCATTTTAAATTAAGCATACACCTGTTAATGCCTTTGCATTAGTGTTATAATTAAAGTACACTTTGAAACTTCAGCCATGAATATACTGATACTCAAATTTTTCTTTATTAGTACTAATAACAGTTCTCACAATTGTTACATTCCTACAAGCCAAACTTGTTCCCTAAATTATGATGATAGTGTATTCTAGAAAACAGTTTCAACAGCTAACGTAAGTACTCTAGATAAAATGAGTGTCTCTAACACACATTCAAGTGTGTTTACATACAGAAGTTTAAAATTTGGTAGTAGGTAAATTATAATAAGGTGAGGTGAAACAGATTGAAAGGAAGGTTCTAATTTTAGTTTTTTCAAATGGAATTTAATTCAAGAGCTAAGGCACATTTTATTTAAAAAAATAAGCCCTCCTTCATACTTTTTCATGGAAAGTTGCCTATTAATGCTAAATGCATTTCTCTGTCATTTGATCTGAGAGTTCACCACAACCCTACTTCTTTAGGATGCCTAAGAACCAGAAAAATGAAAGATTACTCAAAGATATCAGGTAACTGAAAAATGGAAATTTTGTTTAACATTAAAATAAAGACCTTGTCAGGGAACACTTTCAAAGATTTTGAGAGTCATAGCCATAAGTTCAACAGCCAGTATTTGTATATTTCTATTAAGTAAAACATTACATAATGTTCTGGAGAAAGACGTGGAGAAGCCAGGAAGAATCCTTCATTTGAAGAGATTAGAATTTAAAATGGAAAATAGAATGTCATAATATTGTTAATCAAAGAAGGGGTAGAGGTAAATTCTGTGGGGTTGAGAATTTTTGATATAATACCAGTTTGTTTTAAACTGTTCTACAAGACAGCTTCCATTTCTTTAACTCTTATAACTATATAATGAGAATTGTAGGTTGTTCTCAAATCTTACATGTAATCAGAACAGCTTTTTGCTTCCCACCTCAAGGTCAGCCTCAATATGGAATCACATAAGAAAGAAATCAGATCTGAGGAAATGACTTCTAAAATAAATTGTTGTCTATCCTCTTAAAGAAGGCAATGAAGGCACAACACATTTGCACACACACACTGTAAATCTTCTTTAAACTAACTCCTTGTCCAGTGCTTTCTCTAGGGTCTCAGACATCAAACAACTGTTTCGATTTTTCTTCTTTTTAAAAAATACTGGGTACTTTTTCTAAACCTTTTCATTTTGGAATAATTTTAGATTTCAGCAATATTGAAATGGGAATATAGAGTTTCCCTCTATCCCATGAAGTTTTCCCTAATGTTAACATCTTACATTGCCATGTCATATCCGTAAAAACTAAGAAGTCAACACTGGTACGTTGCTTTTATCTAAACTCAAGACTAATTTACATGTTGCAGTTTTTATATTAATGTTCTTTTTCCCTATTCCATGATGAATTTCAGTATACCACCTTGCATTCAATCATCCTGCCTCCTTTAGTTTTCTCTGATCTGTGGCATTTTTTCCACCTTTCTTTTTCATGTTTTCAACAGTTTAGAGGATTACTGGTCAGGTATTTTGTAGAATGTCCTTTGATGTGGTCTTCTCTGATATTTTTCTCATGTTTAGTCTGGGGTTATGGGTTTTAGAAAATAACACATGGGTGAATTCCCTTCCTTATCATATATTATGATGTACTTCTTATCATATGATATATCGGGATGATGTTAACATGATCATTTGAGTAAGGCCATGTTTCCTAGGATTTCTCCTCTGCAAACTATTATGCTTTCTGTTTCCATACTCCATTCTTTGGATGAGTTACTAAATCCATCACATCACCCACACGCTTGTGTGGGTATGGTATGATGGTGGTGAAGGAGGTTGGGGAAATATGCTCTTAGGAGTGTCTACATGAGTATTTGAGATTCTTTTGCAAATAATGATTGCCTCTTTCCCATTTGTTTTATTTCGTTATTTGTTTATGCCAGTGTGTATTCATATAGATCTGTTTTATATCTTGGGTTCCAATCTTACATCATTGTACTGGGTTGAATAATACCTCTGAATGTTCCTATCAACCCAATTCTATGAAAGTAACTTTATTCAGCAACAGGGTCTTTGCATATTTAATCACGTTAATGTGAGGTCATGCTGAATTAGGGTGGATCATCAATCCAGTATCAACCATGTACTTTATGATGAAGGAATTTGGCAAGTTCACAGGAGTGAAACATCATGGCAGAGGCAGAGATTAGAATGATGTGGCCTTACAAACCACAATACCAAGTATTGCTTCCACCACTAGAAGCAAGAAAGAGATGAGGAGAAATCCTCCCCAAAAGCCTTCTGAGAGAGCACTGCTCTGCTAACGCCTGGTTTTCAGATTTCTAGACTCTAACTGGCAGAAAATAAATTTCTGTTGTTTTAAGCCACTCAGTTTGTGGTAATTTGTTATGACAACCTACAAAGCCAATAAAATTATGCTGTTTGTTTTGTTGCTCAAATTGTTCCAAGTTTGACCATTGAGAGAGCATTCAGTTTGGCACTTACATCCTTTTGACATGTCTCATCCCATGCTGGATTTTTATACTCATTTTCCTCTCCTCTTTTGTCAAGCTTCTCTGACTTCTTGTATATCATTTTTTCTCTCTTCCAGATACTACCATCTCCTCTGTAGGTAGCAGAAGACTGAACTTTCCCCCTAGTCTTCTTATTATCCTCTCTACCTGCCACCCAGGTAGAGAGGATAGTACTGACAAGTTAAGTCAACTTCCTTTCCAGAAAATCATGAAAGGGGAGCAGTAAGAAGATGCCATAAGTGATGTGTCTTCTAGCAGCTTTTTTCTGTATCTGTCACATAATCGGTAGGCCCCATATTTAACGGGTTATCTTTCTGATGACTAAATATTTAATATTTACTGATTTAGTTTTTTATTGCTTAGTCACAAATCCAGACTTCTCACTCTTTCCAAAATGCCATAAATAAATATTAAAAACAAGTACAAGATTTGGAGGCTTACAAATTTTAAAATTATTATACATCTTTAAAAAACTATCATGTATTATAAAATCAGACAACAAATACATGTAGCAAAATTTTCTGTGGGACACAGCATAGAGTTAGCAAGGAGAAATCAAGCAAAGTAAAATGTTCTCCTTCTACTTGACCATGATCTCATTCAAGAATTCCAACCAATGATTTTTTTATGAAATTTTATTAGTGCAATTATCCTGTAGCAAAATGGATAGACAAAATATTTACATCTTTTTGTATTGCTGTCCAATTAACAACACAACAGATAGATTTCATTCAGTCTGTAGGAAATTAGCAAATTAAGCACCAGGGGAATAATCCACAAACTAGATAATTACGTAAATTGATTAAAAAATCCACCATCCTGAGATTCTTCTTGATAAATGGAAAAGTAAACAATTCAAATCCCACCATCCTGATATAGGAAGGAAATGTAATGATAGCAGTTTTTCTCATATTTCATGTACATGTCATCCCTATTGTATGACAGCACAGCAAAGATAAAGGACTAAAAAAACGGGGAAAATGTCATGGGAACAAAATTGCAAATTAGAGTAAAGAAAAGGTTTAATTTTTCATGAATCAGTGCAAGCCCCGTATTTAGCCATTATCCCTATTTTTTTTTTCCCTCCAGTGAACTCACTGAAGAGCTTTATTCTAACCCACACTGAGGCTTGTCTAATTCATGACTATACTATCAGAAGCTTAGAGGGTCCAATTTCTATTTTATTTCTTATATAAGAATGGCTAAATTTGAAAGCAAAATCAAATATTCAGTAAAAACTCATGAAAACTCATTAAATTTTTCAGAATTTTTAGAGTTTCTTGCTATTCTCAGATTAGTTATCTACCCCGAATCTCAAAGAAATATACGTATTTTGAGGCTTTACTTGTGAAAAGCATTGTCTCAAATCTGTGTTCCTAATGTTATGATAAATTAATATTTGTAAAGCATGTTTTTATGGATCATTGCACACAAATATGTGTTAAGTATGACATTCACTTAACCTGGAAGTATAGGGAATCTTCCTAGAATATTATGTAAATCTAGTATATTGGTAGCATGTGTTATGTCTACCCAGTGTACATGGCATTGCGCTCTGGCAGCCGTGCACACAGAGAAAAAGGATTGAAAAATCATATTTGAAGGCACTTTAATAAATCAAGAAATGAAGAAGCATGCAACAGAGCAGTTGCCAGAATGCACTACAAGAAAATGCCTTATGTATAATTATATAAATGTCCAGAAAGTTTAGATTGTGATCCAGTAATCGAAGAAGGATGTGCACAGAAATAATAATGAAAATAACTCCATAGTGCTTAAAAGTTGTCACTCATTCTATTATAGCTGATTACCTGATGTCATATAATCTGAGCCCATAAATAATCTGAGTCCATAGTCAAAGTATTCTAAGACAAGGCTGAGCATACATAGTATTTTCCTGAAATGCTGAATTCTATATGAGGAGGGATGAATCATAAGGTATAATATATTTGAGATCTATGATATATGTTATTATTGTTGTTCTCAATTATCCACTCTTTTACCTCAACTTGTATAATTCCCCCCACTCCCAATTTACCATGCCTTTCTGTAGGTAGACACTTTCCTACCTCATTGTCAGGATTAGCCATGTGACTTGTTTTTTTGCCAATGAGAGTGACATACACCCTCTCAACTGAAGTCTTAAATGTGCTTGCATGGTTTGGTTGGGTTCTTGCTTCTGTCCTCTTCCAAAACAACAGCATATCCCAGTTAGAGGCTCCCTTCAGCCTAGGTTCATAGAATGAGAAGACACATGGAGAAAAGCTGAGGTAACTTGCAAACCATCAGGCAAAAAATTAACGTCTGTTGTTGTAAGTTACTAAGATTCCAGAGTTACTTGTTAAAGCACCATAAGTTACTAATATAACACAAGAGATAATTTTACGGTCAGTAGTTGTATTCTAATCATCCAGGACCCTCCATCAACTTACTGTCCCTCTGAATAAATATAAATTAATGAAGGTGGCTGCTCAGAAGTTTAAGATGGTCATACCTCCTGACTCTTACCCATGGATTTACCTGTTAGACTCCACTGTCTGGGGATACTTTGGCTTTTAAATCACTTAAGATTTTATACCTCCATTGAAGCGTTCTCTCTAAGATATTTTGAGATGTGAAGTTTCTAGGCTGAAATGCTTTGTTTTGGGATTTTTTTATTTGGGTCTGTCTTTATTTATAGACTATTCTGAAGGAGTAACACCACACTGACATTGAAATGTGTCAAACCTCTGTTCCTGCCAGATGTAAAGCTAGAATTCTACCTGGACCTGTGTTTCCTGTGTTTTTCTCTTATTAAGAGTACAGGAGGGTCACTTAGACTGTAGAGGAGAACATCTACGAAATCCAAGTTTGAGGTGGATTCCAAAGGCAGTATACATCAAACTAAAGAGATCTGTGTGCAAAAGGAAGCTCAGTAAAGGTTTTATGGGAGGGAATAACAAAATTATTTCTAGTTTTTAGATGAATAATTCTAGTCACAAAATGGTGCCAAAAGTGGTATAGCACGAAAATTGTGGCAGGAAAATAGGAAGCTTTTCCAAAATGTGTAGTACAGGCAAGCCGAATTTTCTGAAGGCATGAAGTACAACAATAGTAGTGACGATAGACAAACACACATTTGGGATATTTTAATGTGATCTCGCCAACCAGAATAAATTCAATGTGGTGGCAGTAGCATTGTTGCTTTAATTAAATATATTGCACATTTGACAATGTAATAAATGAAAAGTGATCCAAAAGATGCTCTATATGTGAGATGATGTTATTCATTAACCACATAATAGTGTGTGTGAAGTGAGCAGAGAGAGGAAAGACTAAATAACTCCAACCTTTTAGGAAGAGAAAATACAAAAAAGGAAAATAAAGGGTGGTTAAAAGTGACTAAGGTTGCTAAATAACACACATTATATGATTGGACACAGTTCTCTATGAGATACTATTGTGGTAAAAATTGAAAATGACAGATTATGTCTCTTTTAGTCATAAAGGAATTAATTTGGCTTATTTATTCCTAGCACTATGAAAAATAACCTCATTCCTATAAATTTCAGTGTGGCAGTTTGACTAAATGAAATTGTTATTACCCACATTTTATTTCTGAATAGTTAAACATTAACAAGTTAGTCAAGTAACTGAGGCAACAGAGTTTAGGAGCATTTAGAAAAGAATGTTTTTATTTTTCTTTTGAGGACCACAGGTCTAGAGAAACTGGGGTTGAGGTCTCAGGCCAGGGTGAAATCCTTTGGGTTCAACATTTGTGATATGAATACTAGTAAAGAGTAAGACCTTAAGGTTGAGAAAATAGTGAGTCAGAATGGAGAGATTCCAAACTAATAATCATAGTCAGCAAAATCTAACATCCTGACTCTCTGCTTAAAGGAGATGATGACTCATTAATTATACGGAGCAACTCTGAATAGTTTTCACACATTTCTGTATTCTAACCCATTTTACCCCTCCCTACGTGAGGACTGGACGTGAAATGTGGGGTTAAAAGTTCCTTAAGGGAGGGAGGGAGGTGAAGGAGGGAGTGGGGAAGGAAGGAAGGATGGGAGGGAGCAAGGAGAGAAACCTTCCACTTAGGCATTACGTTGTAAATATACTAGTTCCAGTGTTAAATAGTCTTCTCCTGAGGGTGGCCTTTGGATCACTTTGTTGTTTTTTTTTTTTTTTTAAAGATTTTTATCTATTTATTTGACAGACAGAGATCACAAGTAGGCAGACAGGCAGGCAGATAGAGAGGAGGAAGCAGGCTCCCCGCCGAGCAGAGAGCCCGATATGGGACTCCATCCCGGAACCCTGAGATCACGACCTGAGCTGAAGGCAGAGGCTTAACCGACTGAGCCACCCAGGCGCCCCTTGATCACTTTGTTAATTGAAATTTTCTTTCCTTTTTTCAAAAACCAAAATGAAAATCTCAAGTTTAAATAGGTAGGAAGTAAGAGAACTGTCTTTTACGCCAAATGTGGAAGATACACAGAATTGTATTCTAGGCACTGTTTCCAATTAACGTTTTTGATAATTCTGAGGCAGGCCCTGAAAAAAAAAGAGGTAACATTTATCACAGAAAGAGCTATCTTGACTTTTATGAAACCCCTAGTGTACTTGGGGGGCTTCTCGTGGCAGCAGCCTACATTGGTGGAGGACAAAGTCATTTTCTGGTACAAGAGACTGCAAGGGGAAATACAGGGTGGGAATACAGAAGTAAGCTGGGGAATATAAATGCAGTATTCCAGTACTAGATAATCTGCATTCTTATGTAAAGGTAAAATAATTACAGTATGGAGAAAGAAATACCTTTTTGTAAATAAAGAGAGCATTCTTCTTACGAGATACAAATATAACAAAATCTCCCTTTTCTTATTTCTCTCTAACATATCCATGAAATCGTCTAAAAAAGAAAAATAATCCTTAACTATTATTTGAAAGAATAACAGAAATCAAATTTCCAAAACTTAAAAGAATTTCTAGATTCTCTCACCTAATAGGCTATAGAACCCAAGAACTGTGCCTTCTGTCATTTAGATCTCTAGGCAGTCTTTCTGGAATTTTTCTTCTAGCAACGGCACCAGTAGGACTTCAGCCAGTATGAAATAAGGCCATAAACTGAGTACTTGGCACCATACTGCAAAACTAGTTGTTCTTAGTTAGACATGGTCTCTAAGTTTTAGCCAAGAAATCATCAGGGAAGATGAGGAGCGATAATAATAACTGACTTAATCAAGTTTTAAAGAACCAAGTAAAAGGAAAAAAAAAAAATGGTGAGGGAAAAAACATCTGTGCCATCTCTGATAAGGAACAACACAAAAGTAAATTTTGAAAATAGCTGCTTTTCTTTTGTAAGGAGTTAAAGACAGCAGAGTATCTGGGAAACAAAACCTGAACTGGTCAAGTCTTATTGAAGAACAATTGAAGTCATTGTTGAAAATAATTAAGTAGTGAAAATTAAATGGTCTGGCCATCAGTTCATATAACAGGAAACAGAATTAAGAAACATATGAAATGTGGAAGGTATCATAAAGAACGTGATAAAATAACAGAAGACGGTGGAAGAATGTTACCATTTTTTAAACGTCCAATGAAATTATATCTTGGGTGATGATTACCAGTGCCAATTAATATCATAAGTTGAGATACCTGGAAATCTTCTACATTATGAAGGAAGTATACAACACCAGTTACGGAGACCTTTTGCCAAAAACTCAATCTTGAATCTCATTGAGCCTAATGATTTAATCCCAATGCAGTAAGAAATATCTGATTATGGGAAATTCTGTGAAAGAAGTAGTACAATGTCCTCAACAGATCCATTGGAGAGAAAAGAGAAAATAATAAATTAGAAAAGACTTAACCAACTCTAAATCTAAACTGAATCTAAAGTTGTTATCAAGTCAATGCAAGCATATAAGGGAAGGCTAATCTCAGAATGCTTAAAGCAAGATAGTAACACATAAATGCCACACAAAACTCAATTTTCATTAATTTATGACTGGAGTTAAGGAGTGAGGGAGTTTGGGGAGGTGCGGAGCTTCTTTCTCCTCTGCAGGTTGGGGTTCTAGCCACCTAACACTCCTGGTCTTTCCATTTCCCAGATTATACAAAAGCTGGAGCAGTTGAGGCAAAGATTTAATTGTGGGAGAGAGGAGGAGGGCCACAGAGGGCAAGCTCCTTGAGTCTTTATAGCAATGGGCTAACAACAATATCACTGCTTTTGAATCCACGAACAAATGTGTTTCATGGACTAGGGAAATTCTAATTTAAATTGTGAGCTCCATTCCTAGATGGACAGTTATAGACTAGCTAACTCAAATCCACTTTACATTCAGTATTAGGAAGGAAAAGTTTAGAGAGTAATCTAAAATTAATGTAGCCTTTTGCATAAGGCTCAAAAATTACCTTCCATTTTGTTCCGAACTGGTTAATTACATATGAGAAGGAAAACTGCCTTCACAAGTGTATTAACTATGCCTAGGCAATTCCATAAGAGACAGTGGAAATAGTCTCGGTGCCAGAGATCTGAAAGTGCCAGCTTAGAAAGAGACTGTGGTCTTTGTGGCTGGAAGGTCACTAGGTTCATTTCTGCAGTACAGAAAAGAGGGACCAGAAGGAGACAGGAATTCAGATGCTCTCCATATACTGTGTAGAAAAGAAAGAACTTTGTGAAAGACCTCACAATGGGGATGCTACCAAGTTGTATTCTGCCATACAAACATATGGAAGAATGTAATGATGGCTCAAATGGAACTCTGAGAGGAGGAATTATGAATAAGTGGATTAAAAACCCTACCATATGCTGAATGCATAATGCCAAACTTAACCTTTTGTTGGGAGAGTTTTCCCAACTGTGTTTCTTCACTTTAATTTCTTTGAACTTGATCTCATAAGGGCAGTGTAATTTAGTGCATGCTTTTTTGTCTTACTCCAGAACCTCTGGGTGAGTGAGTTTGCTTCATTCAGAGGTTCAGCATTAGGAAGCATACTAGAATACAGGTATAACCCAATTCTTCGTTGAATAGTTGCTATTGAGATGCTATTTTGGTTGTCATCTCTGTCTTTCTCCTTGTATTATTTCTCAATTTGTTAATGAATATGACAGGGAATATGCAGTTGCTAATCATTCATGTCCTCAAATACTAACCTACGTGAAGGCAAAAGAAAGATTTTCCCATTTAAAGTATGCTTTCAGGTAACTGACCACACCAAATTAACTGTTCCTACAGGACCATTAAGAGCATTGTCCAGATATCTTTCAACAAATGTGCCTTTAAAAGAGAATACTGAGGTAGAAAATAACCAGTAATTACTAGTGAGACCAATCAAAAAATCGAAGATAAATAATAAAAAGAATTAAAGGATGCTTAGTTTATAAACAAATACTTATTGACAACATGCCATGCTAAGCTGAGGAAATAGTGTTAAACAGACATAGGGATACCTGCTCCCACAGAGTTTAAATTTTTGCTAAAGAAAAATACTAAAACAAAATAAAAGTTAAATAAAAATGCCAAGAGAGAATACCATAGTCTTCTGCATATCTGAATTGGGAAACAGAAACACTGTCAAACTACTTGGAACAAAAAGGGTAATGTGTTGAAGGAATAGGGGGAGGAACTGCTCTTTGTCTACTGAAGTTACATGCTATTTAAGCTCTGTAATTTTTCTAGAGAGGAGTTTTTTTTCTCTTTTCTCTTTCTGGACTGCCCCTAATTCAGTATGTGTATGGTAGACAATGAATGCCCCAGCCTTGGTTCTGAGTTCCAACATCCAACACAGATTAAGTGTTCTCTTTGAATCACAATTCCCAGTTGACACATAGGAAAATCTGTTTTACCTGAAATTAGGGGTCCAGTCCTCCACACGACAAGCCAACAGTGACTGGGGGTTGGGTGGGGGGACAGTAGAATCCTGTGAAACTGTCATGGAGGTTAGTCCCCTTGGCAGACTTTGCTACTTGCCTATGCAGGATCTATTTTCTTCATCTTTATTTTTATAATAAAATCCTGATTTTGCATGGGACAACAACATGTCCAGATAAAATACAAGATTCCTTAGGCTCTCTTATGGTTAAACATAGCCATTTTAAAGGGAAAGACTTAGAAGGTACATACCTTTTGTCTTTGGCTTTAATAGTCTTCTTCCCCAAAATTCAAATAAATGGCTGGTAGTGTCTAGCCATTTCACAAGCTTGGAATGATAAGCCCAATGGCAACAGATCATTCCAACTCAGCTGAGTAGAAAGCCTAAGGGAGACCACATCATTAATGTCATGGAAAAGCCAGCATAAGAGCCCTGGACTTCTCCCCTTCTGAATATAGTGATGTGACAAAAATAAACTTTTGGTTTATTTAAGCCATTGTGAGCTGTTTTCAGCCACAGGTAGCCAAGTGACTTAAGTTCTGCCCCTTGGTGATCAGTTTATGATGTCTAGCTATAACAGAGAAGTGGATCTTGACTGGCTCAGCAATCCAAAGAAGACTTACTTTTAACAAATGGTAGGGATAGCAACAGTAATAAGAATATGGAAAGAAAAGTATCAGTGTCGAGTATACAGATAAAAATTAAAGTATCAGTGTCGAGTATACAGTGAAAAATTAAAAGAGCAGGGAAAGAGGTTGTACAAATGCACAACATGTTTTATGCTCCATAAAAGTTTATACCAGTATATGTAGTGTGCATAAGGATATTTGCATAATGCCTCATGATAATCAACGTATTGTAAACATCAAAGGCTGTGGTAGAAAAGGAAGTATCAGTTAAATCTAACTAATAAAATTATGCAGAAGATGACAAAAAGCAAACCTTATACAAAGATGAATGGAAATAAAGTACAAACAAAATTAAAAAATTAGATTAAATAGAAAAAAAACTAACTATGTATAAGAAATGGACCCAGAGCAAAAAAGAATCCACATAGCTAGAATAATGGCAAATATTTATACAAAATAAGTTTTGTATAAGTCTGTTATATGAATGTTAATATTATCAAACAACTTAGAAATTCATGCAAAAACACTAAAGGAGTTTATTATTTTGGTTTGAAAAAATTATAAAGGCCAAACATAAATAAATACCCATGCACCAAACAATATAGCACCCAAAAGAATTAAGCAAAAATATTTAGAAATACAGTATTTGTAAAAAAACAAAACAAAACAAAAACACCAACCATAAACACCAAGTTTTATTCTCCTGTCCCATGCAAAATCAGGATTCTGTGGCACATTAACCATGCAAAATTAACCTTTAGAGAAACCTCTAGAGAAAATTAAAAAGCTAGGATGAAGAAAGATTATGTTGTGGTATAGATCTCCTGTGGAATCCTGGACCCAGGTCAAATGCTTTGGAGTTCTGAAGACTCAAAAATTTCTGTTTTTGAAATTAAGGAGGAATAAGGAATAGGAGAAAGGGAAATGAGAGGAAGAGGAGCAGGTGGTAGGGAAGGGGCGGTGGGAGGAAGAGAGGGAGAAGAGGGAGGAAGAGGAAGAGAAGAACCTAATCCAGGTCCTGTGTTATGACCCTTATGTATGTTATTTCATCATATCCTCCCATGTGCATATCCCTATTAATAACAGAAGAATGAACACACTTTCAGAGATAACTAATTTGTCAAGGATCATACAGAGTGTTTGGTTTTGAATGTCATCATGGTTTTTTATAATATGTGAAATTTATTTTGGGGAGGCTACACTAGTTTGAAAAAGTCAAGACAAGTAAGGAAAACAAAGTATTAAGGTGTGAGGAAAACAAAGTATTAAGGTGTGAGGGTGATAACTTCTTGACTGGAGAGACAAAGTGGTTTATTATCATTGGCTTAAAACCTGATAGATATTAATGATTAGTTTGCACTTTAATGACCATGCACTTAAATGTGAGCATTTTGAGAGAAACTGTTTCTAGGGTTGTTTGCTTTTGTTTTCCATCATCATAAGCATGAAATACAGAGAGGAAAATAGCTTTAAGTAAATAAAAAGTTATTCAGTTTATACAAAAATTGTACAATCCAGGCTAAAATATATCTGACATCGGAATCTTTTCACTTTCATAAAAGTAACTATTTGAAATCTTTTGAAGCATTATTCTCTTCAAACATTTTGAAACAAAAAATTTGCCTTTTGATAGGAACTATGTGTTTCATTATAAAGATGGAACATGATGTTCTGGCTTACATATTCTCTGCAGAAGGAGGTCCTTTTTTGTACTGAATTTTTAGCATATAGTAAAGATCCAGATTGTAAAAAATTAATTTCAGGCATGACAGACTGGAAGTATATATTGAACAGATCTGGGAACAGAAATGATGCAAATGCCTTTCTTCCAGCTTCTGAAAATTATGTAATGGACCAGAATTTCAGGATAGACTTCTGTTTGAGTGAAGCATGGACTCTTAATCAAAGGAGAGTACCAAAAATGACTTTGGAAAGCAAAAGTATAAGGCAATTTCCCACAAATGGTAGTTCCATTGCCATTGTCTCTGGAAATATCACTGTAGCTAAGCAATAGGATATTCACATATATTTTAATTATTAGTGATGGTAGCAGAACTATGATAGAAAAAATTTTCCTGAATGAGGAAGAGTAGTAAAGGAAATTGACTCATGAAAGGAAGAAGACCAGTGATGCATTAAAAGCTAGAAATAAAAATCAATGAAATTGTTTTAACTCTTCACTATGCTGCTATTATGTTTTAAAATATTACACACTTGTTGGGTCACAGTCAGGATGGTAACATTTATATTGCCTATACAGTGATTTATATGTTATTTAGTGTTTCTACCTCAAAACAAATGAGAATGCGCATAAATAGGCTGATAAAAAATACTTGAAAGATTTGTGCCTTCCTATCATTAAGCCATTTAAAGTACGACAGTTGCACAGAGTGCAATGAATAGTAGTAGATGCTTGTTAGTATAAAAGTTTTACCATAACATTGCAGTTGAATGACAGGCCTATACTCAGAAAAACTAATGAAAAATTAGTAATTCTAATGCATGAAGTGATGAGCTTATTTATATCAGTATGCATATTACTGAATTAGGAAGATAGTACATAACCACTATCAAAAGAGCAGATAAATGGGCTTTTAGAAAGGTACTGTTAAACCAATCAGCTTCCAAGTTGTCTACAGATTTTGTTCAATTCAGTGCAACTCAACAAATGTTTATCAAGATCCTGTTCTATGCCAGTTTTTCTCACAAAGTGTTTTTAGGAAGGGAAGGAATACCTCCCCCCAACCAAAAAAAAGAAGAGAGACATGACAAATCCATCATTCAAGAAGTATAAACAAAATGCTGTGGGAATTTACAGGGATTTAAAATGTGTGAAGCATCAGGAAAGACTTCATAGCAGGGCTGGCGTTTGAGATGGTACATTAAAAAGGTCAACAATTCGACATGGGGAGTTAGGGCGGGGGGCAGGAGCATTACTCAAGGATGAAAGCCAGTATAAGTCTACTCCCATAAAAATGCTTATAATAAAACTCAATAAAGTCATTAGCTCACTTTGACTCAATAAGTAGAAGGCAAATGATCTGTAAGAGAGAGGAAGTGATATTAAGTTATACACTCAGGAGACTGACCCTAAGTAGCCAGAACTCATGAAAGAGCAGCTTGTACAAAATTGATTTTCATTTCCATCTCTATCTCTAATCCATTTCCATCATCTATTTTTTCTATCAATTCCTATTTTCAACTATTATATGTGTATAAAATAACTCCTACCTAATTTTGTCTGTGATAGAATAGAGCTACAGATGTGTATGTGTGTGTGTTTTACAGAAGTCTGCGGTTCTCAAAATACCACCCCCAGATGTCATGCCAGAGCATTTATAATGCTTCAAAGCTCACTCTGTGAAGTGCTTTCACAGAAATTTTTCAGAGTGACCCTGCCTAAACTCATGTCTTTAAGATAATATGTAGGTGAAATTCTATACCACAGAGACTCCCAATTTAAATATAAATTCACATTTCTCTTACCTGAAAGCAGTCAACCCCAAGGATAAGAATTGTGTTATGGAAAAACCAATTTAAAAGAAGTATAATGAATCTCCTTTCCATGTTTACTAAAATAAGCAGAAATGTGAAATATTAGTTGAAAAAATAGGGAGGGGTGAAGGCGGGGGAGTCTGTGTAACTGGTTTATTTTAGGATCCACTTAAAACCAAAATATTTTTATATTTTTAATCACAGAAACATATTTTTTAATTTAAAATTACGGATGATATCTTAAATTCCTATTTCTTCCTCATCTTCCCTAAACTTTCCTGAATAAATAATATATCTTCCTCACTAAGTAGGTTTTAATTTCTCTAGTGTATTTTATGTAGATCTAAGCTGACATCTTTATTTCATTTTAAACAGTAATTTCCTTAAAAAAAAAAAAAAAAAACCTCTTTTCAGTCCTAGAATTTTATTTCACATGGAATAGTAAATTGTCATATACTACTTGTTGGGGTAGAAGTTCATACCTGTTCTTGAATAACTTTCTCCTTCTCTACTCTACTTATTTTTAAATGGAACTCCTTCCTACTCCCATTTCTTCATGTTTGCTTATACACTGCCTCCTCCAAGAAGCCTCCCAAAAGAAAACAAAATAATAACAACTATAGCTCTTTTTTGCTTTCATATGATAGACACTGAACTAAATTCTTTGCATCTCTTATTTCTTTTAATACTTTAAGAAAATCCTCCTCTGTGGGTAGTATTGTCATTCCCATTCATAGATGAAAAAATCGAGGCTCAGCACTGTTCACGGAACATTCAAGATGTCAGATTCTGAAGAGTATGCTCTTTGTATGTTTTCTTTTCCTCATCCTTTTACTTGTGTGTGCATGCAGATATGTGTGTGCACAAACATACACGTATATCGATGCATAAATGTGTGTTTAAATGTGCAGATATGTATGTATGTCTATATATAAATACATATATGTATGTGAATCTTTGCATTTCTTTTGTTGATACAGTATCTGGCACATAGTAGTTCCTCAATAAATTATTGGTTGAAGAAGAAAAGATCACTAAATTTGTGTGAACTGTACTGACACAGTTACAAACATCTTAGAGCCTTATAGTATTTTCATTCACCACTGTCCTCATGGTTGCTATTCACTAGGAATAATATTTTCTATTCATTATCCCCCTCTATATTTTTAAATTTGTTTTAAGTGAATTTACCTATTACTAAGAATAATATGTTCTGAGATTGTCATATTTGATGTTGAGTAGCAAAAATGATTACAGATTAACAATTTTATCACAAATCACCTTTTATATTAGGAAAAGTAAGAAAGAAATATCTTTAGGGATCTTCTTTTTCAGTTGATACTAATTAGATTTCTTTAAACCAAGTTTAAAGCTCACACTGTTCTGGCTTGATAGTGCCAAGTGATAATCCAATGTGACATACATTTCCTATAGCAATAACATTTTGGCAGATAAACTCCCCAATGAGAAACAACCATTTCTATGCTTAGATGAATTTTGTGATAAAACGCAAATGCAAAAAAAAAAAAAAAGTAACAGAATTAAAAAAGAAATACTCTACAGTATAATGAAACTCCTTTCCATGTTTACTAAAAGCACCTAAATTCACAGAGGGTAAAAATATTGAGTATATAATAGCCGACACGTCATAGGTATCTCATTGTCCATGGAAAGTTGATAAAATAACAGATTATTATTTACACTGAAATTCATTCCTAGAAATCTTGTAACCTTTCCCTTCATTATGCAATACTGTCTTGGACCTGGGAATCTAGAAATGTGGAAATTATAACACTTTGACATACCATGTAAATGAGGTATCGCTGTAACATGCTATTTAAATAAAGTTTGGAACAAACATTCAGTAGGGAAGTTTGGAAAACTTATAACGAGATTACCTCCTAACTTTTTTTATAAGAGTATTCTTGTATCCCCCCCCAGCCATCTTTTAATTCCAACAAGAACGTACAGCATGCCAATTTAGTTCTCTAGCAGCAAAGCCACACGTTGTCGTATTGTGGCAATTAGTCAGGAGCTGAGCTTGTCGTTTGAGCCTCTGCTTTTCTTCATGTAGATAGTATTCGACTTGGAGGATCTTTGTCTTTCTGATGGAAATACCTGAATTGGATATTATCAGTCTTCATCAACAAGATTATTCCCCATCATCAGTTCTGAAATCAAGGCTAGTATAGGATGGGTAGTGAAAGTTTCCATGTTGGTCTCCACGTTTTATTTATTTTCCACATGTTGTTTTCAAGATTAATTGCAAGACCTGGACAACTGGATTGTCTGGAAAGCTTTAGGATAAATCCAATGTAAAGGTTTCTTTTAAAAATGTGAGCTTATTTTTAAAAGATCATGGCTGTCGTGGCACAAACTGGCCACAGTTAGGGATGTGGCCCGGGAAAAAAAGAGAACAAAATGGAACTATCTAATCTTTAGAAATGAAGTCAGTATCTTTAGAACTGTATTGTTCGTAGAGTAATGTATTTGCTAAGGAGTTAGAGACAAAAACTCTTTAAAAATAAGTAAGATGTAGGTTGGAAGGGTAATTAAAAATTTCAACTCCCTTATTTTATAATCTCTGCCAGACAGGCCAGATCTTACCCAAGATATGTATTTAATAAAATACATGTTTGTCTTTGTACAGTTCCACAGCTGTCAGAAGGTACTATAGAGACCTTCTCCGACATCTGAGTGCCCAATTGGAGGCACCCTAAACTCTGTTTTTTTCTCCACTTTCTAAACTTTTTGAATTCTAATCACATCTCCCCATCCCTTCTCTTCAGGTTTTCCCTTTTGCTTCTTTTTCCAAATTTCTTTCTATAAATGAGTGTTGAATGTGAAATCTCTTTCTGTAAAAAATAAATTATGTAAATCTAATGGAATAAATAAAGTTCCACCAGGCTAAAGACCAGAGAGAGCAAAGAACTATCCACAGAAGTATTTGGCAAGGGAGGCCCAGACAGTCCCTCCCTCAAGAAAAGCCAATGCATCTCCTCAGAAACTATTTCAGTCACCATGTGTTCTCTAAATAGCCTTCTGAAGAATTTCCCAAGGAGATTTCTTCCCAGGGCACTTGGGAAAGGTTCCTTCTATTAGGGTGGGCTTTTGGGAAGGAGTGGATGAAAGAGACCATTAGGTCAGGTTACTAAAGATAGCCTGCCATACACTTTAATCCTGAAAGGGGTGGGGGGGGAAGTAATGAAACAGTGGAAGGCTTTCTGAATAACAGTAGGCAGTTTTCAAATTCAACTCTGGCTATCCCATTGCCAGTGCATATTTACATCAGATTATATAAAGTTATAAATAGCATACCTTCTAATGTTTTCATTCCTCAAACTGTTTCCCACAATAGTGCCCTATCTCTTATGAAATTCGTAACCTTTCTTATTACATGAATAGAGGAGTAAAAAGCAAATTCTTATCATTTTCATAGCTCTTAGGTATATGCAGTATAGAAAGCCATTTGTCAGTTTCGTTTGCCCAAGTATTTTAAATTGATGAGTCGTTTTTAGAGGAAAGCAATAGAATCTAAGTTTAGTCTCCATTTGTGCTCTTTGCCAGTTTCCAGCAGAGCTGGCTGAGAGAAAGCTGAAGGGCACTGATTTAAAATCGGAGTGAATAGGTTAAGTGGCTGCTCTTCCCTAACACAGAGTTCACCAAAGGCACATTTTAATTTCTTCTGTTTATCATTTACTTATAATTATAGGCTTATTTGTGCCTGGTTGTTTACTTTATTGAAATGTATTTAAATTTCATATTTTAAATGAAATATTTCTGTGTGATATTACCAGCTAACCCCAATTTCTAGCTGTTCATCCTTTAATTTTTATTTTGTTTTTGTTGTATCTGTGGTCAAAGGTATAACATTAGATGCGGCAGCTTTGTATTGTTTTGTGTGCCTATGTTCAAAAATTTAAAATACTTTGATATTAGGTAATTGCTATCTTCAATTGTAGAAATATATGCCTTGTATTCTGTCTACTGACCTCTGAACGTATATAAACAGAGGTCCTTCACCTTGAACACACTTTCCAATGAAAGATTTTATTATGTTTATGACTTACTATTTTCATCCAACAAATGGTCATATTTTTATATGTTTTCTGGGGGCCAGAGGAAATCGTCTTTCTCCACAAATGTCTATAACAACATTTTGGATCATTTTGCTTCTTTTTTCTGGTAGTATACATCTAAGGAAAATTCAAGGGAAGGTGATTCCTAGGATTTTTATCCATTGATTAGATGTTACAGGTTTAGAGGAAGTACTGACAAAATTTTGTCTTATATTTTAAAATAAGGTTTTTTTTTTTCTTAAATCTTTTTTATCATCTCTGGCCTGTATATACTAGGAAGCTGTTTTATTATACCTTATATCTATTTGATTACATTCATTTTTATGTTTTATGAAAATATCAGACTTAAACATTATTGAAAAATTTCTTTCCTATCTTAAGATTGGGGAAGTCAACCACTGAAAAGCATATGTTTTACTCTTTTCCTTTTAATAGCTCAGAAAAGGTATGTTCTCCAGATACTACTTAAAATTTGATGAATATTAGAACATCTCTGGAATTTGTTTTTCTTTTGATAAGTTTTAATTACCAACACGACTATCATTTCAGTTTCCACTGTAAGCTAATATTGTAAAAAGAGAGAATTAATCAAGATACCAAACCTAAAGAGATCTTAAATTTTGCAAATTCTATAGTGAGATAATCAGATAATACAGATTTTAATAGCTGCTATCAGCCTCTATTTATGGCTATTAATTTTAAGATCAGAAATCATGAATCAGAAAGTGTTAATAACTACCACCTTCAGGCTTTGCCATTAAACTAAATATATGAAAGAAGACCATGTAACTCTAATACTAATTCTGTACAATTCTATACTATCAAATAAATGTGATCAGTTAAAAATCAATTTAGAAAAAGTAAGATGACTGGGAGAATGTGTACAGCAAATATGAAAAACAAGGAGCTAAGTCCTATGACATGAAGTACTCATTGATTAATATGAAAAATACTAGCATGCTGGAAAAGCAAATAGATAATTCATACTAATTGTGTGAGCACATGTGTTGTATGTGAACACATAAAAGTACAAAAACATAAACAAAAATATGCAGAAATATTCCCCAAGAAGAGAGAAAAGGGAAATGGAGAATAGAAGATGTTTCAAACTTAGCTATCATGATCTGTTTCAAAAATAAATAAATCAGTAAATGAAGCTAATATCATAAAATTGTTAACATTTGTCAGCCTTTGCTGGAGGGTTCAGGAGAGCTTATTTTCTGTACCCTTCTTATGTTCCTTATCTTTAAAGTAATTTGTAATATGAAAACAATCATCACAGAATTCACAAAAGAAATTATTAAAAGGGAAAATAATTAGTAAAATCATTAATGAGTTTTTTCAACATTATAAATAACAAAAAATGCAACGAAAGGAATGATAAAAATAGGCAAAAAGTTATCAGAGACTTTAAAATGTAGGATACTCAATGTTAGCATGGGTAGGATGACAAAGCCACATTCATACAGTGCTGTGGGAGTGTAAATTGGTGTAACCTTTCTGAAAATCCATTTGGCAGTAGGTATAAAGAGCATGAAAATGTTCAGCTCACTTTGATCCAGTAATACCATTTCTGGGAATCTAGCCTAAGGACAAAAGACAAATGTGAAAATATAAATAGGTACAAATACGTTGATCATTTCTTCATTTATCTATTTAATGAATATTTACAGAGCTCCTACTATGTGTCTCATAGTGTATTAGCTACTGAGTCTGTAATAGGCATCAAGACAGACAAGGTCTCCATTGAATTTCCACTGAAGAATTTTTCTAATAACAAGAAATTGAATACAACTTAACTGTCCAACAATAGTGCAGATATTTTATAAAGATAGATACAGATGTAGATGTGGATATTGATATATCTATATTTATAATCTACATATATGTATCTGTCTACACACACACGCATCAGTGGGACAATTATGATTTTTGGTAGCAAATAATCGCATATATTGAGCAGTTACCATGTGCTAGGACCTATTTTAATCATAATTACATGTATCATCTCGTCAATCCACATAACACCCCCATGATGTCATGTATGTATTTCCTATTCTTGCTATAACAAACAAAAACCATAGTTTAAACCATAGTTTAAAACAACACAAGTTTCTTTTCTTACAGTTCTGGAGGTGAGAAGTCCAAAATACGTCTCACTGGGCTAGACTCAAGGTATTGGCAGGGCCGTGTCTTTCTGGAGGCTTTAGAGATAATTTGTTTTCTTCCCTTTTCTGGATTCCTTCTAGCCTTAGTTTATAGCACTCTCTACATATTCAAAGCTGGAAAGGTCAGGCTGTGCCCTTTTCATATGGCCACAGCTCCTGTCTTTCTCCTGCCCCTTCTACTTTTAAAAACGTTTGTGGTTACATTGGGTCTAGCTGGATAATTCAGGATAAACTACCCTCATCTCACAGTCCACTAGCTGACTAGCAAACTTAATTACATTTTCAGTTTTAATCCCCCTTTTCCATAAAACCTCATTTAGTCACAGGTTTTGGGGATTAGGACATGGACACTTTTGGAAGATTATACCACGGATATGTCCTATTTTTTTTTTTTTTATCTTCCTTTTGGATAAAATACACAGAGTAAAGAGGTGTTCGTTATTTTGTTCAAGGTCATACACTTACTAGTGAGAAATGTGGTATTCAAACTTAGCTAAACGAACCAAAACCTGACCCTTAATTACTGTTGTACTTCATAATCACTATGTTGCTAGTGTTAAACCCTTTATAATAAAAGGAAGTGTTTCAGAATAAAGATCTGTTAAGAGTTAATAAATAGCATTTACCTCTCAGTCCCAAGCATATGGATAATTTTTATTCTTCTTTATATGTTTTTGAAATTTTTGCAGTTTCTTCAATGACTATAGTTATGTCCTCTTCTGTTATCAGCCTCATTAAGTGGGGAACTGTGTTTTCTGGAAGCCCTTCCCTGGGTGTAATGTAGTAATGTGTGTGTTCTGGAAGGTGGAAAGCAAAGCACAGTCACTATACCCTGATGATCATTATTAGCCACAGGCAATGAGAGACAGAGAGCTGTAGGTGGTTTCCCATTTTTCCTTTCTCTTCTCATCTCTGTGTCTAGTTCTCCTTCTGACTGACAAACCTTCTGGTGAAAATCAGCCCTAGGCTCACTACCAGATTTTTACAGTGAACTCACAGAGTAAACAGTCAGAAAGAGGCCATAACCTTGCACATATTTCTTCACCTGCCTCCTTTGGTGACCCCAATTCTGCGGCTGGATATGCATAGCTTCTAGATTTCCATGTAAGAACCAACTCATTCACTCATTCAACTCACTTTGACAGGGATGGTTAATTTTCTCTGAAATTATGACTCCTTTTTTTTTTTTTTAAACTTATACATTTCTGGCTTCTCTCACAATTGTGGAAGTCCTAATTTCTGTAATACATTTCTTTTTCCCAGTACATGACACATAGTGCTTTGCATCTCTGATTGAATACTGACAGAGTTATTGGAATCAGAACTGGGTTGATTTTCATTATAAAAAAAAATGAAGACAGAAACATTCACTTTGAGACTGGTAGTGGAAAGGGGCTGCAAGGACATTCATGGGGTCTATGAAGATTTAAAGGATAACATAGAAATCATTATTGGAAGCTGGAGGAAAGGGAGCTCAAGTTAGGTATTGGCAGAAATATTAGCCTTACCTGTAGTAACATGGAAAACAGAAAGGTAACCTAAGGAACTCATTGATCTGGCTAAGGAGAAGGTTGAAAATGCTAACTGGCTTTTTCTGACTACATATGGCAAACTATGAGAAAAGAGGTAAACTTATGGAGGAAGTGTTTACTTTTTAGCAGAATTTAGAGGGACTATAGAGTTAGGTAAAGGAAAGTTGACCATCAAGAATAAGGATCAGAAAGTAAGAAATGGGGGCGCCTGGGTGGCTCAGTGGGTTAAAGCCTCTACCTTCGGCTCAGGTCATGATCCCAGGGTCCTGGGATCGAGCCCCATATCAGGCTCTCTGCTCAGCAGGGAGTCTGCTTCCTCCTCTCTCTCTGCCTGCCTCTCTGCCTACTTGTGATCTCTGTCAAATAAATAAATAAAATCGTTTAAAAAAAGAAAGAAAGAAAGAAAAAGAAAAAGAAAGTAAGAAATGGCCTCAGGGTAATGATCAACCCAGTGTCCTACTTGTAGAATACCAACTCAGTTGAAAGATGGAGTCATGTAAGCAGCTTGAACCCTTTACTGAGACTGGAGATTGATCTAATGATATTCCTCACAGACCCTCTCCACTAGACAAAGATGACAACAAGGACAACAAAGCTGTAAGCTCGCCTGTTAGAGCCTTTTTTCTTAGAGGGTTTTTATGGATTTTAAGGGAGCTATACCACAGCATCCTGACTCTCAGCCCACGACAGAGAGCCACCTATTTCAAAGATATATTTGATGTGCTTTTGTCTAGTAAACATCAGCAATATTCCTGAGAAAACTGCAGTGTTTTTAGGACAGTTTTAATTGTGGAGACACTGACACCTATATTAAATGAAAGAGGGTCAGTTCAAAAGAAAAATTTCATAGAGTCCCAAACTTTCTATAGTCAGAAAGCAGGGTGAAAAACTTAAACAGCTGTACACATGGGCCATTTCCTTTGGAAAAGGAAGGATGCTTCAGTGTGAGGCTGAAAACCTGGAGAGTGGAGTTTAAAACCATAGAAAAGAGTTCAAAGGAAGCAGGACTGGGCTCTAATTAAGGAGCTGGCTTTGGTGTCTTGGCTGGATTTCAGAACTATTTTGGACTGTTAACTACTACTCTTTAACTAATCTACTAATAGTTAATCTACTGTTAACTACTCCCCTCTTTCCCCCTTTTGAGTAGGGATGCCCTTTGCCGTTTCCTTGCTGCTATACATTCCCTGAGACCATCTTGCTGTGAGTATGATCAAGTTAGCTACATGGAGTGGATGAGTGGGAGAAAAGTGGCTGGGTGAGCCCCTCAGCCATGCCAGTTGTTCCAGGCAGCACCTCCAAGAACATCGTGGAGAAGAACCAAGGAATCCTACAGACAGGGAGAACAGAGGCCCCAGGCAAGCCATCCTAATCATCTGCAGATGTTAGAGCCACCCCAGCTGAGACACAGATATTGTGTAGGAAAAATAAGTCTCTTTGCTATGCCCTCCCTGAATTCATGACCCACCAAATAATGAACAAAATAAAATGGCTGTTGTTTTATTCTATTATGTTTTGGGATGGAATAAACATGTAATCATGTAATACATCATTGAAACAAATATACACTGATCTTATAATTCATATAAAAAATAAAACAAAGATGGTGAATGTCCCTTTTCCCCACTGGCTAATTTAGTAATGTAAATTTAAAAACTTAGAAAAATATACATCTTAATGTTCCTAATCAGAAGATGTCACTTGGTCTGTAATTCAAATGCTGCTTCTCCATAAGCATTTCTGTGTGGCCTAAAGGTGGAAGCTGCCTTCCCTTCCTCTTTCTCCCCATAACTCGTAACTATTTATACCATTCATCTGGCATTCTCTCTAAACTTCCCTGTGAGATGGGCATAAGAGATTTTATTACAAATTTTAAGGTACTAAGCCCTGTATTTTAGAAGATGAAAGGTATATATGGTACTGCTCCTGCCCTCAAGGAACTCAACGTCTTACAAGCTAGTCAGATGATTTGTATAAGGAAATATATGACTGTGATAAAAGAACGATGAAACTTTGTTCCATAAGGAAATTCAGAATATTATGAGGGCCTAAAGGGGAAAGTCTATTTGCTAGAGGGCAGAGATAAATGTAAATATAAGGGATATAACTGTGATAAAAATGGGATTGTAGAGGCCTTTGGCCTATTCATCTGTGGATTCCTCAAACGCCTCTCAGAATTTCAGAACATATAGAAGCTCAAGAATTGTTGAACAAATTACTGGACAGGTTTCTAATTTCTGTGTACTATAATTTTAGAAATAAATCATACGATTATCCCCTGTCCTAGGGTAATAATTTGGCAGTAGTGTTTTTAGGGTTTTTGTTTTTATGAAGCTTTTTTGCTACTAATTTCTATGAGATGTAGAGTTTACATATAACGCCTTTGTAACAGATTTAGATAAAGTAACCATAAAAGCATAAATTATTAGATTAAAAAAAGGACAGAGTTTATTGCTACTTCTCATGTAGCAATGTTTTTGCCATGTACCTAGAAAAACAGGGTCAAATGGCTTCAACATGAAAAATCCATGCAGCTTGTTCAAGATATTTTGACAGTTTCTACATTTTCTTATAATGTTATAAATTGTAATGTTTATAACCATCAGGTGAATGAGAACAGAAGAGAGAGAAAGAAAATCTAATTCAGCATAGAGCCTTTAAAAACAAAAGAATGGAAGGAGGTCCTTTATGTCACTGAGATAAATTGTTACATCCTTTTATGTTCTACATCATGGACTTCGAACACATTCACAACTTGTATGTGTCATATGGGCATGAGCTATTTCTCATCCTCCTACTCAGACTTCCTTCCTAATAGCAAGTTGTTCCAAAATATCTTGTCAGCAAGCTTTTGCTGATGCTTGAAGACAAACTTGATTCTGAAACCCTTTGCTCTTTGCAAAAGAAAGAAAAATAATCTTATTTTATTTCCAGTGTTAGAATATAAAGCAGTATCGTGGATAATTTCAGCATTTTATGAGTGCTTGAATTAAATGCAAGTAAAATACAATGGCCTATTCTTGATAAGATTTGAATTGTAAAATGGACTCTGTATCAATAGGAAACATTCCTCAAATTCCTGGTTTTCTTGATTGTTTTTACATCTTTTTTTATTCGGTCTATTTGTGTGTTTCTAGTTAAGGAAAACTATTGGTAATTATGATGACTTTGACACATTTTAGAGGAAAATATCAATTAATGTACTTAATATAACTACATTTACTTAAATCAGAGATCAGTTAAAAAAAACTATTCACCAACCCTGACCTCAGTTCATTTGAAAATTGAAAAAGGCTGTGCTAAAACTTCAGCCCAGAAACTGAACATGGCTTATGCTGACTGTTGCTTAGGCCTCAGAGAAATCCATAATCCCTCCCTCAAGTGTGGAGACAACATCCCTACCAAGTCAGCTCTCACTACCTACAGTTTAGTGTTAGACCCCAGTGTCTAGCTCAGAAGAATGACCAAGGAGTAAAGGTTGGAACCAATAAACCATTCCCTCTGTGCTGACTGATAGGCACATTCTACATTTGCAGTACTTGAGCTGGAATTTCCAGTGCAAGGCCATCAACTAGCTGGGTATAGGACACACTTTTATGATGTTCATAAAATATCTCTAACCCACAAAGAAATGGTCAGCAAAGGACAGGAAAGACATTCAGTCAATCAGTCAGTCAATCATATACATATATACACATTCATGCTTTTCAATACATTTACTTATTTACTTTTATGTTGGTGAATCAAAAAGAAGTCAATGGAAATGTGACAGAAGATAGATTGAGCAATTGAGCAAGGTTCTGAAATTAGTGCTAATGTGCAAGTAAGGGTGTGATATTGGAAAGGGTAAGAGTATCTCTTGCCTGAGGCAACAGAGAAGATTTGGATGAGTTAAAACGAAATTCTGACGTGGGGAGAGTAAAGTCTTCAGCTTACCTTCAAAAGCTCTGATCAGAAGCTAACTCTGATCTCAGTAAAGAAGTGATTCTGATTGTAGAACAAAGGGAAGGTAGAGCGTGGCTTTGGGGCACGAGGATATTGGACAGCACTGAAACATTAGAAATATATAAGGCAAATGATGGACATAAGAGGCTCAGAAATGATTTAGGACAGTAGTATAGAATTGCCAGTGAGAAAAAGATGTACAACTCCCTAGGAATTGTTTAGGGAGGGTTCATTAAGAAAATTATCAAATCGAAGGTAAAGTCAAATTTCTGTGAAAGGCAGAATAATAATGGAAAAGTGGTGGGATAGAAAAATGAATTCACAAGATTGGGAAAAGATGAGAGCAAAGGAGCCGTCAAGGTTGAAGTGTATCTAAAGAATCAGGTGTGATTTTGATAGGAATCCACATATCTATCACTGGGTAAAGCAGAGAATGTTCGACTTTTTGACCTTTGGTGATCATTGGGAGTAAGGAACTGACAGATATTGGAGTTGGGGAATAAACTAGAAGGCCATAGTAAAACAGAAAAACAGGATATGTAACCTTTGCTGTTCGCAGAATTTGTAGCTTTTAAAACCACAGAGGCCTGACTGGGGACAGGAATGTTGGTGTGATCTTGTAAACTTGCTTCCTCTGCATGGTTCTGTTGCTGATAACAGCTTCATGTTGGAAGAGTTGTTGTTGAAGGACAGCCTCTCCACACATTTGACTCCTACATGCTGTGCTCTGATATGAAGATGGAGGATGTTAAGTGCAAGAGATCCTAGGCCACCTTGCCCCAGGAATTGTGTTGAATGAATGAGCTATGTGAAATTCAATTACTTGGCAGTTTATTGGTGAAGTGAAGATTTGCGAACTATAGCGTTATATCAACTTGTAGAAATCAGGGCCTGAAATAGGACAATATTGCACAATTGCTGAGTCAGGAGGCCTCAACTATTTCCTTCCACCAAGCAGAAAAAGCAGCAACTAGTTCATCCTTAAGCCAAAACATGCATTATAGGAACGCCTTTCTTACTGATCAGACTACTCCTTTTTGTTTTAGAACATCACATGGTGGCATAATTTAAAGAGCACTAGATAGGAAGGTAAGAGTGTTCATGCCCTTAAGCTATCAAATTATCTAATCTTTCCATATCATAGTGATGTCAGAAATAGATGATCCCTGTAACTCTTTGAGGATCAACATGCTCATATTTGGATGTTAGGTAATCTTGATACTAAGATGGAGGGTAGGTTGGTACCCTCCATCTTCTTTCTAAAGAGATTAGAAGATATTAGAAATAAATCAAGAAACTGTTGTTAAAATCTAGTGAGAACTGATGGTCTGTGAACAGAAAGCATATGTTTAGGGAGATTAAAGTTGGTTGCTAGTCAGATATGAAACAAATGATGAAGTAGGGAGAGGAAGGTAACCAGGATGAAAGCAAGGTCTCTGGTTTAGGTGAAGATGCCTTTTCTGGGGAACAAAATATGTGTGAGAGGAAAGATGCAAATTCAGTTTTAGGCATGTTGACTTTGTATATTCAATTTTAGACATGTTGGAAATACCCAACGGGCAGCAAGATAAATATTTCAATAGTTAGAAGATAGATGATAGATAGATAGATAATATATATTCAATATTACATATTGAATTTAATCATATATATATATTCATTCTTTCGTTCATTCATTCATTTGTTCTATCTCGGAGCTCAGAGTATACATAGTTCTTAAAGTTGTGGGTTGCCCAAGGAGAAAATAGAGAAAAAGCCCAGACAAGATATTTCAAGTTTAACATATTTGAAATTTTAAGGTATTAGATGAACAAGGAACAGTAAACCAAGGGCTGTCTTAACATAAAACATCATTTGAAGAAGTTACTAAATGCAAGCAATTGGCATTTAATGGATTAGTTTCCTCACAGTTGTTTGGGCATTTAAATGTTTACCTACCAGAGAAAAAGAAGCAATGTATCCCTGTTTATACTGTGTGTGCATGTGCACATGTAAGCGAGAGGATGCAGCAAAAAATACTGTGTATCCATGTGTATTTATGCTATGTATTTAGGTATCCATAGCGTTTTTGTGAATAAATACATACAAGGAAATACTAAAATTTGGTTCTTAAGGGCTAAGAGGAATGCTAGTTTTTGGATGATGAGGAAGGAAATGTTTGTTACATGCATCTGATGACTTTGCTTATAGTTCTCCTTCTCATGGGGTGTGAAGTTAAAACCACTCACAGAATTTCTACTCAATATTATAAAGCTTAGAAACCATGCTTTTCCAGGGAAAGACCTTCTTTACAGCAAGTAACTCTTAAAAATTCAATTGTTAGTTCTAGTTTGTGTGTGTGTGTGTGTGTGTGTGTGTGTGTGTGTGTACGTACACATGTACATTATCCACACACAACGACACACAATTTTGTCACCTGTGGAAGGGAAAAAAAATTGAGTACAGTGATCATAGTGAAACTCTTAAACCAAAAGAACTATAAACAAAAACTGAAATAAATGAATTATGGTTAAATAATCAACTTAGAACTTAGTAGCATTTCTCCTGTAATAATACAGGTTTGAAAATTTTGATTAATTTTCATAAGCTTAATGTGCCAATTCCTTTTTTTTTTTTAGAGATTTTACTTATTCACTTGAGAGAAAGCGAGCATGATTAAGGGGGAGAGGCAGAAGGAGGAGACTCCCAGCTAAACCAGGAGCCCAGCTAGGGGTTCCATCCCAGGACCCTACAATCACGATATGAGCTGAAGGCAGATACTTAACCATCTGAGCCACCCAGACACCCCTGTGTCAATTCTTCATAAACTGGATATAACTTAGTATTGAAAATTATATTGAAAAGAACTATCATTTCTCATTCTCTAAATTTATATCTATGTATTCTTGACATTTACACTAAACTCACATCATCCTTTTCATAAGCTTGAACATTTAATGAATTTTATGCCTGAAGTTGCCTAAAAACTATTCAGAATTCTTTGCTAAAGAAATAGACATTCCTAATGCCTACAAATTGAATATGTAATACAAGAATTTTAGGGTAAGGGTTTAATAAATAAATTTAATAATAAATGACTTTAGGGTAAGTCATTTAATAAATGACACATATATTTGTCCCTCCTTCTGAGTTTGGAACTACTTGAGAACTGGCAAATGGAGCACAAAAGATTAGTTTTATTATTGATAAAGTTTATCAGAGAGAATGACTTTTGATCTGTGACCAAATGACTTAGCTAAATTAATTAATCAGCTTTGAATGGATAAGAAGTGATATCCCCAAGAGCAGAAAAGAATGCATGTATCAGAATGTGGCTCTGAAAAAGTATACAAAGTACACTCAGTTGTATTCAGGTTTTCTCATAAGCTCATCCCTCAGGTAAATCCCTTCAGTTTCAGTGAACAGAAAAAAAAGAAAAGAAGGAGAAATATTGCAAGTATCTGTCTCATATTTTTCCTTTCTGGCAAAGTGGAACAGAAATTTGCTTTCTTCTTTGAAAACTTGGACAGTGTAAAATGCATCCCTATTTCACAGGTAATAAGCAACAAGGACATACCTCACTCACTGTATACAAAGTCCCTTGTATTAAGCAGATGACAGAAATCAATGTAATGTCATGGAGAATCAAGTCAATTCTATACTTTCAAAGATATTCAACTGCAATTGCTATAGCTCATTTAAATTAGTGATTCTCATCTTGGTTTTTTATTTGTTTGTTTTGCCTCAGGTATTTTTATGTGCCTACTTGTCAGTCTTATATAAACCTTATAAACCTAATAACTATTTTAGTGGACATTAAATTTCATTTTCCATTTATCTATAATATTTAATGCACTTATGAAATTGTTGCTTTGAACCTGTCTGCCCCTGCTTTATTCTGTTTTAAAAAGTCACTCAGACAACTTTAAGTGTACAAAAATAATTGACATATAACACTGCATTAGTTTTGGGTATACAACTTAATAATTTGATATATATTATAGAACGGTGATCTGATATATATGATGTGTAATATATGTTAATTATATATTTACATATAATATATTATGAAGTGGATGCCACAATAAGGTTAGTTAACATCCATCGCTATAGAGTTATAATTTTTTTTTCTCTGATGAGAACTTTTAAGAACACTTTAAAGAACTTTTACTCCCCTAGCATCATTTGGAGATACAATACATTACTATTGTCACCATGCTGTATATTATGTCCCTGGATTTACTTATCTTATAAATGGAAGTTGACCACTTTCACCCACTGTGCCCACTTTTTAACCTCCTGCCTCTGGCAATGATCATTCTGTTCTCTGTATATGAGTTTGTTTGGTGTTGTTTTCATTTTTGATTCCACATATAAGTGAGATCATACTGTATTTGTCTATCTAAATTTCCCTGGCATAATGTCTTTAAGGTCCATTCACATTGTTGCAAATGGCAGGTATTCCTTCCTTTTTGTGGCTAAATTTTATATATGTAAATATTTATTATATATATATAATATATGCACATACACAAATATAAGTAAATCTAAATCCATTCATCTGTTGATGGACATTTAGATTGTTTTGACTATTATAAATAATGCTGCAATGAACAGGGGGTATAGGTATCTTTTTCAGTTAGTGAAGATACTATCCTTTCCTCATTGTATATTCTTGGTGCCTTTGTCAAATGTATTTTTGTAAGATCTTTATCAAAGAAAGTTGACCCTCAGATTAATGATAACCAGAATGATAATCATTTTGTAGGAATGAGAGATAGCAGTGTGTTAAGAGGGTAGTATTTGAAAGCAAGTGACAAAAGAGTTTGGACTGGAATATGGTTAACTTTGAAGTAGATGTTTAAAAACTCTTGTAAAAAAAAAAAACCTATACATTTAAAAACATGTAAAAATAAGCAATGTAATCATATTTACCTCAGTTTCTAAAGATATTCTAAGTAGTAACTTTAAAGGTAGAAATTGTACTATATAAAACATCCAACAGCTCATTCCTCCTTTTAATGCTACTAGATTTAATATTATTACTATTATGTGGAACTTGAAACTCTACCCCGGGGTAGGGGGGGAAGCCATGAAAATCTTAGTTTTGTGATTGAATCACACAATTTACCTAAATTTATGAAGCTAAAATGGCAAGATTGTTATGGATCAGTGAATTGGCCTTATTAACATTTCTATTTAAATTAAAAACTTTTGTAAGATTGCTTTAACTTTTTTCTACAATATATGTAGAAATTTAGAGGAATTGAGTGATGATCACAGATTTCATGAAAGACCTTCACATTTCATAAAAATAGAGATAACAACTCATCAGTTTTGTTCACCAGTGTATTCTTTATGCTGAACACACAGTAGGATTACAGTAAAGTTTTGTTGAATACATGAATAGATTAAGAAACTAGGGGTAGCTGACAATATAAAAAAATAGCCTTATTGTTTTTGGAAGGCCTTGTTCATTTGTATTGGGGATGAAAATTACTGATCTTTTCAAGAAAAAAGGAAACATACAGGTTTCTTCCATAATTGTATTATGTCCAAAGAGACCAAAGATTTATGATGGATTTGAAAACATTTTTTTCCTAAATAGTAGAAATTTGTCTTTAACATTTAAAATAGTGTCTTAAAAGTTCTCTCATTCCTTATTCCTAGAGGATATTTCAAATAGATCAAGGAGTGTGGTGATAACAGTTATTAAGCATAGAATAAATGAACTGACCCACTTTTATGGGGAATCAGAGACATTATCATGTATATTTTAATTTATTTAGATTGTTATTGAACAATAAAGGAAAAAGAAAGGCAATATAGTCTTCACCAGGCTCTGAGTTTGGGACAAGATAAAATAATTATTTAATATAAACTGGAGGATTTCCTACCTTTTAGGATAGAAAAGATGTTGCAAGTGTAATCATAATGACCCTGGGGTAGTTTGCAATTTAAAGCATTTTAGAAAATGAGACGAATTATGTGACAATATAGTGAGAAATGAGATTCAAATCTGAGTTTATTTGCTTTTTTAAAAATTAACATATAATGTATTATTTGTTCCAGGAGTACAGGTCTGTGAATCATCAGGCTTACACATTTAAAAGCACCCATCATACAACATACACCCTCCAATGTCCATAGCCCACCTACCCTCTCCCTACATACCCACCCCCTAGCAACCCTCAGTTTGTTTCATGAGATTAAGACTCTCTTATGCTTTGTCTCTCTCCCAATCCCATCTTGTTTCATTTTTTCCTTCCCTACTCCCCACGGTCCCTCAATCTGCCTCTCAAATTCCTCATTTCAGAGAGATCGTATTTCTCTGAATAGAGAAATTGTCTTTCTCTGATCGACTTATTTCATTCAGCATAATACCCTCTAGTTCCATCCATGTCATTGAAAATGGCAAGATTTTTTTGATGGCTGCATAGTATTCCATTACACACACACACACACACACACACACACACACCACTTCTTTATTCATTCATCTGTTGAAAGACATCTAGGTTCTTTCCACAGTTTGGCTATTGTGGACATTGCTGCTACAGATCACTACATTTATATCTTTAGGGTAAATACCCAGTAGTGCAATTGCTGGGTATTACAGTAGCTCTGTTTTCAACTTTTTGAGGAACCTCCATACTGTTTTCCAAAGTGGCTGTACCACCTTGATTCCTACTAACAGTGGAGGAGGATTCCTCTTTCTCCATGTCCTTGCCAACATCTGTCATTTCCAGACTTGTTACTTTTAGCCATTCTGACTGGTGTGAGGTGGTATCTCACTGTGGTTTTGGTTTGTATTTCCCTGATGCTGACTGATATGGAGCACTTTTTCATGTGTCTGTTGGCCATCTGGATGTCTTTTTTGCAGAAATGTCTGTTCATGTCTTCTGCCCATTTCTTGATTAGATTATTTGTTCTCTGGGTGTTGAGTTAGATAAGATCTTTTTAGGTTTTGGATACTAGCTCCTTATCTGATATGTCATTTGCAAATACCTTCTGCCATTCTGTCAGTTGCCTTTTGGTTTTGTTAACTGTTTCCCTTGCTGTGCAAAAGCTTTTGATCTTGATGAAGTCCCAATAGTTCATTTTTGCCCTTGCTTCCCTTTGGTGATGTCTCTAGGGAGAAGTTGTTGTCGCTGAGTTTGAAGAAATTGTTGCCTGTCTTATCCTCAAGGATTTTGATGGATTCCTGTCTCACACTGAGATCTTTCATCCACTTTGAGCCTATTTTTATGTGTGGTGTAAGGAGATGGTCCAGTTTCATTCTTCTGCATGTGGATGTCCAATTTTCCCAACACCATTTGTTGAAGAGACTGTCTTTTTTCCATTGGACATTCTTTCCTGCTTTGTTGAAGAGTAGTTGACCATAAAGTTGAGGGTCCATTTCTAGGCTCTTTATCTGTTCCATTGATCTATGTGTCTGTTTTTGTGCCAGTACCATGCTGTCTTGATGATGACAGCTTTGTAATAGAGTTTGAAGTCTGGAATTGTGATGCCATCAACTTTGGCTTTCTTTTTCAACATTCCTCTGGCTATTCGAGGTCTTTTCTGGTTCCATATAAATTTTAGGATCATTTGTTCCATTTCTTTGAAAGAGGTTGCGGTATTTTGATAGGGATTGCATTAAATGTGTAGATTGCTTTAGATAGCATAGACATTTTCACATTATTTGTTCTTCCAGGCCATGAGCATGAAAGGTTTTTCCATTTCTTTGTGTCTTCCTCAATTTCTTTCATGAGTACTTTGTAGTCTTCTGAGTACAGATTCTTTGCCTCTTTGGTAAGGTTTATTCCTAGGTATCTTATGGTTTTGGGTGTAATTGTAAATGGAATAGACTCCTTAATTTCCCTTTCTTCTGTCTTACTGTTGGTATATAAAAATGCAACTGATTTCTGTGCATTGATTTTATGTCCTGACACTTTACTGAATTCCTGTATGAGTTCTAGCAGTTTTGGAGTGGAGTCTTTTGGGTTTTCCACATAAAGTATCCTATCATCTGCAAAGAGTGAGAGTTTGACTTCTTCTTTGCCGATTCGGATATCTTTTATTTCTTTTTGTTGTCTGATTGCTGAGGCTAGGAGTTCTAGTACTATGTTGAATAGCAGTGGTGATAGGGGACTGCCCTGCCATGTTCCTAACCTTAGGAGAAAAGCTTTCAGTTTTTCCCCATTGAGAATGATATTCACTGTGGGTTTTTCATAGATGGCTTTGATGATATTGAGGTATGTACCCTCTATCCCTACACTGTGAAGAGTTTTGATCAAGAAAGGATGCTGGACTTTGTCAAATGCTTTTTCAGCATCTACTGAGAGTATCATATCGTTCTTCTTTCTTTCATTAATGTATTGTATCACAGTGATTGATTTGTAGATGTTGAACCAAACTTGTACCCCAGGAATAAATCCCACTTGGTTGTGGTGAATAATCCTCTTAATGTACAGTTGGATCCTATTGGTTAGTATTTTGGTGAGAATTTTTTCATCTGTGTTCATCAGGGATATTGGTCTGTAATTCTCTTTTTTGATGGGATCACTGTCTGGCTTTGGGATCAAGGTGATGCTGGCCTCATAAAACGAGTTTGGAAGTTTTCCTTCCATTTCTATTTTTGGGAACAGTTTCAGGAGAATAGGTATTAATTCTTCTTTAAATGTTTGGTAGAATTCCCCTGGGAAGCCGTCTGGCCCTGGGCTCTTATTTGCTTGACTCTCCTTACCATTATGTGTCTGTTCAGGTTTTCTATTTCTTCCTGGTTCAGTTTGGTAGTTTATAGTTTATGGATTCTCTAGGAATGGATCCATTTCTTCCAGATTGTCAAATTTGCTGGCATAGAGTTGCTTGTAATATATTCTTATAATTGTTTGTAGTTCTTTGGTGTTGGTTGTGATCTCTCCTCTTTCATTCATGATTTTAATAATTAAGGTCCTTTCTCTTTTTGATAAGTCTGGCCAGGGGTTTATCAATCTTATTAATTCTTTCAAAGAACCAACTCTTTCCTTGATTTTTTCTACTGTTCTTTTGGATTCTATTTCATTGATTTCTGCTCTGATCCTTAGTATTTCTCTTCCGCTGGGTTTAGGATTTCTTTGCTGTTCTTTCCCCAGCTCCTTTAGCTGTAGGGTGAGGTTGTGTACTTGAGACTTTCCTTGTTTCTTGAGAAAGGTTTGTATTACTGTGTATTTCCTCTCAGGGCCACCTTTGTGGTATCCCAAAGATTTTGGACAGTTGTGTTTTCATTTTCATTTGTTTCCATGAATTTTTTTCAGCTCTTTTTTAATTTTCTGGTTGACCCATTCATTCTTCAGTAGGATGCTTTTTAGCCTCCATGTATTTGAGTTCTTTCAAACTTTCCTCTTGTGATTGGGTTCTAGTTTCAGAGCATTGTGGTCTGAAAATATACAGGGAATGGTCCAATCTTTTGGTACCAGTTGAGACCTGATTTGTGACTCAGGATTTGATCTATTCTGGAGAATTTTCCATGTGCACTAGAGAAAGATGTGTATTCTGTTACTTTGGGATGGAATGTTCTGAATATAACTGTGATGTCCATCTGGTCCAGTGTGTCACTTAAGGCCTTTATTTCCTTGTTGATCTTTTGCTTGGATGATCTGTCCATTTCAGTGAGGGGAGTGTTAAAATCCCCTACCATTATTATATTATTGTCGATGTGTTTCTTTGGTTTATATAGTTGGCTTCTCCATGTTAGGGGCATAGATATTTAAAATTGTTAGTTTTTTTGTTGTACAGACCCTTTACGTTTGATGTAGTGTCCTTCCACATCTCTTTATTATAGTCTTTGGCTTAAAATCTAATTGATCTGATATAAGGATTGCCACCCCAGGTTTGTTTTGATGTCCATTAGCATAATAAATGGTGTTCCACCCTCTCACTTTCAGTCTCTAGGTGTCTTTGAGTCTAAAATGAGTTTCTTGCAGGCAGCATATTTTTATTTTTATATTCATTGTGATACCCTGTGTCTTTTTTAAAAAAATATTTTATTTATTTATTTGACAGAGAGAGAGATCACAATTAGGCATAGAGGCAGGCAGAGAGAGAGAGAGGAGGAAGCAGGCTCCCTGCTGAGCAGAAAGCCTGATGCAGGACTTGATCCCAGGACCCTGAGATCATGACCTGAGCCAAAAGCAGAGGCTTAACCCACTAAACCATCCAGGCACCCCACCTGGTGTCTTTTTTGGGGGTCATTTAGCCCATTTACATTCATGGTAACTATTGAAAGATATAAATTTAGTGCCATTGTATACTTGTAAGGTGACTGTTACTGTATATTGTCTCTGTTCCTTTGTGGTCTACTAGTTTTAGGATCTCTCTTTACTTAGAGGACCCTTTCAATATTTCCTGTAGGCCTGGTTTGATGTTTGCAAATTCTTTTAGTTTTGTTTGATTGAAAGCTTTTTATCTCTCCTTCTATTTTCAGTGATAGCCTAGCTGGATATAGTATTCTTGGCTGCATATTTTCCTCATTTAGTGCTCTGAATATATCATGCCAGTCCTTTCTGGCCTGCCAGATCTCTGTGAATAGGTCTGCTGCCAATCTAATATTTCTACTGTTGTAGGTTACAGACCTGTGCTCCTGAACTGCTTTCAGGATTTCTCTTTGTCTCTGAGACTTGTAAGTTTTACCATTAGATGATGGGGTGTGGACCTATTTTTATTGATTTTGGGGGGGGTTCTCAGTGCCTCCTGGATTTTGATGCTTGTTTCCTTCCACAAACTAGGATCATTCTCTGCAACAATTTGCTCCAGTATACCTGCTGTCCCTCTTTTGCTCTTTTTTCTTCTTCTGGGACCCCAATTATTCTAATATTATTTCATCTTATGATATCACTTATCTCTCATATTCTCCCCTCATAGTCCAATTGTTGTTTGTTTCTCTTTTGCTCAGCTTTAATCTCCATCATTAGGTCTTCTATATCACTAATTCTCTCTTCTACCTCATTTATCCTAGCAGTCAGAACCTCCATTTTTTATTATACCTCATTAATAGCTTTTTAAAATTTATTTTTAAATTATTTTTTATAAACATATAATATATTTTTATACCCAGGGGTACAGGTCTGTGAATCACCAGGTTTACATACTTCACAGCACTCACCATAGCACACACCCTCCCCAATGTCCATAACCCCACCCCCCAATAGCTTTTTTTAATTTCAGTTTGGTTAGATTTTAGTTCTTTTATTTCTCCAGAAAGGGATTCTCTAATATCTTCCATGTTTTTTTGAACCCAGCTAGCACCTTGATAATGGTCATTCTAAGCTCTAGTTCTGACATATTACTAATGTATTGATTAGGTCCCTAGCCATCGGTACTGCTTGTTTGTTATTGTTGTTGTTGTTATTATTTTGTGGTGAGTTTTTCCCTCATTGTTATTTTATCCAGATAAGACTAAATGAGTGAGAAAACAAAATACTAAAAGGTTGGCAAAAACCCTAGGAAAATATACACTAACCAAATCAGAAGAGACCTGAAACTGGGGGAGGGGAAGAAGAAAGGGGAAAACATTTAGAAAATAAATAAAGAAAAATATATATGTGTGTGTGTGTGTATTAGACTGGTGAATAGAACAGAGCCACACACTTGATTTTGGGTGTATTCTGGTCTCTGAGAAGAAACTGCCTCCCATAATTTTAAAGAAAGAGAAACTTACATATAAATAAGGAAATGTTGAAAAACAAAAATAAAACTGGGGCCATCACGTTACCGGATTTCAAGCTGTACTATAAAGCTGTGATCACCAAGACAGCATGGTAATGGCATAAAAACAGACACATAGACCAGTGGAACAGAGTAGAGAGCCCAGCTATGGACCCTCGACTCTATCATGGTCAAATAATATTAGACAAAATGGGAAAAAATATACAGTGGAAAAAAGACAGTCTCTTCAATAAATGGTGCTGGGAAAACTGGATAGCTATATGTAGAAGAATGAAACTCAACCATTCTCTTACACTGTACACAAAGATAAACTCGAAATGGATAAAAGACCTCAACATGAGACAGGAATCCATCAGAATCCTAGAGGAGAACATAGGCAGTAACCTTTTTGATATCAGCCACAGCAACTTCTTTTAAGATATGTCTCCAAAGGCAAAGGAAACAAAAGCAAAAATAAACTTTTGGGGGCGCCTGGGTGGCTCAGTGGGTTAAGCCGCTGCCTTCAGCTCAGGTCATGATCTCAGAGGCCTGGAATCGAGTCCCGCATCGGGTTCTCTGCTCAGCAGAGAGCCTGCTTCCCTCTCTCTCTCTGCCTGCCTCTCCATCTACTTGTGATTTCTCTCTGTCAAATAAATAAATAAAATCTTTAAAAAAAATAAAATAAACTTTTGGGACTTCATCAAAATCAAAAGCTTCTGCACAGCAAAGGAAACAGTCAAGAAAACAATGAGGCAACCCACGGAATGGGAGAAGATATTTGCAAATGACAGTACAGACAAAAGGTTGATATCCAGGATCTATAAAGAACTCCTCAAACTCAACACACACAAAACAGACAATCATATCAAAAAATGGGCAGAAGATATGAATAGACACTTCTCCAATGAAGACATACAAATGGCTATCAGACACATGAAAAAATGTTCATCATCACTAGCCCTCAGGGAGATTCAAATTAAGACCACATTGAGGGGCGCCTGGGTGGCTCAGTGGGTTAAGCCGCTGCCTTCGGCTCAGGTCATGATCTCAGGATTCTGGGATTGAGTCCCATATCGGGCTCTCTGCTCAGCACGGAGCCTGCTTCCTCCTCTCTCTCTCTCTGCCTGCCTCTCTGCCTACTTGTGATCTCTCTCTCTGTCAAATAAATAAATAAAATCTTAAAAAAAAAAAAAACATATTGAGATATCACCTTACACCAGTTAGAATGGCCAAAATTAGCAAGACAGGAAACAACATGTGTTGGAGGGGACGTGGAGAAAGGGGAACCCTCTTCCACTGTTGGTTGGAATGCAAGTTGGTGCAGCCTCTTTGGAGAACAGTGTGGAGATTCCTCAAGAAATTTAAAAATAGAACTTCCCTATGACCCTGCAATTGCACTTCTGGGTATTTACCCCAAAGATACAGATGTAGTGAAAAGAAGGGCCAACTGTACCCCAATGTTTATAGCAGCAATGGCCACGGTTGCCAAACTGTGGAAAGAACCAAGATGCCCATCAACGAATGAATGGATAAGGAAGATGTGTTCCATATACACTATGGAGTATTATGCCTCCATCAGAAAGGACAAATACCCAACTTTTGTAGCAACATGGATGGGACTGGAAGAGATTATGCTGAGTGAAATAAGTCAAGCAGAGAGAGTCAATTATCATATGGTTTCACTTATTTGTGGAGCCTAACAAATAGCATGGAGGAAATGGGGAGTTAGGAGAAGGGAGTTCAGGGAAATTGGAAGGGGAGGTGAACCATGAGAGGCTATGGACTCTGAAAAACAATCTGAGGGTTTTGAAGGGGGGGTGGGAGGTTGGGGTACCAGGTGGTGGGTATTATAGAGGGCAGAGATTGTGGGGGGCACTGGGTGTGGTACAAAAATAATGAATACTGTTATGCTGAAAATAAATAAAAAATAAATTTATAAATAAATAAATAAGGATAAATATAATGAAGGGATGGACTATTACTATAAAGATGAAACGTAAAACAATTTTTAAAAAGAATTGCTAAGAAGTTGGGTGAAAAAAGAAAAAAAAAAGAGTAAAGAATGTGATCAGGCTGGAGATTAGAATAAAGCCAGGTGCTCAATTTAGGGTATATTTTGATCTATTAGAAGAAATTGTATTCCAAAATTTTAAAGAAAAACCTATCTGTATACAAAAATTAGGTTAAATACCACAAAGGGATAAAGTATGATCATAACAATGAAAATTTTAAAAGATTTTTTAAAAGGTATTGATAAAATAGTTAAGAAATGTTAAAACAGGAAAGAGGAAAAATTTTAAAAACTAGAATAAGAAAAAATTTTAAAAATTTAACTTTGAGAGACTAAAGGATCATGGGAGGAGAAAATCATGAGTGTATGTGTTGCTTTCCCCTAACTCTAGAGTTCCGCAGTTCTCGTTGATCAGTGAACTTGGTCTTGGTTGGATATTCTTGCTGATCTTCTGAGGGTGGGGTCTGTAGCAGTGATTCTCAAATGTCTTTGCCTGGGATGGAATTGCACCACCCTTACCAGGGGCCAGGCTAAGTAATCTGCTCAGTTTTGCTCCTGGAAGTTTTTGTTCCCTGAGCACTTTCCATACTGCTTTGGAGGACAGGAATGAAAATGGCAGCCTCACAATTTCCAGACCCGTAGGAGCTGAGAGTTCAGGGCCCCTCTTCTTAGTGCAGTCTCAGAGAAAAGTAGTCAATCCCTCCTGCCTCTCTGGTCTCCGGCTACACTCCGAGTTCACCCAGCCCGTGACCAAGTGTTGCTATCTCTGGTACATGGCCCTGTTTGGAGTCTCCAAACCCCGGAGATTCCTGCAGCACATTCCCATGCCACATCTCCCAGAAGAAGAAGGAGGGTGTCACTCTGGATCTGCCATTTGTGGGGCCCCTGCTCTAAGAGCAGTGGTCCAACTGTGCCTTGGATCATGGTTTAAGGTAATCCCAAGTTGAGAGCACATTCCTCAGCTCCATCTCTGTAGCTGGCTTCCCTGCTCCAATACCTGGAACCCTACCACACTCAGACATCCCCAGTCTTTCTCTGACCCCACACGTCCTGAGACCACACTACCCCCAGCTTAGCCTCTGGAGTGACATCCCTCAGTGGAGCAGACTTCTAAAAGTTACAATTTTGTGCTGCTGCTCTCTCACTTCCCAGTAGCCAGCCCCTCCCACCGTGGTCCATTTTTCTGTTGCTTGGGATTCACTTCTCCGCACATCCTACCTTTCAGAAAATGGTTGATTTTGTGTTGCTAGAATTTTTCTTCTTCTCTTTGATCTCTTGTTGAGTTTATAGGTGTTCAGAATGGTTTGATAACTGTCTAGCTGAACTCCTGGGACCTGATGATATTTCAGTCTCCGACTCCTCTGCCATCTTTTTTTTCTCTACCTTACGTTTATTTGCTTTTGAGCCATGAAGTTTTATGAAGGGACTCAACCTCTCTGTATCTCATATCATCTATAAAATGAGGATGAGAATAGTTCTATTTCATATGGGCTCTATTTCATATGGGTTCTATTTCATATGGGAGTTAGTAAGTAAAATCATCTAAAGGACTGGTACTACTCCTGGGCATGGTAGATGTCCAGTATCAGCACCTCCTTCCCTCAGAAATATAGGGAAATTTTAGATTCTCCTACTAAAAACATGAAGCTAAGCAGTCTTACAAAAGTGTTATAATATTTAGCATCTTTTCATATGATGTTAAAGCAATCATATGAAAGTTTTTAAACAGAAATATTAATAAGGTCAATGTATGGATTCATGACAATACTACGTTTTTAGCATCTACTGAGATGTGTTTGTGAGAAGTGAGAGATCCAGAATTTCTTACAGACCTAATTTTCTCTGGACAAGCCTCAGTGTAAGGGTTTGGTATGGGCTGGATAAGGGGAAAACCATACTGAAGATCTCTGCCAAGAGACTCTCTGAGCACAGGGGCCTTATCTTTGTTCTGATAAGCTCCCCAGGTGATCATAATGTACACTAAGATGTGACATGCACTGGTTGCAGAATAATAATTTTTCTGGGTCCTGAAGTAGCTCCTTTTTTGTTTTGTGTTTTATAATAGGCAACTACTTAGTGGGTTGTGCTCAATCATTGAAAAGGCAGCATACTCTTCCCTCTTTTTGTCCTTAGGGCAAATGGTATAATTATAAAAGACCACTAGAAAGAGGTTTTTTTGGTGCTTGGCTGGATCACTGAGAACCTCATCTTTACCTTTTTTCTCAACTTCCCAGAGTAGCCCCTTGTGCTGCTAGGTAGGAAGATACAAAGAAAACTGAATTATATCCCCAAATTTATTTTTACGGTAAACTAGAGACTCGAACTATGCTGGGTTTATCAAAATGAGCTACAGTTAAAGACAGAGTTGTTGAGATTAATATGAGCTGAGGATTCTTGCCTTATCTTCATTTCTAGCAAGAAGGAACCTTTCTTACATAATTGATGGATAGGCTTCATGACTTGCAGACTTCTATTTTTTTAACTGTTGGTTTAACTGTTACTATTTTACCAATTCCTAGATCCATTCTCATGCCATTAATAATGCCAGGGAGCAGCTGTGTTAAAGCTGAGGCTGTCTCCCGAATTTACCAGCCATTGAGGTCACCATCTATAAGTAGTTCAAAAGAATTCTGCTCCCTTCAAGGTCTTATGTTTCCCCCACCTGTTATACTCTTAGGACAGTTCCCAACTTCATTGCTAATATAATCTTTCTGCATTTATTTTTCTGGTTGTTCTTCTGTTTTTCTAATGAATATTGCCATTCTTTTTTCCTTGTAATATTCATCTAGCTTACCCTCTCTGATTAAAATGTCTTTCTAGGTGTACCTGGCTGGCTCAGTTGGTTAAATATCTGCCTTTGGCTCTGGTCATGATCCCAGGGTCCTGGGATTGAGCCCCACATCAGACTCCCTGTATATCGGGGAGTCTGCTTCTCTCTCCCTCTGCCCCCATGTGTCCCCCTGACTCAGACTCATGCTCTCTCTCTCTGTCTCTCAAATACATAAATAAACAAATAACACTAAGTCTTTTAAAAATATATATAAAATGACTCCCTGGAATAAGATCACACACTCCTTATTTTTATAATTCTCATCTAATGTTTCAACCAGTGAGCTGCTCCTGCTTTGTAAAAATTAGCTTTGGAGGCTTCTTCTTGAGTATATCAGTAACTTCTCCAGCTGTTCTGGTATATTTCTGCCCACAGATAAGTTCACCAATGTCAGTATTTTAAGATTTCCAAGTTATATCCCTTGTGAGGGAAGACATGAAATAGAAAAACAGAGCTAGAAACAATATAGAACACACAAGAACAAACAAGTGAGTACTTTTGATGTTGCATCAAATATGGTACTAATGTCCTGGTCTGGTGGTCATGAGTTTGATATCAGTTTTGACATTTTGATGTTCTAAATCAAAAATGTGGTTAAAGATCACAGTTACTATGGAGCCCTCAAAAAGAATGGCTGACCTTCAATGAGTTCTTTGTAGCATCAATGAAAGACACATGAAAAAGAAAGGCATTTAAGATGCCCAGATGCCCAATATTTCATTGAGAATTTCTTTTTACTAAGAATTTGTGAGGTCTGGGTTTATACTCTTTGTACCTGATATGAATAGTTTCTTAATATTAAGTGCAATTTAATACTAAAGATTTCCTAATATTCTTGCTTCTCTTTGTTCCTCATGCGTTCCAGGATTTTATTATTTGGTTGTCAATTTGACCAAATTTGTAAAAGCAGTCAGTCAGTGATATCAGGGCACAGAAAAATTGAACTAATTCTGTTTACTTAACCAGCCCAATTTTGGCTTTGTAGCATTTTAAATGAGGGAGAAATGTTCCTTGTTGTTAGTTGGATTTCAAACAGGAGATCACTGCTGTGGGCTATTGCCTCTTGAAAACTATGAATGCTTATCTTAGAAAAGAGACACATAAGGGCAGAAACTCAAAATGAAAAATGGAAAGTCAGAATAAGTGGTACAATCTGCAAGCAAAGTCCTAGCACTCTTCCTTTGCCCGTTCAGAAATTGATGTTTCCAATACATTCGCCTTACCAGAATGAGGACTTCCTACTTTAATATACACATTCTTTGAGGAGAAGGCTGGTTCCTCCTAACCATTAAACTTTCAGGGAAAAAAAATCTTCCTACAGAAATATGCCTGCCATCTTTTTCGCTTTCTTCCCCATTATGAACATAGGTCTTTTTTTCTTTTTCTTTAAATTTTATTTATTTATTTGACAGACAGAAATCACAAGTAGGCAGAGAGGCAGGCAGAGAGAGAAGGGGAGGCAGGTTCCCTGCTGAGCAGAGAGCCTGATGTGGGGCTCGATCCCATAATCTCAGGACTCTGAGATTATGACCTGAGCTGAAGGCAGAGGCTTAACCCACTGAGCCACCCAGGCGCCCCTGAACGTAGGTCTTGATGAATATATACAACACACACACACACACACAGTATTAGATTTCTGTTGATGCCTAACAAATTACTACAAACAACACCTTAAAGAACATAGCACAAAATTATCATCTCACAGGTTCTGTAGGACAGGATTCTGGATGTGGCTTAGTTTGCTTTTGTTCACTGGCTCTCATATGGCTTCAGTCCGCATGTCAGCCAGGCTGGGTTCTCATCTGGAAGGTCATCTGGGCAGGAATCTACCTCCAAGCTCATTCAGGTTTGGATGGAATTTACTTTGTTGTGGCTATATCCCCAAGACCTGTAGGTCCGGCAGGCTGCCTCTACTTTCTTGCCATCTGGGCCTTTCCATAGGTGGCTCATATTGGTACTGTTTGCTTCTTTAAGGCGGACTGGAGAGAGAGAGTGGAGCATTTCAGAATTCCCTAGCCTCTAGTGTTAAAAAAACAAAAACAAAAACAAAAAAAAACAACTTATTGAGAGATGATCATTTGCAAGCAGGCCACATCAAGGAGGAAGAGCTTTACTTGGGGTTTTCTTGCAACAAGTCTAAAATCAGGAATACTAAGGACTCCCTGCTGTACATTTCTTTGTATCATTTGCCTGCGTATTCTGGGACTCAAAGAAGGACTTGTATAATTTATCCTATGTAAATTTCAGTTCAAGGGCTTATATTTATCAATCTTTTACTTCCTGAGAGCTCCCTGGGATTTCCAAATTGTGACATATATAAAGGTATATACCAGCTCCCTTCTGTTCTCCTCTACTACTCAACCTCCACCCTCAACCCCAGGTAATTTTATTTATTTCGGGGGCCTCAGAGCCATTCTGTTATGCCAGTGATGCCCAGAACTATCTATGTAAAGGCCAAACTTCTCTTTCCATATTAAGTCCAGCGTCATATTTGCCCTCCAACATTTTACTGAGATGTGTTACAAGTAACTGCATCTAAACAGTTCAGAACTTAATTCATCACCCTTCTTCCCCCTTACTTGTTCACCACTCACCTGATCCTCTTCCTGTCACTAAAAAAACACCATGCATTCAGTGGCTCAGTTCACCAGCATAGGACTCCTTTGCTTTGTCCTCTTACCATTTACAAACTAACAAATACTGGAAATTCAGCATCAGCTTCGTTTAAAATTTTAATGGTGGATGTTATATATTTGTAGCAAAAGTCACTATTACTTTCTGTTGAATTTCACTTTATGTTTCTCTGTAGAGCATCCCAGTTCTTCCTCCCCCAGAGTTAATTACTATTCTGAATTTTGTGTTAATCATTATCTTGTTCTTCTTTGTATGTATTCCCCCAACAACACATTGAGCACTGCCTGATCTTGAACTCTATAAAAATGGCATTCTAACGTAAGTTTTCTTCAACAATTTGTTTTTTTCACTCAAAGCTGTATCTTGAGATTTATCCATCTTACTGCATGTAGAGGTAGTTAACTTGAAACTTGAGTAGTATAACAGTATAACATTTTATATGTATATGTAACAGATTATGCATTTACTTAATGGTGGTCATTTGTGTTTTAATTTTTCTTTTCTTATTACAATGCTACTATGAAATTACACATATCCTCAATTCACCTGATGTGAAAAAGAGCCTCAATTTATGGATGGTAGTACATTCATATTTCCAACTTTATAAGTTAATGCTAAGTTATTTTCCAGTGTATAGGTTAAAAATTTAAACTCCCCTTACAGTGTCTAAGAGTTGTTGTTCCAGACCCTGACCAACATTTGATTTTTCAAGACTTGTATTTTTGTCAATATGGTGGGTGTGATGTGAATTTCTCTGAAATGTAATGTAGGTGGATATGCTTTTATTTATTGCTGGCCACTTGTTTTCTGTAAAATATATGGGTGTATATTTTTGTCCATTTTTCTACTAGGTTGTTTATCATTTCTTACTGAATATTATAGACATTATTTTCCAGTTACAAGTATGCAGATTTTATTCTCCCAATTGGTGGCTTTTTCTTATTTATTTGTAATCGATAGAAGAGCTCTTTTGATCAATAGTTCTTCTTTTTAATGTAAATTAGGTAATTCTAATGTTTTTATATTAAGTGACTTTGTGTCTCATTTGAGAAATCCATTTACACCACCAAAGTCATAGAGATATCCTCCAGTTTCTTTTAAATTCCTTATAAATATTTTAACTACATCTGGGGCGGATGGTTGGCTCAGTCAGTTAAGCATCTGCCTTTAGCTCAGGTCATGATGCCAGGTCCTGAGATCGAATCCCACATCCAGATCTTTGATAAGTGGGTGCCTGCTTCTCCCTCTGCTTGCCACATCCCTGCTTGTGTTTTCTCTCTCACACAAATAAATAAATAAAATCTTTTTAAAAATTTAAAATATTTCTTCAGTATTTAAGATTTTAACCCATCTAGGATTGATTTTTGGGTAGGGTGTGATGTAAGAGACATTTCTTTTTCTTTTTCTTTCTTTTTTTTACAATTAGAAACTGATTATTCAGTTATCATTGATTGAACAGTGTGTCTGTTTCCTCATTTTGGGTCATGTTTTTATACATTGGCGGTTCTATTTCTTGGATGTCTTTTGTTGGTATATTTTTTATCCTTGTGCCAAAATCATGCTGTAAAATCTGTGACTTCACCATAGGTCTGGACAACCAATGGAGCAAGTCCACCTTGCTTTGCTTCAAGGATATCCTGAATATGTTTTTCTCTTTCCTGTATACATTTTTTTAATTGCCATAGGCTATGAAAAATCCTGTTAAATTTGTGTTGAAAGTATAAATATGTTTGCAGAGAATTGACATTTTCACAATATTGAATCAACATATTATTGAATATGGTATACTTATTACATAAAACAAGTTGCTAAGTTTCAGTCTAATAATTGGTCTCAAGTTTTTCATAGAGATAATCATGTCATCTGTTCATGATTGTTTTGTTTCTTCTTTTCTAATACCTAAGATTTATTTATTTTTCTTGTTTTCCAGAGAGCTTCAGGACATCAAGTGTAAGGTAAGTGGAAGCAGTAATAATTTTCTTCTATCTTATCACTTTTTTTCCTTACAGTTCAATTTTGTCTTTGTTTATAGTCACTTCATTTTATAGTTCATTAATTTCTGATCCTAAACTTATTATATCCTTACTCCTACTTCATGCACTTTTCAGTTTTTTTTCTAACTTCTGAAATTGAATACAGCTTTTTAAATTCTGAGATAAATATTAAAGTGTATGGATTTCCTTTTGAGAATTTTTTTGGTTACATCTCACCAGGTTTGAAATTTTCCTTATTATTGATCAGGTCTAAATATTTTCTAATTTCTGTTATGAAATTTGCTTTGACCCATGACTTGTATGCAATGTATGATTTTAAAAATTTTAATGTATTTTTGGTTTTGTTGATTTCTAAATGTACTACATTTTAGCAATTTAGACATTTAGTATTAAGCAATTTTGATCAGTGTGTATTGACTGAATTTTTCAAGACTTTCTGAAACAACTGTTCAATGTGTGCTTAAAATGAGTAAGTTTACCTCAGAAGGTGGGTATACAGTTCTTTACATGTACTTTACATGTATGTGTTGTTTAAAAAAACCTAGTTATTAGTGCCATTAAAATCTTTCATATCATTACTGATGATTTCATCTTGACTTAATAGTTGTTATAAACTGTGTTGAAATATCTCATTTTGATGCCAAATTTTCACTTCATCTATTCTGAAGCTATATTATTAGGTTTGGGGAAGTTTAAAATTATTGCATCTTCCTAATGAACTGAAGCATTTATTATTATATTATTACCTTTTTCATTTCTATCAGTGGGATTTTTGCTTTAAAACTACATGTGTGATTTTATTATTACATAGTATTATTTTGTAGATTATCCATTTTCTTGAAGTAGCTCTTAATGAATCTAGGATCCATGTGTGGGTTAGTAGGAGTAGATATAGATAGAGGAAGACTTTTGGTTTTTGTCTCCCACATATGCCAACCATTAAAATCTAAGCTCTAGGCTACCCAAGATCTGTGGACACACCTGGGGTAGCAGTTAACCTTCGCTGCTTACTGACTTCATAGGATTCATGTCCATGGTTCATTTCTAGTCGCAGAGCATTTGCATTTCCTTTCCTACTTGAAAACTAATTTACTTACTAAAAGAAAGCTTATAGATATACTGTATACGTACAGAAACACACGTGTAATTATTAAGGTATATCGAGGAAGAGTTTTAGTCCTCATCTGTCATACTGCCAGAAATGGATGTCCTTCATTATCAGCCTCTTTTAAATGCATCCAGTTCCTACCCTCTGCACTGCCACTAGGCTTATTCAGGTCCTCACTTGTTTTTTCTGCCTTTATTTTTCCCCCTTCCAGCCACTTCTCCTACAGCCCGAGTTTCCTCTCTGAAGCACAGATCTGTCGGTGTCACTCCATCTTGTTCTTAACATTAAGGATGAGATTATTTAATATGTCCCAAATGGTCTTAGTGACTAAAACTGCTCATTCCTCTTTATTCCGGCCTCACCTAACTCCAAAATATCTAATTCTGCTACAGAAATTGCTTTCTACCTTTGTGGAGGATGTTTTGTTGTTGTTGTTTTCTTTTTGTTTTTTGGGGGGGTTTGGGGAGCTTTTATTGTTGTCATTGTTGTTTGCTTTATAAACACTATCTTAACTTATCCCTGCAAAGATCTTATTTAAGTACTATTATCCCCATTTACAGGGAGAAATAGAAATGGTTAAGTGACTTAACCAAAATCACACAACTGTTAATTGAAGGAATTGAGATTTCATCCTATGTCTTCCCAATTTCAGTGATGCTTATGTGAATTTATGATCCTCCTATAGTTCCTTTCTCATTTCTGGGATTTTCCTCTTCTTAGCTTTCCCTCTCCATAATATCTTTCCCATCCTTCAGGTCTTCCTTGATCAAGTGCACTTTTCAGTGTGCCTTTTTATCTATCATAATATCTCAGTTTCTTTCCTTTTCTTCATTTCCCTTCAAACTCTAAACTATATGACAGCAGAGACCAAATCTACCTTCTTCTCAGTGGCATCTTTAGGACAATGACACATACTTTCGAAAAAATTTCTCAGATACTGTTTCCAAAAACCCTGATGTAATTTAAGAAAAGGGATTTTATGATAAATCAAAGCATGGGGACTTTTTTCTTTTCTTTTTTTTTTTTTCTTCAAAGAATAGTTCCCAGGTCAAAGAGTTTTATTTTTATTTGCTGTTTTTAGTGTGAAGCTACCTCCTCTTCTTGAGATTTTATAAATATAAAAGTAGGAGCTACAATATTAAGAACCCATATCATATATGAGCCCATACAGTGATTGTTTAACTGCATGTTGGGCAAAATTTCCAGCATTTCTAATAGTATGAAAGAAATGTGAATTCCATAAAACAAAAACCTAAGCATTATATTCTATATTCTATATTCTCTTTTTGTTACATTATTGCTTGACTAACAATTCAGATAAATGTTGTTAGTACATTCTTGGCAGTTCTATGAGAAAAATGTGTATTTTCATCAGAAAAAGGTACAGATATTTGTAAATCTCTTTTAGGCATTAATACTTGATTTGCCTTTTATTTTGAAATTTTTGTTATAATAGCCATTTCTTTCCATGTGAAATATGGAACACTAGATGGAATTTGCCCATAGAATTTAAGAAACTCTTTTCTTAAATAAAACCAGTTAAATTGATACAACCAAATGGTAAAAAAAATTTTTTTACCTTCATTGTTTTTCTTTTTAGTGAAGTTAAGGATATATATTTTCTCATACCCAACAATTCACTTCTAATTATATACCATAAAAAGGCATGATTAGCTATATTAGTATATGTATCAACAAGTACCATAGCACCTTTATTCATAATACCCCAAACCTGTAAGCAATCAAAATGTGCATTTGAAAAAATAATGGAAAAATAAATTAACACATATTCATACGTGATTATTAACAGCAATTCAAACAAATGAAATATACCTAACAAAGAAATCTTAAAAGCTAACACTGGATGAAAGAAGTCAGAGGTCACACCAAATAAATATATACTTGGGATTCCATTTATATATAGTTCATAATAGGCAGGACTCAGTTATGTTATTTACTGATACATTTTCAGGTGGTAAAACTGCAAAGAAAAGCAAGGAAAATACCACCATAAACATTCAGACAGAGTAGGAGGGAAGGTGTTGCAGTTGAGTAGGCTATTTTGTAACCTGGTGGTGGCTACAGAGATGTTTGATTTATTATAATTCATTAAATTATGAACTTAAGTTTACTCTACTATCCTTTATATTTGCATATTTCACAATAAAAGGATGACACCATGGTAAAATTTAATTTCCGTTTGCTATAGGTCCAGAGAATTACTTAAAGTTGAACTGGACTTACCAATTTCTATCAACATTTTCGTGCATAGTCACTGTTCAGGAAGGAAATGACTTTTTTGAGGAAAAAGAAGATAAAGTTTCTTTTGGCTAAAGGAGAATTCACTTTCTTCATTAGCAACTATATAAAATGCTAATTTTCCATTTATGGTGATAGGCAGGGTTGTACTGATTAAAAAAAAAAAAAAATTCCCAATGAGAGTGGTCAGTTTTGCAAACTAAGGCTATAGAGTAGAGCTTTGCTTTTAAATGAAGTTAATTTGGCTAGTCATTTTAATGCCTCATATTCCTTTATTACTGTCCTGTTTTAAGAAAAATCTGTAATTTCATCAGACACAAATAGGAAAAGTCTGGGCATCCTTAGTTTATCAGCCATTCAGTATAAAAAATAACTTATAGGAGAGTCATAACAGCGTGTGAATGATTTGGTGACAGTTCTGTACTCCTTACTTTTCTGCAGGACTGAAAAACAAACCCACTAATTTATTTAAAAAGTATTCATTGACCAGCCACTCTTTTGTGGTTTACAATGCTTAGAGCTAAGAATATGAACACAAAAAGGAAAGGCTCTCTGTCTTTAACTTACTTAAAATATTTCTTATTACTTAGGCTTTTTCAGCATTTTAGCTATGGTTCATTCAACTGTTAACAATTTAAAGAAGTTATATTGTCGGCTCCATTTAATTTTAATTATTTCCTTTATCTATCTGAATTATAACTTTCATACTCAATAATAAATGTCATAAATGACGAGGTCACTTAATTTACCTTAGTCTGAATGAGAAGAGTGTTTTTAGAAGAAGTTCATGGATTTAAGAAATATTTGGAAGTTTGTCTGGAAGGAGGAGGGAAGGAGATTATACATTCAGTTTTGGACATGTGATCTCTCAGATGGTTGTGGGACATTTAAGCAGAGATGCTATGTAGTTAAATATATAGGATTGACTAAAGCTCATCAAAAAGATAATAGTTGCGGATTTTATTCCTTGGATTAGATTCTTACACATGAAGGTGGTAAATGAAGCTACAAGCATATAGATAGCGACTAAAGCTTTAAATGATATTCCTCACATAGAAGGTATATAATGATAAGAGCCACGGGCTTAAGAGATAGCCCTGAAGACACTAATATTTAGGAAAATGGAAGTGAAAGAGGAGTCTACAATGAAAATGACAGTGTTGTATTACCGAAACAAAAAACTTGTTTTCAAAGAGGAAGAATTAGAAATAATAAGTTTTGCAAGTAAAATAAGGTAAGAATATATTTAGAAATAAGACATCATTGATGCCCTTAATAAGAACAGTTTCAGGAAATTCTTGGGAGTGGTTTCCAGATTACAGTGGGTTAAGGAATGCTTAGAAAGTGAGTGAAAGGATAATACAGTGACTCTGGGCCACCTTTTTCAATTTCTTCTAAAAGGGAGAGATATGATAGTATTTAAATAGTGACTTGAAGATGAGGGTATTGGTTTACTCTTGAAATTGGAGAGACTTAAGAATATTGAAACAGTATTATTTGAGAAAGATTGAGTTAAAAATATAAGAATCTAAAAAGGGGAAGAAATACATGATTTTTGAGGTACTGTGACCCTTAAAAACCCAAGATGGTTGTGTGGGGCAGTAGGGGGGTGGCCAGGAGGGAGAAGGATTAGCCTCATGTATGAGGAATAACACCTCTACACCTGGGATGGAGGAGATAGAATCAGTGGGTGCTGATGTTCATTTGCTTGATTATGGGTTCTGTTTTCTTTGCGAAGAGATAGTAAGCTGAAGGTAAAAAGATGGCCAGCATAAAGGAGAACAGAGAAAATAACTGTCTTTTGAATAATGGGTAAGAGAGCTAGGGAATGAGGAAGAATTGATCTACTCTTGAGGTTTTTCCATGAAGATGGTGATATAGAAGGAAAATTTGGGAGACTTTGAGGTGAAAAAGAGGAAGAAGGAGACCAGAGAGTCTAAATCTAGTTGGGAATTAGATCAGGGCTAATGGAGATGCACAATTTTCAGCATTGAGGGATTAAAGTTCTTGATCAGTTTGGATAATGGGGATGACTGAATGAAACCTGGAAGGCTAAGAAATTGTTGCCAAAGAGAAAAATTCAAAATTTTAGAGATGGGGGCACCTGGGTGGCTCAGTATGTTAAGCCTCTGCCTTCGGCTCAGGTCATGATCTCACGGTTCTGGGATCAAGCCCCGAATTGGGCTCTCTGCACAGCAGAGAGGAGAATCTGCTTCCCCCCCTCTCTCTGCCTGCCTCTGCCTACTTGTGATCTTTCTCGCTGTCAAATAAATAAATAAATAATCTGAAAATTTTAGAGATGGACTAGTTCTAGAGCTAACAAGTTTCAAGTTTCTACATGGTAACTCACAGCCAAAAATGGAAAATGACCATTTGACCATATTTGCCTATGTAACCCTTCATCTGCTGTATTGGTTTTACACAATTTTATCTGCAAGTATTTGTTGGTCTCTTTTGCCTTCCCCTACAATATCCAGTTATTTCCTTATCTCTCTATTCAGAATCCACCCACACTTCACAAGTCAAGGCCAACGTCATTCAAACCTTTCCACATTACCTCAGCTCCTGGGATTACTTGCTGTTAGGAATGTGTAATGTTCAGTGTGTTTCCCTCAGTGGCCTAAATGAGTTAGTAGGGTGTGCCACAAAAGCTGCATTTCTCACTCTCCCTCTTGTTCAGAGCAGTGTACCTTTGCTCATGCCAGGCCTGTCTGGGAAGCCTGTCACCTCTTCCTTCTCTGTCTCGTTTCATCAGCGTTCTAAGTTAGGTGCCCTCTCTGTTCTCCTCATTCCATATGCATACATCTATTTCAGCACTTACTACATTATGCTCACATTAAACTTTTTATATCTTATTCCTTATAAGTCTGCACACTTCCTCAAACTGATTTTTCATTTTATTTATCCCAGTGCCAAATACTATGCCTAGTACAAAACAGATGCTCAGTATATGTTTATGGAGGTGAGCTGAAGTAAAGCCTTGTTCAGTCACTTGGTGGCTTTGTGACCCAGATAATTTTCATCCACTTTCTAGCCCTTGTCTTCTCTGGAAAGGATGAGGACATCTCACAGGGTTGAGGAGTTAAGTGAGATAGCTAGTGGAGAGAAAGCCTCCAGTCTGCTATCTAGCAGATAGAAGACTGTAGTAAAGTTTTTCAGATGAATTTTAGTCTACTTTGTGCTACCTTGTGTTTTTCAACTGATATTTAATATGTGTATCACTATTTGACATTTTTATAGGAATGTCTTAATTCATTAACTAATTAGTTTTTTGAGAATAGGGATCATATAGTATATAAGCTGTGTATTTTACATTACCTAGCATATATTAGGACGATGAATACTTACAAACTGACTATTAAACATTTACAAACAAATGAACCACTTTCACAGATTCTGTTTGAATCTAGCTCTGAGACAGATGAGGCAGGATGATTTTTCCCTTTAAGAACAGACAGCGTTACATATATCTGTATTCAGTGACACAATTAAACCATAACCAACCACTAACTGAATGGGGATTGAAAGCATGAATTGAAATTTGTATACCATAAGCAGAATGCTTTTTCATTCAATGACTACAAGCCAAATTGCATATAGTCTAGTCTGTATCATTTGTGGTTCAGGAAAATTCTAATCCGGGCTACTCACCACACAAGCAGACGAGAACAGCTATAAGAATTGAATGACATAAGACATGCAGATGTTTATATAGCACCTGAATCATTAAATCTTTTTTCTTCAAGTTCATAGGAATGTTCTGGCCTTATATAGGCATAGCATTCAGCTGTACATTGTGCTGAGAATGAAAATAAACAAATGCCTTGATACGGATGACATCCATCAAATGGTTCTGTTTTTCCTCATATAAATGTATATAATTTTTATTAAAAATCATTTTCTCAACTCTTTAATGATTTCTTGGTGAAGACAGCAAAGCCTATTTCATAACTGTATAGTAGAAAGATTTATAAATATCTTATTATACAGAAAGAAACTGAAGCAAGAAAAGAATGTCACAGAATCACTTAACAGTAAATGTATAGAAAATATACTTGGTCCTCAGTTCTAATGATTCAGAAAGAAGGTAGGTGCAACCCTCAACCCCATCAAGTCCATTCCTTTATTCTGGCAAATTTATATGGTTCTGATCAGGAAGTTTTGAATAAAATGCATGTCACAACCTCAGAGTGGAGAACTGATTTGACTTGTCTATTTGTTTGTACATATTTTGAATTTTTTAAAATGACACAATACAACTTGAAAAAGAAACATTTGATTGCAGGAGTTCATATGTACTCTTTAGATGTTTTCATAAACCTTCTTCATCTATATTTTCGGCAATTTTTCTTGGACGTCTAACAAATACTGAAATCAGTTTGCCTCTCCACTTACCCTTTCATAATGTTCGTGACACAAGCCTGTGTAATTTGACACCTTGGAACTTTAAACAGACTCAGAATCTTTTGGACCTTCTAGCCATCATCAATTCACATAGTGTGCAGTAAATCCAGCTCAAAATAAACAACACAGATGGAATCGAAGCTTATAGTACAATGTCAGCAGTATCCACAGATTGACAGAGCTAGTTAGGCTGCCAGATGCACAGAATGTTGTTCTATCTACTTGTTCTTTATAACTGGACTTGATGGAGTACATCAGTGTCAAACTCCTTGCTGGTTTCCACACGCACACGCACAGAAACGCACCCGCATACACACGCGCATTCCTGCGCTCTATATCAACGGCACCATCTGCTCTCAGCTGTACATGTGGTAGCTAACTAACTATCCTACTGTGCCTGGGTCTCACCGACTGCTTTCCCTGGAAACAAATGACAACAGTTTTTATCTTGTGCCCTCCTTGGCATTATAAAATAAGGCTCTTAACATTTCCATACGCATATATTTTACATGCATTTTTTAAAATTCTGTTCTCCGTTTTATTTACTGATTCCCTAGAGAATGGCAATATCTCTTTTTATATCTCCCCCAAATTGAGATTTGCCTATGGAAGTTCACATACTGAGACTGTTGCTTCTAGGATTTACATAAAAGCAATGTATGTAAAAGTCATGGGCCCTGGGATCATTTTGTTGTCTCCACAGTATTTTGTAGGGTGCCGCATACTATTTGTAAAATGGGGGCGTAAAAATGTGGGGATTCAGAAGAGAAAAGACATCTATTTCTTTCCACTATCCTTCTATAAAATTTCACTGACAATAATGACCATGCTGGGAATGTGAAGATTGAGGGAGTACAAACATGAAATATTTTCATACACAAGTATCTTGCCTGCAGCAGAAAGCTCATGTGTTATTCTGTTACCAAGTGTAGAATTTTTGCCTTGACCTCTTTGCCATCTCATGTGAAATCTAGATGGGTAGTAAGATATAAAAAAAGATAATCACTTTTTTTTTTTAAACTGACAAAATTCAATTGTAATGTCTTTTCAAAGCAATACACCCATATTAACTGAAAGTAGGAGCTGTTGTAAGAAGGATGTATGGAATAAAATAACAGAGAGACGACCCAGGTTTGGGTCATACCAGATATCTTTTCCTGACCCACTTCCACGTCTGACACCTGTCTTTATGACAATCTTTCCAGAACATCTATGGAAATTATACCTACCTTCTGGTAACTAGGTAACATAATCTCCTGGAGGCTAGCTAATTGCAGCCCACAATAACCTCACATACAGTAACTGTTAAATTTTTCATTTCTTTCAAATTATTATGGATCAGTGGAGAGGGTATTGATTTGATTCATTAACGGATTCCCAGTCTGTTCCAAGGTTAATGATTACATGTATCTCAATTACATCCTTAACAGGTTATACTGTATGATTTGTTTTAACTGCTTTGTACATTGTGTATCTTCCCAGCTGAAAGGCTTCTTAGCACTTCATGATTTAACAAATCTTTCTCCTCCACTTCCTAAAACAATGAACCTGCTCTGAAAGAGCATATCAAGGCAGGACAAAAATACATGATAAAAGCTTTTTGCAGAATTCTCCAAGAACCATAGCATAACAGTTTATTTTAGTCAGGTAAATAGTCTTATGTTTAAGATGTTTATAAGTAGTATAAAACAGAGGGGTCGATCCTTTCTCTTGATATTTTATTCCACCTTTCTTATATAGGAGGCATTTTTCTTTAACTTTGATCTTTTGAACATACCCATTATGGAATTTATCTTTAAAAAGTAGAAGTAAATACATATTCTTAAAGTCACCTGTAATCCTTCCAACAGAATCCAGACACATTAAAACTGCTCTGAAGAGTCGAAAAACATTTTAAAATTTAAAATGTAATATTCATGTGACACTGTTTAGAATGACAGTAAGTCAAATGACTTGTAGGCATACTTTGCACATTGGCCATGGACGGTCAGGCAGGAGGATAGAGGGACCCATTGCAGGGAATCTGGGGCAGAGAACACATCTATCAGAGGACAACGTGATTTTGACAAGAATGAAGACAATTATTTATTCCAGTCCTTCTATTTCCTTTTTATCCCTTTGCCCCTGCCTCCAACCCTACTTGCCTCTGTGTACTTAACTTCTCTGTCATGAACGAGAATTTGTGAATCTAGGGACAGTCTAATCTTGCTTAATTTTGATGCAAAAGCCCTGTTTCTTGCACAGAGTACTGTAAAGTCCATAGTGGGAATTACATTTTAAAGTATCTTAGTACTTTTACTTACCCACTTGTATTCTGAAAAAGCAAAACACTAGACTCCCCTCCTTTCTGGAACCCCCAAGATTCTGACAGAGTTTGGGGACTCAGAAGCCAAATGGGAATCATCAGGAGGAGAGACTTCAGTTACACAATCCATTAAATAAAACAATAGAGCCTGCAGCTGAGCTATTAAAAAGAGTAGAGCAATTTTTATTTCAATGGCTACATTTTATTTCCTCTTCTGAGTGACTGTTAACAAAGGGCCGCTGAAAGGACTGGATAAAAAGCAGGCGTCAGATGCAGGATCCATGAGTTAAACAACATTATTAGATACAATTTCATAAAATCTAGTTGCTTTTTTGCTACTAGAAATCATGTCCTTTTGTCAACTTGTGGTCACATCAGCACTTCTCTGATATAATTTGCTCCAGCTGCAGAGCATAGCTGGCCTGCAAATCAAGAACCAGAATGAGGACAGGCAGGAATAACTCAATGGCTTGGATAATGTGCAAATCACTACACTTCTCGCTATTAGTCTACTTTTTTTTTTTTTTTTTTTTTTTTTTTTCAGAATATTTGGAAGAGGAAAAATTTATCTTTAGCAAAGCAGCCAATCAGCCACCCTCTTAAGAACTGGTTTGTCTGGTTATCTTCTGAAGCCCAACTCTCTTTGCAGTGATGCTCTGTAATCATGATATTATGAATTTAAGAAAAAAAAAAAACCCCACTAAACTACCTTTGTTTACCGTAAGCTGGCAGTGTGAACACCTAATGTCAAATAGCTCCTGGTTTTGTTCACCTCCTCTAAAAAATGTTCCTTAGATTTAAAAATCTTGCTGTGTATTTCTGTTCATAATTTTTGCATTTTAAGTGCTTCTATCTGGCCTAGAATGCACAGGTTTACAAAATAATACACATCATTCGAATGTCAGCAAACTGCTATAAATGCCTCAATTCAAGACACAAAAAGAGCCAGTTAAAAAGGAATGAAGTACTACTTACTGATTTAGACATGAGTAAAACTGGTAGAGGTTTAACTAGTCATTCAGCATTGAACTTCATACAGCTATGGTTGCTTGATTATTGATCTTCCCTGGAATCAATTAAAATTGGATCCCAACCATTTCAAATTCAGCTATAATTGAATAATCAACAATCACTCATGTAGGGGGAAAAAAAAAACAGTTTCTAAATAAAAGCAAAGTCCAAGTATTCTTGATTGTCTGAGGAAACCATTATATATGGTGGGCAAGTAAGAACAAATAAAAGCATATACAGCTGGGATAGCTGAATCAGTGTCCCTAATGACAAGAGCAGCTTATCAAGTGTGCAAAGGCAGCACTAGCCTGTAGTTCACCAGTGCAAGGGAGCTGATACTCTCTTTTGATGGCATGGCCACCTTCCAAGGCCAGGTGCAATCATAACTGCAAGCCCATTATGTAACCCGTCACCTTCTCAAATTCATTGCTGCAGCAAGTACCCACATCCAAAGCTATGGCTTTTTCTTTGTAAACTGACCTGGGAAATGTTGTGACTACAGAACATGCTTTTAGACACCATTGTTTTAGAAAGGACAAAGAGAAGTCATGTGCCACATACCGATGACACCGAGTCTGTTTTCTTCTTGGCAAAACGAGGCAGTGAGATAGGGATCAGTCCTATCCTTTTTTCTTTCTTTCCCAACACATTGCAGCGGTGAATCTGTCAAAACCCAGAGCTCTGCTTACTTCTTCGCTTAGAATGAGAACATAATATTTTCTGAAATGTGTGTGTGTGGTTTCCTTCCATCCTGAAAGCTGTAGAAGCTCGCCCCATCTAGATACAGGTCAGTGAAGTTCATAAGCTCTAGCCTAAAGGAGCAAATTTCAATTTCTGATTAGAGTCCGTGAAAGCTGACCCTTTGCATTTTTCAGATGTATGATACCCCCACTTTTTTTTTGTTGACCCCCTCTGGGAGGGTAACAAAATTATGACTTATTTAAAATGGAATCCTATTTTATAATGCTGTTGACTAGCAAACAGGCACTGCTTAACTATCACATTAAGTGATTCTATTCAAATAAATGAGAAACAAAGTGAATGACTTTTTCCCCCTTTGGGAAAATAAAAACACCTACTGATGAAGAAGAATATTTTGCAAAATGAATTTTGACATCTCTAATCACACTCTTTGAATTCTGGTCTTGCCTGGCATCCTTATAGGTGGGCCTAGGTACAAAAGATAGGGCAAAGGAACGGAGCCTGAAATCTGTGAGGTGGCCCTTTAATGATGATCACTTGTTTGATGGTTCTTTGTTTGTTCCTCACCCAGGACAAGCTCTTCTTTTATCATCATTAAACCATAAACTAGTTGTAGTAGTGAGCAAAATATGCAGGGAACTTTTATAATGACACTATACACAGACATGCTGAAGGCCACCAAATTGCTACTTCTTTGTCAGATCTTAGATGCTCATCTGGTATCCTTAATTTGTGTCTAGACAGGGAATAGCAACAAAAAATAAACAATAAAAAAATGCTTCTGCTTTTTATTTTATTTTTCAAGAAGGAAAGCATAGCTTACTTTTTCTACATTAAATCCAAAAGAAGCTATTCTTTCTAAAAATTGTCTTCCTATATCCTCTGGATTGGTTGTTCTTTAGAAGTCACAAATCAAGCAGAAATATATGTAGCACTGAAAGTCCACTATAGCAATCTAATAATTTGCTTAACAGCATGGTTTCAAAAATACTCCACTTGGAAGTTGCATCATCCCACAAATGTACAAAGAATCTTTTTGAACATTGAATTTAGTGTTATTCAGGTCTGTTTCATAAGGTGCTACCCTAGCATGGGGGAGATAAGGTATTCCCATCCCCCTGGGTTTAAAAAATCATAGTTCAGATATTAATATCCAACACCTTAGCAGCTTGTGTGCTATTTTGCCAGTTGCTCTTGCTGGCAGTAGGCCTCCCTTGTAAAAGATAAAGATTTCCACAACAACAAAATCTCTGCATAAATTTCAAATTTATTGCACTTTCTTCCGAGTCCCTATATGCTATATTCCGTTTATGTCTGTGGAACACCAGATGATGAAGGGAGGGGGAAGACCGCATTGGAATATTTTGAAGATGACGGTTAACCTTAATGTATCACAAAACTATTGAGGCAAATTTAATTGCAGAAGTACATCTAAATGGATGAAAACCAAGGAGAGAAAGGAAGGAAGAAGGAAAAGAAAAAAAGAATGAAACAGAGAGGGAGAAGGGAAAACATAAAACCTTGGAACAATTTCTGTTGCTTTATCTAATGTTTTGTCTGCTTTAAACAGATTAGTGAGTCACTGTCTTTTCGTTTTGTTTTATAGGAAATTCTGTTGACTTAAAACACTACTGCCAACGTAGACAGCAATACCACAAGTATAGTTTTATGACAAAAACATTTAAAGCAAAAAAAAATTATTTCAGAGTCATTCATGTTATCGTGGTTGCCTGAATTTTCACAAAACATTCCCAAGGACTCAGTGAGGGTCGAGGAGCCAGTTGTTTCTCTGAGTTCCAGTTAGCCCAAGGCATCCCTACTGTGAGAGACAAGGGCATGCGGGCTTGACTTAGACAGCTGGTTGATGAGACCTGTGATTGCAATTATTTCCAAATATTTCTTAGAACAATGTGTAACTTGTAAAGTTAAAGAAAATTCACACACAACAATTTATGAGTATTATGTTGTGTTGTCGTTTCACTGACTGTGAATCTAAAATTCTATCTAGTGTACTTTTTTTTTTTTTCTTGTTCGTGGTATTTGTTTTCAAGTTTGGATGTAAACCTCATAAAAGGGGAATAATTAAGTTAATATTTAATTTTTGGGGGACATAGTATGTGTTCTATGAAGAAAGTATTTATGGAAAACTCTTATTTTCCTGCTGGATTGTAAGGCTGACTACATCACAGATTGTGTCCTGCTTAGATATGCATGTCCTGGTGAACAGCAGAGTTCCTTGCACACAGCAGAATGAGTGAACATTTGCAGAGTTAAAGTGAAATCCAATTGAATTATAATGGTAGTAAGACAGCAGTCATTTGACAATTTTCTAAAACAGACACACAGCTGATAAATGGACAATTTCTAGCATCAAATGGATTAAAGAAAGATGAGCTTATATCTTTGTTAGAAGATTCTAATTTTTTTCATCTTGGATTTTCAAAAATACCTGTGTCCCCACTGATCATGGCTTTTCTGTTAACAGTAAGAATTGTCCCTTATTGGGTGTCAGCCCCATCCTAGGTATTACGGTAGATGTTTTAGGCACATTATTTTACTACTTGTTATACTCATCCCTTGAGATAGTCCTGTTTCATCCCATTTTTTCAATTAGAAAACCAAAATCCACAGAGATGTTGAATGACTGCTCATCATGTGTGGCAGACTGAAAAATGGCCCCTCAAAAGATACCATGATGTAATCTCTGGAATATGTGAACGTTACCTGATAGTACAATAGAAAAAAATTTTTGCCAGTGTGATATGATTAAGTTATGGATCTTGAAATGGGAACATTACTCTGGATTATCCGGAAAGCCCCTAAGTACAGTGACATGTAATTCTCATAAAAAGAAAGTGGAAGGAGGGTTTACACACACACGCGTGTGCGCGCACACAGGAGATGGGGAATGGAGAGAAGAAGGAAAAGGAGGCATTGTGAAGACAGGGGCAGAGATTACAGCCGGAAGCCAGAAAATATCAGTAGCCACCAGAAGATGTAAGAGGTAAGGGATGGATTTTCCTAGAGCCCCCAGACGGAGCACAGTCTTAGTGACATCTTGATTTTGGCTCTGTGATTCTGATCGCAGACGTCAGGACTCTGAACCTGTGAGAAATTAAATTTCTGTTGCTTTTAAGTCACCACACATGTGGTACTTTGTTACAGTAGCCTGGGGGAACTAACATACAACTACAGCACTTTGGCAGTAATAACGTTAGAATTTGAACATAATGTATTAGTTGTACTGCATTGCAAATTATCACAGATTTAGCTGTTTAAAACAACACCCATCTATTCTCTCACAGTTCTGTAGGTCATTCAGGGCCGGCTGAACTGCGATTTTTTGTGTAGGGTCTCACCAGGCTGAAATCAACATGTTAGTCACACTGGGACCTTACCTGCAGGCTCAGGGAGGAATTACCCCAGTAGGGGTAAAAAAAATCTCCCCATCTTGAGATCACCTCAAGAGTGATTTTGTTTATATCTGCAAAATCCCTTTTGCCATGTAACCTAATTGCCAGGGAATAACACCAGGGCAGAGGTTATGGGTGCCTACTCTGTCTTCGTGATTCTAAAGTCTATGCTTTTGTGTGTGTGTGTGTGTGCGCGCGCACGCGCGAGCCATACCACACTGCCTTCCAAAGCACTTTGTCTCCAGGAGTCTTTAGAAAACACCCAGAATAGCTAGTTAATGAACATAATGTTCATTAATGAACATAAGAACTTGTTCTTAGACCCAATAGGGTGATGCTCTGAGAAACAGCTAGGAGGAGTCACAGAGGTGGGAGATAGATTGTAGGACATAGATAAGGACTTGCACAGAGATGTACAGAAGTAAGATGTATAATAGTCCTCACTTGGTACCCTGGTCAGATCACTCCATCCTGTTTAACCATGATGTGTACTCCAACTTCTGTATATTTTGTTCTAACATCTCTCAAAGGATTGCACGGAGGTTCCTGGAGCTAGCTGGAAATGTAGGGAGTTAGCTAGGGAGATAGCTGGAAATGCCTGGGAGTTTATGTCTCCCTGGGGTGACTCAAGGACTGTTTGGTAAAAAGATACAAAGCCCAGTCCTTAGCATAGAGACACGACAAACTGACTTGCCATTTAAGCTCCACAGCTTTTTCTGCAATCTGGCTGAGCCTGGAATTTCACCTGATGGTGTACCCCACCCCCCACCCACCCCCGCCTTTTGTTTCTTCTTCCTCCCTATTCTGAACTCCATTAACAGTTTCTCCTGGGAGCACTGCCTTAATAAATAACTTGCATTTGAAATCTTCGCTCAGGTTTTCCTTCTGGGATGACCTGACCTCAGATAAGGAATAGACTTCAAGCACTTTTCTGGAGCCAGGAGCATTACGGGCTGGCCACTGGCAGGAATGGAAAGTATCCAGGCTATTTTGTGTGGGTAGTGATTACAGCCTGCCTGGTCATTACCTGGCAGCCAGATTCTCCGCTGTCAAACAGATGCCTCTTCTGAGAGTGAGAATGTGTGCTCGACACAGAGGCTATTTGGCCTCTCTTAGCAAGTGCTATTGACGGTCTCTCCTTGAAGAGTAGAACTCAAAGCCTCTTCCAGCATCTCTGGAAAAAACCTTTGTCCTTGATTGGCCACTATTTGAAACTCATTGCCTAAACTGTGTGTATGGCTTTCTTCTGGCTCAGACTTGCTATTTCCCGGTGGGTATGCATGTAGTGAATGATTAATTTTAAGTGCCTGTAGGAAGTACAATGGTGAGCACACTGAAGGCTGAATGAGTTTGCACAGAGTGTTTTAAACATTATCCTAGTTATTTCAAATCTGCAGTTGATTCGTGATATGAGTACAGAATACAAAATGATGATTCACAGATGGATCCACTGAGCACTCTTAACTGCATATTCAGGTGCATGTGAATGATGCTACAAGGAGAATCGGGATTCAAGATGAAAGCTGGCATAAAAGGAGAGAGAGCAGGATGTGAAAAATTGTGTCAGAGTTGCTCATTAGATACTACCAAGAACTTGTAGTTACACAAGGGTGGGACAGAGCTCACCTGCTGTGTTTGATGAGGGTTCCATGATTTTTCACCATGGTACCCTACTGACTCCTAAATTAAAAGTAAAAACCTTTACATGGGAAGGGGGATTATGCAGATGTATAGCTAGTTCTTCCATTAATTCAGCAAGTATAAAATGATAACCTACTCTGGTTAAGATGATTAATTAGATAAAATATTACTCTTCGGGCAATGAAATTATTCCATGTAAATGAGCTAATTACAAAGAACAGCCTTAGAAGCTTTAGACCAGATTCCTTATGCTTAAGGATTACTATATGATAGTGGGTCCAAGTCAAACAGGCTTTAGATACCTAGAACTTTTAAAAGGGATCATATGATTCGGTTAGTTCCATGAGGGTAATCTCCTTCATGTAAGGTTACCTGATTATGATTACATAGTCAGATAGAGTTTCTTCTTCTCAGGAGGGTCAGCCTTTTTATTCTATTCAGACCTTTAACTGAATGGGGAAAGCACACCCATGTTAGAGAGAGCAATCTGTATTATTCAGTCTACTGATTCTGATGTTATTCTCATTCAAAAACACCCTCATGTACACATCCAAATATGGGTGATCAAATATCTGGGTACTTTATGGGCCAGTCAAGTTGACACATAAAATCAACTATTATAGGTGGGTCATTTTTTTACCCACTCCAATAATCTCTGTCTTTTATTTGGGTTGTGTAAACCATTTACATTGATTGTGATTTTATGTGTGGGTTCAGGTTACCTTTTTTTTTTTTTTTTTAATGTTTGTTCCTTCTTTTTCATTTTATCTGTGACTTCCCCTTTCCTGTCTCTTTGGACTAGTAGATCTCTTGCCCCTCATCTAGTATTCCATTTTAACATATTTATTGTTTTTAGACTATATATCTTTTATGAGATTTTTAGTCGTTGCTCTAGGGATTATAATACACACTTTTGACTTTTAACAGTGTACTTAGAATTAACTTTTTACTACTCCAAGTGAAATGTAGAAAACTTACTAGCTCAGATGTCCCTTTACCTTCCCTTCCTTATATTACATTGGTTTATATATTACATCTACATACATTAAAAACACCTTCAGAAAATATTATAATTTTTTCTTTCAGCTGTGAAAAATATTTAAAGAACTGAAGAGAAATATAGTCTATTATATTTACCTATATAGTTAACATTTCTGTTTCTTTTACTTTATTTAAAATGTTTTAAGACTACTTCCAAAAAAAAAAATACCCCCTCTTTGTAAATATTTTCTTCTCAATTATTTTAGAGGTCTTCAGCTTTGCACAGTGGCAGTATCGTAGCCAATGAGGTTTATCCGAGGCGCGAATATTGCTATTTTAGAGGTCTTCAGACAATGAATTCCCCTAGTTCCCACCATCTTAGAAAGTATTTATTTCACCTTTATTCTTGAAAGGTATTTTCAATGGATAAGATTGCCAGGTTGAGTTCTTTTTAGCATTTTTTAAATGTCTGTTCTGACCACCATTTTTTTAGATAGAAAGCCACAATCATTCAAATTATTATTCTGTTATATATAGTACATCATTTTTCTCTAGCTGATTTCAAGAAATTTTTCTTTAGTTTTCAACAGTTTTTTAAAGACTTTGTTTATTTATTCGACAGACAGAGAGGGAACACAAACAGGGGGAGTGGGAGAGGGAGAATCAGGCTTCCTGCTGAGCAGGCAGCCCAATACATGGCTTGATCCCAGGACCCAGGTCATGACCTGAGCCAGGCAGATATTTAACGATTGAGCCACCCAGGTGCCCTCCCCACCGGTTTAATTATATGTCTGGACTCAAATTTCTTTATGTTTATCATGTTTGGGTTAATGAACTTGTTAAAACCATAGGTCTACATTTTTTCACCAACTTGAGAAGTTTAAGCCATTATTTTTTTCAAATTTTCTTTTTCTTACCTGACTTTTTCTTCTTCTTCTGGGGGCTCCAGAAAACTTTGGGTATTATTCCACAAGTCCCTGGGATTATGTCCATTTACTTTTCAGTATATTTTCTCCTTATATTTGGAATGAATAATTTCTAATCATCTATCTTCCTATTTAGTAATTCATTCTTTTGTCATCTCTATTCTGCCCCTGAACCCATCCAACGAGTTTTGTTATTTTCAATACTTTAATTTTTAGTTCCAAAATTTCTATTTGGTTGTTTTGATTTTCTTTTGCTTTGCCGATAATGTCTATCTTTGTATTCATTTCAAGAGTGTTTGCCCTTAGTTCTTGTATCATTTTTAATAATAGCTGCTTTAAAGTCCCTATCAGATAATCTGGCGTCTATACCAACTGCGTATTGGTTTCTCCTATTAAGATTTTCCTGGTTGTTCCTATACTGACAAATTTTGGATCGTGTTCTGGACATTTTGCTATGTTATGAGAGTCTGGGCCTTGGTTAAATCCTTAGGAGAATGTTGGTATTTGGTTTAGAAGGCAATTGACTCCATTGGATTCAGGCCACAAATTCTAACCAGGCTTTTGAGGGTTGTGGTTTTAGTGTCAGTTCCATTTTCAAGGCCTTTGAAATGCTATTTATATCTGTCCTGTATTTGCTACACCCAGTTGCCAGTCTAAGATTGGTGGTAGTCTATGTCTTATTTCAGTTCCCAGAGCTTTTAGTATAATATTTAGGATCAGATCCATGTATATAAAGCTCAGGAGTAAGCCCAGAGTTTATAAACAACTTTAGTGGTCGTCTCTCCAAATTTCTCCCTCTTGATTGATATCCCCAGTACTTGCTGGCCAGAAAGCTGGAGATCTGATTGTCCTTCTTTCTTGTGCACCTTACATTACCACATCCTCATCCAGGGTCAAGGAACAGGAGAACAAAGGAAAAGGAAATGGATTTGTCTAACCTACATGGGACCACAGATCATGACACAGGAAGGTTTCATCCCTCAGAGTTGTATAGTTGTGAGTCCCCCATTGTGACACTACCGCTGATAGAATACCCCTAAACTAGAGGGTTTCCTTGTGAGCTTCCTCTATCCATGCTGATGCTCACTTCCAAATTTCAGGATGAGTTGAGTCTAGGCCAGTTACTAGAGGAAACAAAAAGGTAAACTCACTGTCAGTTTGGTTATACTTAAAGTTCTGATCTTCTCCAATTGCTCTGCTGTTTGTTCTTCATAGTTCTCAGATAGCTGGTCAGTGCATTCTTTCCAGGATTTATAGCTGCATTCAGTGACAAAGAATAAATTGTGCTTACTGTGTCTTATCCAGAATTTAAAAAAAAACCCATGGTTAATTTCTGAACAAAGTTCATGAGCATGCCATAAATAATAAGATGATAGTAAATATAGTAGGGAAATATGCCATACTGCAGTTCTTCTTAAGCCATGGCATTTTGTTCTTCATTGGAATATAAGATCATTAATATAAGATCCTTTAATATAAATAAAAGGCATTTATATAAATATAAATTACATCCAGTTGCAACTCATTCGTTCAATATAAGAAATATTTATAGAACAGCTACTTCAATCAAGGCAATTTACCAGTCACTACAGGTATAATACTATTTCACATGGTGTTGGAGGCAAACCAGTTGTGTGGCATTGTAAAAGCAAAGGTACAATAGATATTCTATTGTTATTATGACAATTGTTTTATTTGGAAGATCCAGTCATCATCTAATTTTAGCCTTGTATTCTTAATTCAGCAGGCAGTCATGTTTACAATATTTAGGAAAAATTACTATTTTGACAGATTGATCAGCTATTTCTTCAAAACCCTGGGTAAGGCCTATTTTTTCATCCAACTATTGAAAAGTATCCACATTTTTACCTCTCTGATCTATGGCTCCTTTTTTGGAACCCAATTACACAATTCATCTGCTTTCTTAAGGAGTGAGTAGTTAAATCACTCTTTTGCTGTATCACTAAAGATTATTTTCCTGAACTATTGTGAATATTATTAACTGATTTATTTACTATTTTTGTGAGAAACATTAGCAAATTCAACACGTGAGCAGGCTTTATCAACCAAGCCTACAAAACCCAGACTGTAGATAAACAAAAGCCTGAAGAAGACTTCTTTATTGGAAGCAACAGATTTTATTTCTTAGCATGATCAAGGGTTAGGATTGCTTTTTGGTTTACTGAATGGAAGGGGTTCATATTATCAGATATGCAATAAATACAAAGTAACTGATGAACTGGTGAACTTTAGTAATATTCAATAACGTGGAGTCATTGCTAAGTTTGGCATCATTAAAGAAAAGTTTTCCCTAGAGGAGGTACATCAGAGGTTTTTTTTTAAAGATTTATTTATTTATTTGATTTTTTTGTGTTATGTTCAATTAGCCAACATACGGTACATCATTAGTTTTTGATGTAGTGTTCAGTGATTCATTAGTTGCGTATAACATCCAGTGCTCTGACAACATGTGCCCTCCTTAATGTGCATCACCCTGTTACTCCCCAGCCCCTCCCTTCTGTAACCTTCAGTTTGTTTCCCAGAGTCCAGAGTCTTTCATGGTTTGTCTCCCTCTCTGATTTCTTCCTGTTCTGTCTTCCGTCCCTTCTCGTGTGGTCCTCCGCTTTACTCCTTATGTTCCACATATGAGTGAAATTATATTTATTTGAGACAGAGAGAAAGAGAGAGAGTGAGCATGCAGGGTGGAAGGGCAAAGTCAGAGGGAGAGAGAAACCCAAGTAGATTCTGTGCCGCTGAGTGTGGAGCCCAACACCGGGCCCAGTCTCAGGACCCTGAGATCACAGCCTTCCTTGACAGGATCATGATTCTAAGATCACAACCTGACCCGAAACCAAGAGTCTGACGCCCAGCTGACTGCACCCCCCACCCAGGTGCCCAATATCAATTAAAACAAAAACCTGTGCATGCTTTAGAAATAAAATATACATGTCTTTAATTAAGAAGTTCACTAAAGCAGCAAATGCTACTCACTATAAAATGAGAAGGCAAAATTTCCCTCAACTCTGCTCCTTAGGAGCAAAAAACAAACAAACAAAACAAAAAAAACAAACAAAAAAAATACTAGAGTAAGAAGGATTCAGAATAAAATTCTGGCCCTTACTCATTCTCTTTCAGAATCCTGAGCAAGTCACTTAGTTTCTCTAAATCTTGGTGTATTCATCTATAAAACGGGATTATAGTAGAACTTACTTCATACAGTTGCTACAAGGATAAGATAATATGAGAAGACTTAATGCCTGGCACACAGTACACAGTAAATGATTGCTATTATGATCACTAAAGGAGTTATTTAGTAGAGTTCAGCATTTTGTCAGAAAGGGAAAATCTTTAAGAAGCAAAGACATCTCTGGTGGTTATATCCAAGCTACTTATCTGGCAATGCGTTTTGTTGTTTTTTTTTTTCCTCTCATCAATATAGAATATGTGTGGATTTGAGGCTTCTATAATATTCTCAATTAGAAGTAATACCAATATAGTGAAGTTCGTTTCTGTTCATTCCTACTATTCTCTTCAATGCCTGTTTATTCACTTTTCCCCCACTCATTGATTTGACATTAATTGAGCCTACCAAATGCCAGGGACCATGCTAGACATGGTGAATAAAAAGATAATTAAGACTCAGCCCATCTCTAAAGGGCACCCAATCTTTAGCAGAAAGATAAACATTGACATCAGAATTTCAGTAGTGTGTTGGAGACATCTTGTATCTTTTCATAATAGCCAGCTGTTGAAATTCCAGGAATTTTTCAATTTGTTAAAAACACTGTCATTACTTAAAAAGTGACATAAGTGTATAATTATATTAAAATGCAGGTAATATTGGAAACTCATCACCATCATTTTGCTACACTTTACTATTATCTATGCATTTGAGTTTACTTACATCTTTTATTTCTGTATGCTGGAAATCTTACCTAATGGTGTATTACTGTACATCTTTCTCCAATTCCATGCTTCATGATTACCATGCTGGCTATTTGAAATCAGCCCTAGTAGAACATTTACACCATGGGAATTGACAAACATTACAAATTACGACTCTTTCCCCTAGAACTACTTTTGTCTAACAGTGCCAGCATAACAAATCTTCTCATTATAACACACTGCGATATGTATCATCAGAGAGATGTATAGGATGCTATAGGAATACAGATGAAGTGATCCATGAACCACTGACTAGAGAAATTAAAGAAGGCTTTGTGGAGACGGATATTTGCATTGATGACATTTAGAGAATTTGGCTCTTTAGCAACCCTGAGGACTAGAGAAGTTCTTCTGAAAACATGAAGACTGTATTATTGCTCTCAGCTATTCACTCCATCTTCCTGTTTTATATCCTTACGCAGTGCTTTTGAATTTGGTCTTTGTGAACCAATTTAGTAACTGGCATGCTGGTGGATGCAAAGTAAGCCACCTTGATCGGAAACTTTAAGAACCCTTGCATGTGCTTCCAGCTCTCTTGCTCTTAACCTTTGCCTGGAGAATGTAATGATTCATATAAACACAGTTCCTGGGGCGCCTGGGAGGCTCAGTGGGTTAAGCCGCTGCCTTCGGCTCAGGTCATGATCTCAGGGTCCTGGGATCGAGTCCCGCATCGGGCTCTCTGCTCAGCAGGGAGCCTGCTTCCTTCTCTCTCTCTCTGCCTGCCTCTCCATCTACTTGTGATTTCTCTCTGTCAAATAAATAAATAAAATCTTTAAAAAAAAAAAAACACAGTTCCTTCATCCTAGGTGCTAGAATGAGAATACATATAAGGCAGAAATGCAGACAACTCTCACTAATTTCAGCTATTCTAAGTAGCATCAGCGGGCATTTTAACATGAATAAGAAATTAAATCATTGTTGTTGTATGTTGTTGATATTGGAGAGTCATTTATTATCACAGCATAATATATTGAAAACTGACTGTTACTTTTAAGGTGGGATTTAACATTAGCACTTTCCTGCTTACTTATCATTGCCAGGGAAACTTTCTTGTAAGCAAAATGAATCTCTGATATACCCAAAATGCTTTCAGAACATGTTTAGAACCTTCTTCCACAGAATTTCTCCTGATGGCACAATGTACAGGTAGACTTTGGTATAGCCACTTCTAAGAGCAGGAAACTATAGAAAATAGATGGTGAGAATTCTAAAATCACACTACCTGTATTACAGTTTTTGTTCAAAGCCAACACTGCATAAAACTCAAGCATGCATATATCATCAAAGAGCTAAAACAAGAAGGAACCTACATAGTCACATCATGTAGCTCCTACATTTCATGGTTAGTAAAGCCAGGGCTCAAGGCAGTTGAGTGGTTTTTGTAAGAAGTGAGCTAAGAAGCTGCCATACAGCTCCTGTTCTCTAATTTCCAGTGTAGATTCCTATCTTCTACATCATCATCATCATCAATGAGTAACATTTGCTACATACTTGCTATGAACAATACTCTGAATTAATTGCTTTATACATATAAAGTTGTTTAACCCATGTAACTTGTTTAATAAAAATGAAAAAAGAGGTAAGCATTATTAATACTTATTTTTAAATACTAGAAAGCTTAAAGAACTCACACAGCTTTAAAGTGTCATTAGGATTCATAGCCTCACATTTTATCACTGGGCCCAGTTTGTCTCACTCATACTGCTCCATGAAGTACTAAGTACTAAGAGATTTGAACTATAAACAGGACTTTCTTTTCTTTCTGAGAGCCAGCATGGTTTTTTCTTACAAAGGTCACACTGTTGCTTTAATCTGAATAAAGCTATATTTTTTTTTGAGAGATGCATCACTTCTCAAATTACTATCTGCTCTAATCAAAACTACCTCCTCAAAAGACAACCTTTTTTTTTTTTTTTTTTTGGAGGGAGGGGTATTTTCTTTGGTTTCTAGCTTTGACTTAAAATTTTCTCTTCAAGATTACTAGAAAGTAATGACCAATAACTTGGTAGAAGTCCATTATAGAATTATAATATGTGCTGGAGAAGGGATGGATATTTTTTGGAGAGTTACCACCTTCGAGTCCATGTCAGGAAAGGAAACGTATAAATGTGCCCAATAGATAAAAATGTTTGTTTTCCCATTATATTGGTTAAGCCAACCAAAGTCTCTCTCCTTTCACATTCAGAATTTTTAAAAACTTGTGAGGATCAGTTTGCAGTAACTTTTGATGTTAACCAGATATGAATTGAGAATATTTTGACATTGGAGAATGCTCATGAAATTAGCCTAAGGCTTAGGTTTTTCTTTTGCTTTCAGAGGAAGCTCCCTGAGAGCAGAGGGAAAATGGTCTCATTCTTTAGGTGTCTTGATTGCGTTCTTTTTCCAATTCACCTTGCATCTGAAGACATGGTTTTATGAAAGAATTCCACAACAAATTGGAAGTTAATCCTTAGGGTCTCTAAATTACCTGATGCAATGCTTCTCCTCTTCTCCATGTTGCCTCTATTCCCCAAGTCCTTTCCCAGAGCTTTCCACCTTTGAAACAAAGTGTCAAGGAAGTGCAGTGCAGCAGTCTAGGACCTTGACAGAAAAGCACCCTGGGGCACCCCATCTATCTCGAAGCACCCTCAAGTAGATCAATCCATGCTTTCATCAAAATTACATATATTTTTTGAAGCAAAAATCGAAACCACTATTGTTTTTTGTCTTCGGAAACACTGGAGCACAGAGAATGTAGGGAAATTGCTCCAAAATATCAAGAAAAGTATGACTGATAAAATTGTAGAACCTAATGTACTTTTTAAAAATATATATATTTTTCAAGATTTTATTTATTTATTTGTCAGAGAGAGAGAGTGCACAAGCGGGCAGAGTGGCAGGCAGAGGCAGAGAGAGAAGCAGGCTCCCTGCCAAGCAAGGAGACCAATGTGGGACTCGATCCCAGGACCCTGGGATCATGACCTGAGCCGAAGGCAGCGGCTTAACCTACTGAGCCACCCACGCGTCCTGCTAATGTACATTTTTTTAAATCAAGAGACTAAAGCCTCTCATTAATCTTTTCACTTCAGTTTAGCTCTTAGCCTTTCTTTTGTGGATAAGTATTCCTTATCCACAAAACATTCTGATCCCCTGTATCACCTACATTTGTATAGGGTAAAATCTCATGATCATTTGGTGTTCAGCGAAGTGAAGAAAGAATAAGAACAGAGCTTTACTGAGTTTTCCTGAACTGTTTTTACTTTAGGATGAAAATACTTTTTATATAGGAATTATCTCTATCTTTGAAATTTGCCACCTGGTGAACAGAAGTTAGTTGAGAGTTTACTTATATTAGTACTAGAATTCATTCACTGAGCTTTTTTTAATAATAAAAAAAAGAATAGAATTAGGAATTATGCTAAAGAAAGATGTCGTAAATGGTGTAGCAACTTGTTTTGATGATTAAATTTAATTCTAGGCCTTTAGTTTAGAAAACTGCTTTTAATATCTCTGCTTTAGAATTTGGTCTAGTAGAATATGCTAGTTTCTTTTATTTCTTTATAAGCTTACGTCTTTCTCAACCATTCATATATATATATACATACACACACACACACACACACACACACACATACATATACATATATACACTTTATTTTTTATTCAATTGTTACTTTAGCAGTGTCTGCAATTAAGAACCAGCTCACTAAATGAACTGTAATTATTGCAAATTGTGGTAAGCACCAGTAATTAAAATGTTGCAGTAATGCTAGCCAGCTTTGCTAGATGCCCTTTGAGAGTAGCATAAAATGATATTATGTCTTTAACTGGTATTTGTATTACAGATGAGAAAACCTGGAAATTCAGGCCTTCAGACTCCTTTGGCTGTCTTTAGAGCATAATGTAAAGTGGGGATTAGCAGTTATCTAGTGAATTCAAACTGGGAAGATAGTTAATTTGGTTAATTCCCCAGCAAAAGTGGCTTTTTCTTTAAAATGTACAGTCTTTAGGGCATAAACATACATGGCTTCCCCACGAGGGGAAAATGAACAATAAACTCTAATCTCTTCTTTGTGTTTGCAAGATGCTAATAGTGAGCCTTCTGGGTACAAAAGCAAGACAAAATTCCTTCAATACACACCCATCTTTTGAGGATCCTCACCCAGCTGCTACCCCCAGTGAACTCTCCAGCTGTGTAGTCATTTGGCAGAGTGCACTGTTATGCATAACTTAAGCTATTTGTGTGTGACTCCAATACAACTGGTGAATATAGGCTGTCCACAAGGAAACCCCTTAACTTATTGCAAATGAAAAACAATGGATTCAGTGGTCGCGTGGTCATGAAAATGATCTAAATTTCAGTTTTAACATTGACTGGATTCATTTGTTGACATATTTGATTATTTGCTTCTTTTCCACCTTTACTCAAGGTGATCGCAAAAAAATGTCATCTGATTAACCCAAGGTTGTGAATTAGAGGAAGACTAGGTAATATATTTGTGAAAACAGTGCTAATGAAGAAGTCATACATTTGATAAGATTTAAGTTCAATGAATCTCCATAAGGGCCTCAGAGAATACAGAGATTTGGAGTTGAGGATACTGTTGTCATGTTACAAAGTGAAAAACATTTGCCACCTTGTGATCCTGAAAATTGTCCGGTATCCCCAAACATTCCAATTACAAAATCCAAGGCACAGGTCTTCCCGTCCTGGCCATGATAGGTTATTGGATGTTGGAATAATTTTCCTACCACAAACAATTGTGAATCTAGGGAAAAAGTAAAATCAGCTGACTTTAGTCTTCGTATGACAGACAGAACAGCAGGTTTGATCTTTGCAAACAGGTAAATAGGTGGAGTCAGTTTTACACCCACCCCAGCGCTCTGCCTGGGGGTGTTTCTCAGATTGAAGCATAGGGAAGTAGAGTACAAACAGAGAACACTGGTCTCTCCAGGCAGAGAAAAGAGAAACCAGATTTATGGCTGCTGAGGTGACCAGAATTTTAAAAAGCAGGATATTAGAAAACAGGAAGTAGCTTCAAGAAGAAGCCCTATACATCCGCATAGGTGTACCCTTCCATCTTTCCCCAAGTAATAAGCTGAGTATTCATAGGGTAAAACTCCACGGGACCTGGAAAACCACAGTTACTAAGGGTCTGTGAGATGATAGAGATTATAGAGGATAGTCAGTGCTGGAAGACATTGGAAACCATCTCTCTGAAAAAAACCCAGTCATTCAGCTGAAACCATAGCAAGACCATACCATAAGAGAAGGACAAGCCCAGCCCTAAAGGAAGGGTTATTCTAGAACATCTTAACAGAGCATAAAACTAGGCCTCAAAAAAATCAAATTGTGCTACCACCAAATTAACTGCTGCTAGAACAAGTCTCAACAGTTTTTAAAGGCAGCATAATTTAGACTAATACACAATTCATAATGCCCAAAATTCAATTAAAAAAAATTACTGGATGTACAAGAAAGCTTTTAAAATGTGACACAGGGGCGCCTGGGTGGCTCAGTGGGTTAAGCCGCTGCCTTCGGCTCAGGTCATGGTCTCAGGGTCCTGGGATCGAGTCCCACATCGGGCTCTCTGCTCAGCGGAGAGCATGTTTCCCTCTCTCTCTCTCTGCCTGCCTCTCCATCTACTTGTGATTTCTCTCTGTCAAATAAATAAATAAAATCTTAAAAAAAATAAAAATAAAAATAAAAATAAAATGTGACACAGAACCGGGAGAATTACAGTGGACAGAAACAAACCCAGGAGGGACAGGGGAATTAGCATGTAGGGTCTTTAAAATAGTTGTTATAAATATATTGATGGGTTTAAATAAAAAGATAATGTGCAGGAAGCTCGAAATATATTTTTCAACAGGGAAATATAAACAATGAAAAAGTGAAAATTTTAAAACTGAAAATAATATAAGTGAAATAAACATTCCAAATGCATAAGCTTAATAGGAAATTGAACTCTTAAAATAGTTAATAAAAACTATCCATATTGAAGTACAGAGAGAAAATCATGGACTTGTGGCACAGTATCAAATGGTCTTATTTGCATGTGATATTGTAGGAGACAGGAAATGGCAAAAGAATTCTATAGAGAAAAAATATCTCAACAGTGGTCTCCACTTTGTGGGAGGAATTTACTGGGAAAGGACACGAGGGAGCTTTTTGGGAAGACGAAAATGTCCCTTGTTTTGAAAAGGGTGTGAGTCACAGAGTTGTATTTGTCAAATCTCATTGAGCTACTTACGGTCTTACGGTCTATTCATTGAAATCTTCTTTACCTTTTACTCTCAGTGTGACAAATTGTTAGTGTCATCTCTTCTCTCTATATTTTTTATAGACTCTTTCAGTGTTCCTTTTCTTACCCCGACGATTAAATATTCACATTTCTAAGTTTCTGTCCTTGGCCTTCTCTTATTTCCACTTCATACATTCTCTTGGGACCTAAGATATGATTAGTACAGTACAGGTGTTCAGTGCTTGATAGGTAGATGGATGGATGCATAGTTGGATGGATGCATAGTTGGATGGATGGATGGATGGATGGATGGGTGGATAACGAGACAAGTAATGAGTCCTCTCCTATCTACTTTCATTCAGTTTATGTGTCGGGCACTTTTCCAGGTGCTGAAGGCACAGTTGTGAACAAAGCAGGAAAAAAAAAATTCTGTTTTCTAGTGTTCACATTTTATTTATAGTGAAGTCTTGGTGCAACTTCCAATTTCAGGTTCACGTCATTTCCCAAATAGGAGCACACCTATCTCTGAGTTGTACCTTGTAAGTCAATGTCAGCATAAAATTAATACCTATACCTGATTTGTTACTCCTATATATTTTTAATATGTAATGTACATAAATTTATATGCATTTTTGTCATGTTCAACCATATCTGTACCTTAATACCCTATGCGCTAGTCATATAAAATTATTTTCTATTTAACTCTTTCACTGAGTATTTTTGCATAAGGGATTCCTTCAGCCTAGACTATTCTTGCTCTTCTCAGTCTTCACCTTCAGTGTCTCCTTGTAGAATTCTTACTCCTTCTTCAGAGATGCTTAAGAGATCTCTTAAGATTTTCTTTTCAAGGTTTCTTTTTAATACTCCCCTTAATTATTGTGTATAGGTTTATCGGTAAGCTGGGTGTTGGTACAGGTTACTCAGCCATAAACAGACTATATTCTGAACATAAAAAAAGGATACAGTAGAAGAATTAGAAGTATAAGACCAAATAAAGCACTGGTAGTCCAAAAGATTCTGTTCAGGAGAGAGCAAAGAGAAAAGTAGGATGTTCAAATGCAGAGGTGGAACCCAATGTTCAGGAGTAAAGATTGCCAGGGACATGAGCCAGCTACCAAGTACAAGACTGGACTCCATCTATACCAAAATCTCAGAGGCACATGTCTCTTCTAGGGGCTTCAAATAAAAAGGGCTATAAGTCAACAGCTGGCTGATTAAAATTTATGTAAGGATAGCTAATGGCCAGGAGAACGGGACATGGGGAACACTTCTGCCCTCAAACACAAAAGAGACCTATGACAAAATTTAATGCACTGTAGACTAGAATAATACTGTTGCCATTTAACTGGCTATGTGACACAGACAGCTGCTGTGGGTGAGTTTGGGAGCACAGTCTGATACCCTCTCCAAAAAGGAGTTGGTTACACTACTTGTTAGACTGTTTACCTTTTGGGGCAGTAAGGCCCTGGATGGAGGTTATACTAAGTTCTTCTCTCTATCTACTATTATGTGTGGCTCATTGTAGGCACTGAAAGTTCCCTTTTAGCAATAAATTAACAGTTTTCCGTGAGTGGAGCAGTATTCACACAAAGCTTTCTTTAGTCCTTAGACATGCATTCTTTGTTTGGGATTGTGATAGGTTTTGTTGCCATGAGAACATTTTACCACGAGAACATTGTCAAGACAGTAATCTAAAGATGTCACATCCAAATACCAAGCAAATAGATCAGTTCAAAATCAGTTAATACTCTTTATATTATATAGATAAATGATACTTTATTCTTTATTTTTCATTTCATAACTGATTATCTTAATATCATTTATAATTATCCTAGTTTTTTTTTTTTTTAAGATTTTATGTATTTATTTGACAGAGAGAAATCACAAGTAGATGGAGAGGTAGGCAGAGAGAGAGAGAGAGAGGGAAGCAGGCTCCCTGCTGAGCAGAAAGCCCGATGCGGGACTCCATCCCAGGACCCTGAGATCATGACCTGAGCTGAAGGCAGCGGCTTAACCCACTGAGCCACCCAGGCGCCCCTATAATTATCCTAGTTTATGAAGCTATTCTCTGCCCTTGGTAAGAATGGATTTCCTGGATATTTCATAGCATTTTGCCCATGTTGTTCTGCGGAACACTGCTTCAAGGAGATGTTAATATGTAAGGATATAGGTTTTAGAAGTGCAGCCATCCTGATCTCTGTCTAAAAGATTCACAATGCACATTAACATGCTAAAGACTCCAAGAAGGCCTGGGGCGCCGGCGGGAGAGGAAAGGTGATTTTTAGCACACAGGTACCCAAAGAGTTTATGACAAAACACTTTCTTCATGACAAATAAGGAACATTTGGAGCAGTGCTTCCTGAGAGTAACAGTTTAAGAGATTTCTTCTAAAGAATAATAATTATTGGGGCACCTGAGTGGCTCAGTGGGTTGAGCCTCTGCCTTCAGCTCAGATCGTGATCTCAGGGTCCTGGGATTGAGGCTCGCATCTGGCTCCCTCCTCGGCGGGGAGCCTGCTTCCCCCTCTCTCTCTGCCTGCCTCTGCCTGCTTGTGATCTCTCTCTCCGTCAAATAAATAAATAAAATCTTAAAAAAAAAAAAAGAATAATTATCTTCTTTAGACACAGAACCAAATATAATGAAATTGTGACAGCATTTGGAGTCAGAAGTCATAGGTTTCAGTCACCTAAACCAGTTACTAATTTGTCATCTGGGAAAGTTCTTTAACCTCTTTGAAGATTACAGAGGCTATCCTGCAGGTATAAGATGCTCAACAAATACTGGTTTTATTTTTCTTATTTTATTATCCCCTCCCACATTCTGATGATGAGACCAAGTACCAGACTGTGGGCCCAGCTGGAGTTGACCATCCCGTAAGGGATGGGCCTCCCTGATAGCACCTGTGCTTCAAGAGAGCCAGGTGGAGTACAGTGATATTGAGACTAGGCAGGAGGTAGGTGGGGAAGTGGTTAGTCCACCCACACGTTCTCACATGCTGCAAAATGCAGCTGGTGATTATTCTCTCAAGAGAAGGCTACTAGCACGCATATCAATGAAAATAAGTCCTCAGGTCTAGTTTGGCACGGGTGCCTTAGTTATTAGCCCGTACTTTCAGGAGGTCAACAAGGAAGTTCTCTCTTTTTCTGTGAAACAATCATAAAATCAACCAGAAGAGTTAAGGTTAATACTTTTCAAATATAATACCTGGAAACTTCTTTAGGCTATAACTACAACATCATCTGTAAGCTTTTTCTCTATTAAATTATCCAACGCTAGTTACAAATCAAAATTTTGAGCAAGTACTAAAACTTTAAATATGGTTTTCCACAAATTTTAAACAGATGCAGCTTTAACCTAAGAGCCTTTCATATCCATTTCCTCATTCTGCTTGTCCTAAGAAATGACTAGCATGGACATTTTGGTGAAAGGGGTGTCCTGACTAAAATGGAGCTTAGTTTCTCTGAGACTACCAGCCCTCTGACCCTCTCTCCCAGCCCATCCCTGCTCCCATGACCCATCCTCGGCCCATGGCAAAATGGGAGGAAAGCACATGCCATGTAGGCTGTGTCTTTTCTAGGGAAAAAAAGTCCCCTTTGTCAATTTTCCTCACACATCAAACATACCTTCAGAAGGGTGACAGCAAACTGAGCAGTATAGGCTAAAAGATGCAAAAGACTGAAAATTCAATGTTTAAAAAATAAAACTATGTTTTTCTCTTGGAAATCAAGAGTCATGACATGTGATCCAGAATTTAGATGTTTCTAGGGAATAGTTCTATTGTCAAACCCGATGTCAGATAAACTGTGACTCCAGATGAGGAGGAGGCCTGGAGAAGGCACACCACAGCAAGTTTTGTAAAAGAAAAGACAACCCAGAGCAAATATGTTACCTACCCACCCTTCCTTCCTTCCTTCCTTCCTTTTTCTTTATTTTCCCTTCTTTTTTTTTTTTTCTCTCTCTCTCTCTCTCTCTCTCTTTCTTTTGTAATGAGAATATGAAGTAGTTCCAGATGGTGAGCAAGTGGCCAGACTCAAACAAGTCACTAAGCTTGCTGGCATAAGAGAACCTGCTTCGTGGTGACACACAAGTACTGAATCCCCACAGTCCTGCTTCCTGGTGAAAACCAGAGAGAGCAAACTAACAATAGAGAAATGAGTACTGTAATTTATCTTGGAGGCCATTTAGGTTGTTTATCCCAAACTACATTTTGATTCCAGTTACAGTTTAATTATGAGTATTTGTTCTCTAACAGAGACTAAACAAAGGGTAACTATTTTCTTTTATCTTTTTCTTTGTTATGAAAATTTCAGTTTCATGTTTGCCTCTCCTCTCTCCTTAAATAGTGTCTCATGCTATGTAAACGCATTCAGCTCAATTTCTTCCCACTCGGATGAAGTCTCTAAAACTAACAATAAGAGCAGGAGTTTTTACATGTAAGAAATGTGTGACTTAATAATGTCTTATATATTTCTTTGAGCTTTTCCTACCTATATCTGATGAGTCACTTCAGTTGTAAAGACTCTGGGCATCAAACAACTGACATAAATTTTGACAGCGGAGGAAACCCACTAAGTTTAAATGCCCCTCTCCAGCTGTAACTGGCGAGGTGTTTTTGTTTCTGATCATGAAATAGGAAATTATAAAGATACAGAAGGAAGGTGGGTTATGCTCATTCTCTTTTGTGTATCTCCCACCGATTCTGTCCCAGACCAGCAGTGATGAATTTGCTTTCTTTCGGAAGCCATAGTCCACTTGCAAAACATGTTCTGTCTGGTTTTGCAGCTGCTCAAAGGTTAGTTTCAGTACATAATTTTTGTCAAATAGACTGCTGAGGAGTAAAACACCCTACACAATGCTTGCTGCTACTTTATGTCATGGGAAATCACATTTTCCCCCTCTATATGCTGTAGATGGGCACCCTGTGACTTGCTCAGCCATCTTTGGATTCTGTCTAAATTGTAGTGATGAAAAATATTTGATAATCAGTTCTTTCTTGGTAGAAAAGAGACTTCTGGTTTGGATTGAAACTAAATTCTATGTTGCTTTAAAAATTAATCGGTAATTAAAATTTGAAAAATATATAAAACATTATATGCAACAATTTAAAAAGAACTTCTTTACTATAGAGAGCCCATAATTTTGATATTTAATATTCACTTTTCCTGACACAAGAGTAATACATTTTAATTGTTTTCATCTATCACTTGCATTATTGATCAGGTTTTTTTTCTTTTTTAAATAAACCTTCATTTATCTATATTTGGGTTATTTTTTTGTGATTGTTCTCCCAAAAAAAACTATTTTCACTGCCATATGTGTTTTCCATTGTCTTGCCTTTTATTTCGTCATGAAAGGTTTTCATATTTCAGTTCATGTCAACTAGGATCCTCATGTGATTTCAACATAGCTGATACACATTTATTGAATGAAAAAGAAATGGACAGTTTATCAATAATAATCTGCATTTCATTCTATATGTAACAGTAAGTGTAAACATTGTATTAAGTTGGTTTTATTTTTCAAAAGTTCATCTATAGTCTTTGAATAATGAAAGGCATTCTGAATATGCGCATACTCATCAAACTTGAGGCAGACTCAAACTCCTCTGTCCATAGCTCACACACTTCACATGACTCCACAGGTTATCAGGGAGGGGTTGAGGGCATTCACTTTGGATTTGCAAATCTCAATTTAGTATGTACTAACTACCTGCCAGATGTTCAAGTCACTTAAATTTCTGACTCTCACTTTTCCAACCCTAAAACAGACATAATATTTATCTTATAGGTTTATCAGGAGGATTATAAAATATAAATGTATAAACATACATGATTAATCACTTAAATATACTCAGAAAACATGAAGCATAATTATGATTATTAATATGTTATTTCCATGCAATAATTTGATACAGAAATTAAAACATATCCAATTAATTTGAATATTTGAAAAATCATTTCTAATGAAATGGACTTGTAACTTACCAAAAGGTGTTATTCTACCAAGAAAGTGAATTATCATCTTATAGGCAATAACTTCTTGCAAATGATTTTTAAAGGAAGGATTTTTTTTGTTCCATTGTGACAGCTATAAAATATTAATGTAACTGTTAAAAGAAAGAGCTTTCTGGGGTGCCTGGGTGGCTCCATCATTTGAGGGTCCAACTCTTGATTCTGGCTTAGGTCATGACCTCAAGGTTGTAAAAGTGAGCCACAGGTCCCAGCATGGATCCTGCTTAAGATTCCCTCTCTCCCTATAATCCTTCACCCAACCTCCCTTCCCCATTTGCACTCAATCTCTCTAGGAAGGAAGGAAGGGAGGGAGGAAGAATTTTCTTATGATCTCTCAACTTGAAAAATTTAAAGCACCATAGGACAAACCTTGAAAAGGGAGTGACTTTTATGGATATCTGAGGGTTTCTGTGTGCACCTTTCAGTTTCAGTGATCACTTGAAAACAAATGATTCCTTCTATAAGGTAATGTAACTTTTAATTTGAAATATAACTATGAAATAATGAATACTGTTATGCTGAAAATAAAAAATAAATTTAAAAAATAAATAAATAAATAAATAAATGATGCAAAAAAAAAAAAAAAAAAGAAATATAACTATGTTTACTCTCAAGAAATTTCAGGAAAAAAAACAAAATTAAGAGTACAATATAAGAAAAGTAAATAATAAAGAATAACTTACTGAAAGTATATTTCTTAATAAATTACTCTGTATTTACTTAGTGCAGGTGCATGCTGCTCATGAGCTCATATACTACGTTCAGAACTCTGCCATTTGGCTTGCAGTGAGGGACTCACAGGGTCACCTTCACTGATACACCAGCACGGTCCCCAGTCTTACAGTCAGTAAGTTAATATAGAAGGTCAAAATGCAGATACATCACGGGAGAGACAATCTTACAATATGATTGATTATAATACAGCTTTTCTGGAAATGCATTTTTGGAGTAATGAGTTCATCATCTGGACTATATGGTTCAAAAACTTAGTATCTGGTGACTCCAGTTGCAACAAACATTTATCAAGTGTCCACCAGGAACTAGGGAAGGCGCTGGGGAAGCAATAATGAGTAGAATACAGATTCCTTTCCTTAAGGATATCACTGTGTCTTGAGGCAGACACATAAATATTTGGAACATGCTCACTGTTACTAGAGAAAATGTGAATGGCTTATGGAGACAGTGAAGAGTATGCATCCAAGCCCTCCTAAGCCAGTCTGTGGGAAAATTCTTGGAGGAGGTGGTACCGTCAGAAGGGATACATGGATGAAGAGACAAGGCCACAGCTTGATAACCAAAGCATAATATGCTTCAGTCATGAGCTCTCTTTAGTTTCTATAAGACACAGGAATCAATATCTAAGCAACATTGACTTGAACATGGTAGGTAAGCAAAAGAGCCTATTAAGGCTTGGATAAAGTGGAAGGGAAAATCTCAAGTGGAAGCTAGCTTACCTTTGTTTTCCATATAATGCTTTTGCTACTGTTCTAGGACTGGTTTAAAAACACATTTAAAAAAATAATTTTTTTTTTTTTTTTTAAGACAGAACACATGTGTGCAAGTTGGGGGATGGGGCAGGGGCAGAGGGAGAAGGAGAGAGAGAATCTTAACCAAGATCCATACCCAGCATGGGTCCCACTGTGGGGCTCAAGGTCAGGACCGTGAGATCATGAGCCAAGTGTGAGAACCCTAAGCCAAAGTAAAGAGTCTGACACTTGACCAATTGATCCACCCAGGCACCCCCGAAAACAGATTTTCTCTTGGTTTTTTCTCTTGGTTTATTTTTTGCTTTGAGAGTTACTGTGAAGAGTTCATATGTTTCTGCTACTTCTAATTTCTTATCTCAGTTTAATATATATATATATATATATATGGAAACTCTCTTCTTTCCTTTTAAATGTAATGAATGAATTATATTTCTCATTTATATATGAAACTACTCCTGATGGACTTCCAGTATTTTAAAATCTATCTCAGTGGGGAGGCATCTGAAAGATATTCTTACCCTCCCAAAGCACTATAATGGTAGTAATTTGGCTACATGCAGGATTCATTTTATATTGCTAAGCCCTTGCAGCCTCCTCAAATTGTCAACAGGAAGTAGGAGTTCCTTGACCACAAAACCTTTGGAATTATTAGTATTTTGAGGCTGCATTGAATGGGATTTCCTAATGTATCTTCTCAGATTTTGGCAACTAGGGCGGTGACTAGAGAATTCTTGATGCTGAGCCCTCGGGTCTGGATCATGTTTCCTTTTCATTATACTGTGGTCTGATGTTGGTAGTTTTTAATTTCCAAAACAAGAAACATCTGTTTAAAACATTTTTTTTAAACAATTGATAGGAATTTCTCACTTACTATTGGGGTGAGCTTTGTTGATGAGATAAAATTAATTTCTGTCATTCTTTGGCTCATACTAATTTCCTCTTGATATTTGCTTAAGGTAGTCAGAGTTGTCTTTGAATGCAAAATAATAAATGCAGTGTATGCAAAAGCAGTGATAATGTATCTCAACAAATAGACTATTGTAATTATAAATAACTAAGTAGATACGTAAAAACTGCATCAGTTTGGGTCCCCTAGAAACAGATAGGAAGACAGAATAAGAACTGCAAGTGATTTTGGGGGAGCAATTCCTGTGAAAGGTGAAGGGGAGAGTGAGCAGGAAGGCAGGGAAGGCTTTCAGATTGTGATACTAGCTTGATACCTATGAAAGAAGAGAGGAAAGAAATGAGACTGGAGTAAAGAGAGTTGCAGATACCATGTAGCACTTGGAAAGTCTTAACCAGGCCAATGTGTAGTCCCAGAGCAAAAATGAACCATTGGTGTTGGCTGCATTCAGCAAACAAGACTGGAATCTTTTCCTTCCTCAGAGACCGAGAAATTCATCTAGAATACAACCTCAGCAAAGCTAAGGTGGAAGCTGAATACGTATTCTCTCTTGAGGTAGATCCTGAACAGTGTACATCCATGGCTGCCACCCTGGTCTTTCTCAGTATTTTGCTTCATATCATGGAAATCTCACTGACCAGAAACGCATACATAGGAAGGATTTCAAAAACCATTACAGTATAATAAATTATAGCAGTATTTTTAGTTATTTTGACAAAACAAAGTTTATTGAAAAAAAAAATGAATGTCACAGTCCCACTTAAAGAAAATCCTGCTGTAAGTCAATTACTTAAAATTGGTATTTTTGACCTTAAAATGTCTTAGAGCCTCTTAATTTTTTTAACACTGATAGAAGTTTGCAAAGATAATTAACGACATATTTTGTTAGAACAAAATTTAGCATTTTATTTCATTGCTGTATTAGAAAAGAGACTAATTATGCTATTTGAGACAACATGGATGGACCATGAAGGCATTATGTTAAGCGAAATAAATCAAGGAGAAAAAGACCAATGCTGTGCCACCTCACATATATACAGAATCTAAACAAAGCAAACAAAAAAATGAACTCACAGAGACAGAGAACAGAATGGTTGTTATCAAAGGTGGGAGGTGGGAGATGGATGAAAAGGGAGAAGATGGTCAAAGGCATAAACTTTTGGTAATAAAATAAATAAGTTATGAGGATATAATTTACAGCATGGTGACTATAGTTAACAATATATATTATGTATTTAAAAGTTGCCAAGAGAGATCTTAGATGTTCTACCGTAAGAATAAAAATTATAACTGTGTGGTAATCAATGTTAATTAGACTTATTGTGGTGACCATCTCATAATATATAGAAATATTGAATCATTGCATTGTATACCTAAACTACTAATAATGCTTATATATATGTGTGTGTGTGTGTGTGTATACATATATAGAGAAACTATATATATATATATATATATATATATATAGTATCTCAATGAAAAAGAATTAGAGTATTCTATTATTCTTATAGTATAAGACAATAAGTATTCTTACTATGAAAAAATAAATAATATTGAATAATTTGTGTTAGATGGTATGTGAATTATATAAAGGTAAACTAAACTTGGAGTTTTGTGTCTCTGGAGTTTTCAGCTTTACCTTGTGGTACCAGAATATCTTGATACAGAGGAAAAAGGAAAAACACATGACCCATCATATATAGTATACAAAGTATATAATAAAACAATGTTTTAGAAAAACATTTAATGACAGGAGAAAATAGACAAGACCATTATTAAGAGGAATAAAATAATGAAAAACAGTTTGAAAATGTCCTCTTATTGCCAAATTTATGTACTACTGTTTTAACAATACTTATTCTAGGGTTTTAGGATTATATATCTGTTTGCTTAGGTTTTATAAGTGTTCTAAAATAAAAATGTATTATTCTTATAATTCTGAGCAGCTATAAATTTTTAGAGTTATAAGTAATTACTAGCTAGCAAGTTTACACACACACACAAATGCACACAAAATCACTAATACTTATAACACAACATCAGCAACAAGTCAACAGGTGGAAAAATAATTGACTTTTTTAATTGAAGTATAATTAACACACAGTGTTGTATTAATTTCTGATGTACAATGATTCAAGTAATTTTATACATTACTCAGTGCTCATCAAGATAAGTATACTCTTAATACACTTTATCTCTTTCACCCGTCTCCCCATCTGCCTCCCTTCTGGCAATAACCACTTTGTTCTCTGTCTTCAAGAGTCTGTATTTTTATTTGTCTCTTTTTTCCTTTGTTCATTTTTTCCTTAAATTTCACATATGTGAGAAATCACATAATATTTGTCTTTCTCTGTCTGACTTATTTCACTTAGCATCATACCCTTTAGGTCTACCCTTGTTGTTGCAAATTTCATTCTTTTTTATGGCTGAGTAATATTCCATTGTATGTATCTGTGTGTGTGTATGTGTGTGTATTCTTCTTTATCCATTAATTTATGAATGTATAGTTGGTTTCTTCCATATCTTGGCTATTGTAAATAATGCTGAAATAAACATGGGGGTTCATATATCTTTTCAAATTATTATTTTCATTTTTATTTGGTAAAATACCCAGTAGAGGAATTAATGGATCATATGGTAATTCTATTTTTAGTTTTTTGAGGAACCTTCCTAATGTTTTCCACAGTGGCTGCATTAATATGCATTTGCACCAGTGGTGCACAAGGATTCTTTTTTGTCCACATCCTCACCAATACTTGTTACTTCTTATCTTTTTGATTCTAGCCATTCTAACAAGTGTTTGATATTTCACTATGGTTTTGATTTGCATTTCCCTGTTGATGAGTGATGAGCATCTTGTCATACATCTGTTGGCTATTAGTATGTCTTCTTTGGGATAATGTCTATTCAGGTCCTCTGCCCATTTTAAATCACATTATTTAGGGGGGGGTGGTGCTGAGTTTTGTAAGTTCTTTACACTTTTGGGCTATTAAGCCCTTATTAGATATATCATTTGCAAATATCTTCTCCCATTCAGTAGACTGCTTTTTTGATTGTTGATGATGTCCTTAGCTGTGAAAAGCTTTTTATTTTGATGTACTCCCATTAGTTTAATTTTGCTTTTGTTTCCTCTGAGAAGACATTTCTAGAAACATACTGCTTTAGATGATGCTAAAGAAATTAGTGCCTCTGTTTTCTTTCAGAAGTTTTATAGTTTTAGGTCTTACTTTAGGTTTTTAGTTCACTTCGAGTTAATTTTTGTATATGGTGTAAGGAAGCAGTCCAGTTTCAAACAAGAGAAACCCCATAAGGCTATCAGCTGATTTTTCAGCAATAGCTTGCATTCCAGAAGGGAGTGGCATGATGTATTCAAAGTGCTGAATGGAAAAAACCGGCAACCAAGGCAAGGTTATCACTCATAACATAAGGGAAGGGGCACCTGGGTGGCTCAGTGGGTTAAAGCCTCTGCCTCCGGCTCGTGTCATGATCTCAGTGTCCTGAGGTCGAGCCCCACATCGGGCTCTCTGCTCCACAGGGAGCCTGCTACCCCCCCCCCGCCCCCACCTGCCTCTCTGCCTACCTGTGATCTCTGTCTGTCAAACAAATAAAAATCTTAAAAAAAAAAAAAAAAAAACATAAGGGAAAATAGAGTTTCCCGGACAAAGAAAAGTTAAAGGAGTTCATCACCACTAAATCAGCCTTATAAGACTTGTTAAAGGTAATGCTTTGAGTGGAAAGGAAACATCATAATCATGAATAAGAAAACTATGAAAGGAAAAAATTTCATAGGTAAATTCAAATATATAATAAAGAGTAGATAAATCACTTGTAAAACCAGTATGGAGGTTAAAGCATAAAAACAAAAAGAAAAAAAAACAGTATCATCAACTATATCTATAAAAAATCAGTCAAGGGATTCACAAAATAAAAGAATGTAAAGTATAATGTACATAAAACGTGGGGTAGAATAAAAATTTAGTGCTTTTAGAATGTAACTTCAGCAACCATCAGCTTTAATATAGACTGCTGTATGTATAAGATGTCCTACATGAACATAATTATAACCACAAGAGAAGAAAGTAACAGAGAACTACAAAACAACTGTAAAACAACAAAATAGCAATAAATACAAACCTATCAAAGATGACATGTATATACATATATATAAATATAAATGGACTAAGACTCCAACAAAAGACAGAGTGACTAAATGAATAAAAAAGCAAGACCTATCCATTTGCTGCCTACAAGAAATCAGTTCAGACCAAAAGACTCATGCAGATCAAAAGTGAAGGGACAAAAAACATTTACCATGCAAATGGCTTCAAAAGGAAAGTTGGGGTAGCAATACTTACATTGGACAAAATAAACTTTAAAACAAAGATGATAACAAAAGACAAAGGAGGAGACACTGCATAATGATACAGGGAAAATCTAGTAAGAGGATATAACACTTATGTGTCCAACATGTGACACCTAAATACATAAAGCAACTATTAACAGATAAAAAGGAAGAAATTAACAATAATACAATACTAGTAGAGGACCTTAACACCTCAGTTATATCAGTGGATAGATCATCCAGACAGAAGAGCAATGAGTAAACAGCAGCTGTGAGACACATTAGACTAGATGGACCTAACAAATATATTCAGAATATTCCACTCAAAAATAGCAAATTATAAATTCTTTTCAAGTGCACATTAAATATTCTCCATAACAGATCATGTTAGGCCACAAATTGAATCTCAATAAATTCAAAAATACTGAAATCATATCATGCATCTTCTTTGACCAGAAAGGTATGAAAGTAGAAATCGATCATAAGAAAAAAGTCTGGAAAGACAAATACATGCAGCCTATATAATATGCAAATTTCTGGGCCAACCAGAAATAAAGAAAAAAATAACATATGGAGACAAATGAAAACACAATGGTCTAAAATCTTTGGGATGCAGCAAAAGCTGTTCTAAGAGAAGTATATGCAATACAAGTCTACCTCAGGAAAGAAGAAAAAATCTCAAACAACCTTATGCCTAAAGGAGCTACAAAAAAGAAGAACAGACAAAGCCCAAAGATAGAAGGAAATAATAAAGATTAGAGCAGAAATAAACAAAATAGAGACTAAACAAATAATAGAAAAGATAAATAAAACCAGGAGCTGGTTGTTTGAAAAGACAGCAGAATTGATATACCTTTAGCCAAACTTATTTTAAAAGAGAGAGAGAGAGAGAGAAAACTCAAATAAGTAAAATCAGGAATGAAAGAGAAATAGCAACTGACACCACAGAAATACAAAGGATTATAGGAAAATATTATGAAAATATTATGAAAAATAATATGCCAAAAAACTGAACAACCTAGAAGAAATGGATATATTCCTAGAAATATATAACCTTCCAAAACTGAATCAGGAAGACATAGAAAATTTAATTATTTAATTATTTTTATTAACATTTACTGTACATATAATGTATTATTTGCCCCGGGGTACAGGTCTGTGACTCGTCAGGCTTACACACTTTGCAGCACTCACCATAGCACATACCATCCCCAATGTCCATAACCCAGCCACCCTAGCTCTTCCTCCCTACCCCCAGCAGCCCACAGTTTGTTTCGTGAGATTAAGAGTCTCTTACGGTTTGTCTCCCTCCAAATCCCATCTTGTTTCATTTTTTCCTTCCCTACCCCCCACCTGCCTCTTTCCCACCTGTCCTTTTTCCCACCCTGCACCCCCAGCCTGCCTCTCAAATTCCTCATATCAGAGAGATCATATGATAATTGTCTTTCTCTGATTGACTTATTTCACTGAGAAGAAATAGATAATTCTAATAAATAGCATTGGTTTTTGTGTAGGGTTATATTGTCTCTTCCATCATTTTTTCTTACATCTACCTTGTATTTTCTTTGTGCTTATTTTTGACTGGAAATTCATCCCATATGTTCAATATGTATAAAGAAATAAGGTTGAGAATGCTAGCAGAGGACATATAGGATTTACAATTACAGTGGAAAAAAAAACACAGGAATCATTTTAACTCAGTGGATAGAAGATTACAAATCTGTACAGGATATATTGTTCAAGAGAAGATATGATTATAAAGATGACAAAGTTTTGTTCTTTTATGGTTGAGTATAAATGTAAACAGAGAAGAAAAAGTGATCTATGACACAATATTTAAGAGTTTGGCTAAAATATTCAATATCTCTTTTAGATACCTATTTTTTTTAATAGACCTACAGCTTTTTTTTTTTTTCAGTGTTCCAAAATTCATTATTTATACACTCTTGGTATTAGCTCAGGGAATTACTAGGAGTTACTAGAGAATATATAAAGGTCAGGGCTGGTGAATATATCTACTGATAACACTTTGAATGCAACTAGAATTTGCAGGTGCTTTAGAATCTGAAAGTCATATTAAGTGTCTAGGTGTGAAGTAAGGGACCCATGTGATGTTTCCGTTGAGATCATCCAGGAATGGGAGTTCATGCCTCAACACATTTTCAAAGTAGGTGAAAGAGATAAATATATTCTGGAAAATGATATTCAATAGAATTTATGTCACCAATGAGAAAAGGAATATACTTAGTAGAAAATGCACCCACAGAGCACTAGCTTGTACCCCTGTCAGTTGCCATTGACTTAAAAACAAATTAAGTCATGGATAGACTCTTCTCTTGAGTAGAAAAAGTTCTCTGTATAAGACATAATATTTTCCCACATTTGATTAGACATAAATTCCTTAAGAGCCAAAAGTAACAGAAAGTTGAGAAATGTAATAGTATTTATAATTTCTATTTCCCTGGTCTCTTGATGCAACACAGATCCTGTTATTAATGCAAATGCACCCAAAGAAGTATATAAAGAGCAACTTAAGTATTCTACATGGATAACCATCTCAAAGTAAATCATTAAAGTGATTTTTCCTTAAAGTGAGCTCATCTAAATCAAACAGTAGCATAAAAATATACATTTCATGGGGCACCTGAGTGGCTCAGTCAGCTAAGCGTCCGACTCTTAATTTTGGCTCTGGTCATGATCTCAGGGTTGTGAGATCAAGCCCCACAGTGGGGTGTACACTGAGCATGGAGCCTGCTTAAGATTCTCTCTCTCTCTCTGTCTCTGTCTCTCCCTCTGCCCCTACCCACCCCTCTAAAGAAAAATAAATAAAAATATGCATTTCATAAAAATACAAAAAATATACAAATTTTGTGAAATGTGAAACATCTTGAATTCTTTATTCCAATAAAAACTTTGTTACTGAAGATAGCTGCTTTAATCCTCTCAGTTTTAAATCTAAATTAGAGACACAGAATACATCAGGAATAGTTATCGCTTCAGTTTGTCCCATTTAAAGCTTTCATTGTGTAGTATCACAAAGTGCTAGATTTGGGATTAGAAAATCTTGATAAAAAGTGTCTCACCTAAAGAGTCTTTTGCACGAAAGTCCTAGATCAGTAGCTAGGTCAAAATGTTTCAGTCCTCCGTATGCTGCCTGAGGCTATCAGTCCTTCATCTACTGTAGAAAACCTGAACCTTACACTCCTATCAGAATTGTATCACCTTTTCCTCCCTTCATGTTTTGTCTAGGATTTTTCTGACTTCTCAGATTTTTCATGCGTTGAATAGTTCAACCTCTCTATTTCTGCATCAGTTTTTATCACAACTCCTGTCATTATCAGGGTAATTTCTGGGTTCACCTGGACATGGAAACCACCAATACACCAGTTCTTCTTTTTTGTTAACCTCTGCAAGTTCAATTCCCTTCATCAACTAGCAGTTCAACCATCCATTACCACAGCCACACCTTTGGCATAATCATCTTCACAACTGCTGTACTTTTAAAATATTCAATTTTTATCTGTCACTTTCTCAGGATGGTCTTCAGGATTCAGAAATAAAGAAGTCTTATGGAGAAATCAGATTCATATATGTCTTAACAATCTTAAAAGCTATGAGAAAGAATAGATAAGTTACTTACAAAGAAATGACAATTAAACTGACAGCATCAATAGACACCAGAAACAAATGGAATAGTGTTTTCAAAGTGCTAAGGGAAAATGATTGTCAAATTAAACTTCCATGTGCAGAATTAATGAGTGAAGGTGAAATAATGATACTTTTAGACACACAAAGTCTGAGAGTTATTCTGCTCATAGACCCCTATTAAATGAACTACCATATTTCACTGGATTTAAGATGTTATCAATTATATCATGTATCAGCAAAAGAAAAAAAAATGCTTTTAATTAAACTATGATATGCCCTCAATTGTAAAGTGCATTCTAATTACAGAGATGTTGAAAATATGAAAAACTTGTATTTTAGAATAAATTAAATAAAAATGAGTAGAGGAAATACTTCATCAAAAAGGAGTGAACCCAAAAGCTAAGAATAAGACATAAGACAATATTGAGCAAGGAAAATTATAAACATATTTGCAAATGCAAATAAGGCCTAACTATAGCTAGCAATAATTACTGTGTGACCAAAAGAAAGATTGAGCTAAAATGCCAGTACACAATAACATGGAAGAGAGGGAAGATATCATGTTAATGCTAGTCTGTGGTCCTTATATTATTTGGAGGAAAGCCTAGCAATACTCCTGGGCATTGTTAAGTATTTTAATGGTCACCTGTAAAAGAGGAAATAAAATGTTCTATATTCAAACAGGTAGAATAAAAATATGGATATTTTTAATTATATAGCAAATTCAATAGAGCAATGAGAATGAATGACTTAGACCTATTTCTGTAAATATATGTAAATCTCAAAAACAATGATGAATGTAAAAAGCAAGCTATGGTATAATACTGAGAACATAAATCCCTTCATTGTGGTAACTAGCCAAACAGCTACTAGTTACTGATTCCTGAATATTACCTAGGTCCTTATATAATCTACCCAACAACTGTCAGAAAAAACCTCACTTTCCATGCCACTTCATAAATACTCAGAAGTTAGGTATATACTAAGAACGTTACTCCACTCTCTTCGCATAACACAGTTACTAAGTAATTGAGTTCAGTTTCAGCTCCAGGTGTTCTATCTCAAGAAGAATGTTTATCTTTAATCACTACCTCCTACTATTAGTTTCCAATCCTTGTACAACAGCATCTCATATATAGCAGGCATTCAGCGAACTTATATTTAAAGGAAGGAAATAAGGGAGACAGAGATAAAGGCTGAGGAAGACAGAGAAGAGTACTGGGAAGCACGGGAAGAAGAAGGAAAGAAAGTTGAGTTATGAGGCCAACTCAGGACACGAGTAACCAAACTACCTTCACAACCAGTATTGCAATTGCAACAGGCCGGGAGCTTTTATGGATGCATTTCCTTGATCAAGTAAATGGAGCAAAATTCCGATGAAAGTCATCCTCTATGTGTGTAAAGACTTGGGGAATGTATCATCCTTGCATTCTTGGAAAGAATATACTGAGAAGATATTTGCCATCTGTATTCAGTTTGATGAATATAGTTTGTGTAATTCTGGCATGAAGATATCTGGATAGATATTCTACATTTTCACCTGCCAGGAATGCTGAGGTTTACTAAGAGGTTTCATTCTAATAAGAATGAACAAAGGAGATGAGTAAGAAGGGAACAGAGTATACTGATCACTTATGTAAGATTATGAAGATCCAAATATAAATTTCTAGTGGTTTCTCATTGTGGAAATAACAATTCCAACTGAAATAGGGGGCAGTGAATTTGCCCAGAACAGTATATGTAACTTCTTTGACTGCTGGGGTTCTACTTACCTGTGGGATCTGATTATGTGCTGAGTTGGGCGAGAAAACAGATTTTTTAAAAAGTATTTTTAACCATTCTGACTGGTGTGAGGTGCAAGCGGAGAAAGACAACTATCATATGATCTCCCTGATATGAGGAAGTGGTGATGCAACATGGGGGCTTAAGTGGGTACGAGAAGAATAAATGAAAGAAGATGGGATTGGGAGGGAGACAAACCATAAGTGACTCTTAATCTCACAAAACAAACTGAGGGTTGCTGGGGGGAGGGGGTTTGGGAGAAGGGGGTGGTATTATGGACATTGGGGAGGGTATGTGTTTTGGTGAGTGCTGTGAAGTGTGTAAACCTGGTGATTCACAGACCTGTACCCCTGGGGATAAAAATATGTTTATAAAAAATAAAAAATTATATTAAAAAAAAAAGTATTTTTAAGATTTAAGTGACAAACTCAAAGTCCACAGTAGCTTTTTTGTTCAGTGGAATATCTGATACTGGCCTTTGGCTGCTAGAGAACAATACATGGCTTTCTCATCCTGACTCTAGATCTTCAGCATAGCAAAGATTTCTCTTTCCTTGACTTGGGCTTCTAAACCTGGACGGCATGACATCTGGACAACAGAATAAATAGCGAAACCTCTAGGAGAAAATTAGAAATAAATAATACCAAGATTTTCTTACCTCTCTTGACTACATGGGAGGCATGATATTTCTGAGTGGTGAGAAGAACTCAAATTTGGATGTTTTCCATTTATATGCCACTGATGACTTGTGGACTTCCTTTCAAGAGGAGAAGCTGATAAAATGAAAATACGGTCTAAATATGTATCAGTTCAGTAATTGCAACCAACACACAGACTTTCATATTTTACCCTATATGTGGGTATTATTTCAAAAATAACTAAATTCATTATTTTCCTATGCAGAAAGATGTACCAGTTAGTAAATAGAGTAAGAATTTTGTTTTAATACCAGTCTGATGGAATAAGTTCTACCATGCTGCTTCACAGGGATAACACATAAACTGTATTTCTTTTATATATCAGTAAATGAAACTTGTATCTTATTTGGGGTCCAAGGGTAGTTTCACACAGATAAACTCTTGTGTTTCCTATTTGTGGATATTTACCACTCGTGATCCAGGGAGTGATTTGTTGTGGTGCAAGGACATGAAAACATATGAATTACATGATTAAAAATTTAACCTTTTTGAATTATCTTTGAATCCCTTTTTTTCTTTTTGAACAAGAAAGAATATTGAAGGCCCAGTGCCTTTAGCAGAAATAGTACCTTGCTAGAATTTAATAATGTTATTCTCTTTTCAGAGTAGTTACTTTTATTTTCCTCCTTTGCATATCAGTGATTCTAGTTTTTAATGTAGACTAGTTACAATTTATTTTCTTATAAATAAATGCATTTAAGTGAAAAATGTAAGTCAATGTAAAGAAAAATATTGGATAGCCATATAAATTCTATTTTGGATAAGGCAAAACTTACAAGTTGGATAGAAGAATGTCTGAAATCTGGTACAATACTGTAGTGAGTGTTAAGTGATATAGTATTGATTGACAGAGCAAATTCTTTCTATATTAGCAAATGGAAGTAAAGAATAGCAAATTATCCTCCAAACAATACCCTGAATAAGTAAGTCTCAATAGCCTATCATTTGTGCAGGTGTGTGTGTGTGTGTGTGTGTCCTAGCTGCTGGCACTGGGCACTTTGCTCAGTTGTCTGTTTCTTCTGTAAGCTACAGTACTGTCAGCCTTCCAGTCACTGAGAGGTAGAAAATGCATGCTAATATATTTTACTGTATACCTGTGCAAAACCCATGAGCAGATTCAGAGTATAAATAAAGGACATAAAGGGAAAATATGCAATGGGTCTGAGAGTCCTCTCTTTTCCCGTTCGTTCGAAGGACTCTGGCACAGTTTGTTCTTTTACTTCTGGCTGATTCCCTTTAAATAGTCCATATGTTTTTGGAACTTAGAATGAGGCCAAATGACATTCTGTATTTAGGGTGCTGGTCTTCAGGAATGGAAAAGGATTTGTCTTAAGTTTTGAAAAGCTTTATGAATGATGAAGGAACCACAGGCCGTTAAGTTGGCTGCTACTGTAACCTCTAGACTGAACGATTCATAACAGCCCCAGTTCATAACCATAGCAAAATTCAGAATTATTCAAGCTTTCTACATAACAGGAACTTAGCTTGTTCCAATGATAAACAGACACACATGAAGGAAAATTCCACTGACCTTCTCTTCACCTCCTCCTCCGAGGCCTAATTGCCTTAAGAAGTAGTGTCAAAACAGAACACATACCTTCAGTTTCGGCAGTTTGGATGAGCAGGGAGGTGAATACTTTGCTTTTAAGTAAACGAGAATGTGCTTAAATTGTTGCATAATGATAAGCCAAATATAGTAATGGTTTAAAAAGATCAATTAACATCTTTCTACATGCAGAAAAATTTAACATAAGTCTTGGGGGGGTAATAAATATTAGTTGTCTTTTGACAAAAGTTCAAAATGAAAACAGCTTATTTTGAACAATGGTCAAGATAATTCCTTCAATAGTAGTAAGATATATTGATTATATTGATGTGTATGTGTGTGTGTGTGTGTGTGTGTGTGTGTGTGTGTGTGTGTGTGCATAGAGAGAGTTTGTTGTTCGGAGTGCAGAAAAATAAACTCTAATTCACTTTGTTTAGGAAATTTAGCAAAATCTACCAAAATTTAAGTTGTGGATACTAACCTAGTTATCTCACTTCTATTAATTTACTTTACTTAGATCTAATCAAATATTGAACAATTTATGTACATGATATAAGTTAGAGCATGTTTGTAACAACAGCGATTTTTAAAAACCTGGGAGCAGATATCTGTCAACAAGAGACTGGATAAACTAGCTGTAGTATAGCCATTCCTTGAATACTATACAACTCTAAAAACTAGCAAATAATACCAAAAAAGGTAAGGTAAATATATATGTAAGCACATGGAAGAATTTCTTGATCTATTACATCAATAAACAAATTACAGATATTTTAAAATAAGCAAATAAAAAAAACCCATACATACATACATACAAACATGCACACAAATATATTCATACACACATGTCTTTATTTCTATGTACTGGCTTATATTTTATAAGTACCAAATCACTTGGGATGTTATTCACCAAAAAGTTAGTATCAGTGGAGAGCTACTGTTATAACTTCATGGGAAGTGCAGTCCGTGGGAGAGTGATAGCAGAGCAGAAGAATATGATAGAAATGTTTGCAGCTCTTGGGAAATATTTATGTGAACTACTAAGTATATAATTGGGCAAGACTTTGACAGAGTTTGGAAGTCCTTTATCAGCAAGGTAGGGACCAAACACACATGATTTGGGAGTCACTTAAATGTGACTACATGCATTCTATAAATCCTAGAAAATGTGAGTTACAATTTTGTTTTTTAAATTTTTCACTTAGTTGTCTGATATCAACTAATAGGTGTAGGAGTTGTATGAAAAGGTCTGTACATGAGTTAAGTTTGATGAGGTATTTCACCCACAGGGCACTCAAACATTAAGACTAATACTAGTAACAAACATTTATATAGAGCTTGATGATTGACATAATGTGTTCATACAACAGTATCTTGTTATAGTCAAATGTCATGAAATTAAATAATGCATTTACTTCATTAGTGTTATACCATGTTTGATACAACAACTATGAGTGGAAACCTTATGGAAAAGAAAGAAGAAAGATGTATTTAACGATTTTGATTTTGTAGTAACTTGAAGTGAGCTAACCAAATCATTTTGTACTATGGGTTAAGATTAGGAAGGAGAACTTTAGTCATACATTAAGATTTAAAACAGAAATAATAAATGAATGAATGTGAGTTTTGTGACACCAATATGATTCTGGAAAGTACAAAGCATGGTTACACAAAAGTCCTGATAAAAATTACAACACATTTTTTTCTTTCAAATATCCATAAGCCACAATCTATATTATTATTTTAAGAATAAAAACAAGTACCATTCCTAATGTAAACCAAGATTTTTCTGGATTAGTAGTTTTAACTCTACTATTTTATAGAGAAGCGGCCTTCATTTTGAGAAAATGGTATATGAAGACCCACGAAAGTGTTTGAATTCATTTTCATGTTTGAATGAGGTATCTCAAAACAGAAGACGTGATAAAGGAGGAAGGAAAAGGAAAGAGGAAGAGGAAAATAGGTGGGAGGTTGTTTTCAAGAATGTCAAAGAACTATTTCAATATCTATTGTAAATGTTTATTTCAAATAGAAAGTGGTACAGAGAGGAAGTTTATAAAGAATTCAGGGGAAAGAACTGATCAACCCAGGAGTTTCCTTAGTCTATCAAATACAATTCTTTTCTTCTTCCTTTTCTTCTTCTTCTTCTTCTTCTTCTTCTTCTTCTTCTTCTTCTTCTTTTTTTTTTTTTTTTTTTTTGCATACAATGTTATTTTAGGAATTCTATTTCCTTTTTTTAAAAAACAGGAATTAAAAGCAATACAATTTAGAAGCTACTGACTTCTTAAATTTCTCCTAATCCATAGAAATTCTCTTTAGGGGAAAGGACTCTATAACTAGTATCCATTCAATATTTGTTTCTTAAGGAAAAGAGCAGTAATAACAACAAAAGTAAAACTGATTGTCAATTTTACTAGAATGCTTCCAGCAAAATTAGCTTTGTCCCTATGTAGGTAACATCAAATCAGCTGACAATTTAAGTAAATTCTAGTAACAAAACAAAGTAGTTGTTCTACTAAATAACCAGAAGAAATTGAAGAAAGAAAATAATTAAATTAGTAGAAATTTCACTGAACCCAATTGATTGAATAGTTTTATTTAGATGACCTGGTAATCTTGGTTCACCCTAATACGAACACATTTTACTCTAGGCAGAATTAGAGAGTGAAAAGGTAAAAGAAAAAAAAAATTCCTCAGAGGCAGAAATAGTTCAAACTGGGCAAATTTTAATATAGTGAATTTCTGGAGAGTGTGTAAGTTCTTTTGTAGAGTAGGAATGAAACCATATATTAACTATTTTTCCAAATAGGCCTTCAGTATTTAGAAATAGTTTTTCTAAATAGATAATATGCAATACTTTTCTATAAAAGAACTTTGATCAAGATCTCTCATTTTTATGATTAGATAATGTGTTGCTCATGTGGCTTTTTCCTGACATAAACATATAGAATGAAGGAAGTCCTTAGAGTCGCTTGCACTGGTATTTAGCTGACTCTCTGATTGACTACATGATCCAAAACCCAGTTACAGTGCCATGTAGGAATCTGTACCAAGGGACTAATTTTTGTTCCCTTCACATTCAGCTTCTTCAGCATCTTTCATCTTTCATTTAAATAGAGTAGTAACAGGATATTTTTATTCCTGTCCTTTTTTGTGGTTTTTCCTTTTGCTTTTTTCTGCTTTCATAAAAAATAAGGAATTATTCAAATAGATAATATGGTGGTTGGTTTGCAAGTGAATATACAATTTATGTGGGTTTCTTGGGGCTCAAAACTCTCTATTGTATCTCTAATATGCTAGCTGGTATCACTAGTTGATAAAGTGTTTATTTTTTTAATTTAATTTAAATTTTTTTAAAGATTTCATTTATTTATTTGACAGACAGAGATCACAAGCAGGCAGAGAGGCAGGCAGAGAGAGAGGAAGGGAAGCAGGCTCCCTGCTGTGTGGGGCTTAATCCCAGGACCCTGAGATCATGACCTGAGCCAAAGGCAGAGAGTTTAACCCACTGAGCCACCCAGGTTCCCCTTAATTTAATTTTTTAAGTGTTCCAGGATTCATTGTTTATGCACCACACCCAGTGCTCCATGCAATATATGTTTAATACATTTATCTAAATCTAGGAAAAGTGCTTGCAAAGCTTTAAAATATCACCATACTTTAAAAAAAATTTTTTAATTTAAATTCAATTTAATTAACACATAATGTAGTATTAGTTTCAGAAGTAAAATTTAATGATTCATCATTTGCATGTAATACCCAGTGCTCATTCCAGCACATGCCCTCCTTAATGCCTATCATGCAATTACCCCATTATCCCACTCACCACCCCTCTAGCAGCCCTCAGTTTGTTTTCTAGAATTAAGAGCCTTTTATGGCTTGTCTCCCTCTCTGTTTTTGTCTTATTTGTCTTTCCTTTCCCCATTCTCATACTTTTTGTGTCTTAAATTCCACTTAGCATGATACCCTCTAGTTTCATCATGTTGTTGCAAATGGCAAGATTTCATTTTTCTTGACGGCTGAGTAATATTCCATTGTATATATAAACCACATATTCTTTTTTTAAAAAAGATTTTATCATCTATTTGTCAAGGAGAGAGCATAAGCAGGGGGAACAGCAAGCAGAGGGAGAAGCAGGCTCCCCACTAAGCAAGGAACCTGATGCAGAACTCAATCCCTGAGCTGAAGGCAGATGCTTAACTGACTGAACCACCACCCAACTGTCCTACCACATCTTCTTTATCAATTCTAGGTTCTTTCCATAGTTTGACTATTGTGGGCATTGCTGCTAAAAACATTGGACTACATGTGCCCCCTTTGAATCACTGTGTTTGTATCCTTTGGATGAATGCCTAATACTTTAATTGCTGGGTCATAGAATAGTTCTATATTTAATTTTTTTATTAATTTATTTATTTTCAGAAAAGCAGTTTTCATTATTTTTTCACCACACCCAGTGCTCCATGCAATCCATGCCCTCTATAATACCCACCACCTGGTACCCCAACCTCCCACCCCCCCGCCACTTCAAACCCCTCAGATTGTTTTTCAGAGTCCATAGTCTCTCAGGATTCACCTCCCCTTCCAATTTACCCCAACTCCCTTCTTCTCTCTAACACCCCTTGTCCTCCATGATATTTGTTATGCTATTTAATATTTTGAGGAACCTCCGTACTGTCTTCCAGAGTAGCTGCACCAGCTTGCATTCCCACCAACAGTGTAAAGAGGGTTCCCCTTTCTCCACATCCTTGCCAATATCTGTTGTTTCCTGAGTTGTTAAATTTAGCCATTCTGACCCATGTAAGGTGGTATCTCATTGTGGTTTTGATTTGATGCCAAGTGATGTTGAGCACTTTTCCATGTGTCTGTTCACCATTTGGATGTCTTCTTTGGAGAAATGTCTGTTCATATCTTCTGCCCATTTGTTGATTGAATTATTTTTCTTTGGGTGTTGAGTTTGGTAAGTTCTTTATAGATTTTGGATATTAGTCCTTTATATGATAAGACACTTGCAAATATCTTCTCCTATTCTGTAGGCTACCTTTTAGTTTTGTTGATTGTTTCCTTTGCTGTATGAAAGCTTTGAAGTCCCCAAAGTTCATTTTTGCTTTTGTTTCCCTTGCATCTGGAGATGTGTCTAAGCAAGAAGTTGCTATAGCCAGGTCGAAGAGGGTGCTGCCTGTGTTCTCCTTTAAGTCTTTCATCCATTTTGAGTTTATTTTACTGTATGGTGTAAGAAAGTGATCCCGTTTCATTCTTCTACATGTGGCTGTCCAATTTTCCTGACAGCATTTGTTGAAGAGCCTATCTTTTCTCCATTGGATATTCTTTTCTGCTTTGTCAAAGATAAGTTGTCCATGGAGTTGAGGGTCCATTTCTGGTGATCTCTGTGTCTGTTTTCATGCCAGTACATTACTGTCTTGATAAATACAGCTTTGTAATAGAGCTTGAAGTCCTGCATTGTGACGCCTCCAGCTTTGGTTTTTTTTCACCACACTTTTTTATCCTCCTTATTATCAACTACTTACTTCAGACAAACCCTCAAACTGTACCTCTTATCTTTTATAAATGTTCTAGATGTGAGGAAGATGGAGATAAGACAGTCTGTGCTCTCAAGGAACACAGAGACTAGAGAAGACCATTGCATATCATATCATATTTAATATGGAGTGATGCCATAAAATATGTGGTACGATGAAGGATATAATTGGTTATAATTGGATATAATTGGATATAAAAGGATATAATATGAATAGGATATAATTGGTGCTCAGAGGAGGAGTATCTAACCCTATATTGGATATAGAAAATTATCCAAAGAAAGTCTATTTGTTTATTTGTTAATGAGATCTAAAATGAGTTTGAAGATTAAGTTGAAAAAGACAGGTAGACAATGTGGAGACATTATTCACGACCTAGAGATGTAAACCTGTAGGACACTTCCGAGGAACAACAAGTAAGTTTATTTTGTTGGAGGGGACACATTTAGAAGCTGCTGCAGATAAGACTAAATAGATAGCACAAGCCAGATTATGAAGGACCATCACTGCTGAGATAAGAACATTTTATTCTGAACATATAGAGAGCCTTTAGACAACTTTATGGGGATGGCATGAGCAGACATGCATTTGGAGGAATAATGGCATGTGGAGAGTGGAGAGCATAGCAGAACTGGAGGGTTGGGTCCAGAAATGTGTGATGAGCAGCAGAAACATTAGTTAAGGGTCTCTTTACAATGACTTATATTTGAAATAGACTAGTGACACTGGGAGAAGAACAAGAGTTAGAGCTGAGGTATTTAAGCAAGTTGTGTACTAAGGCTTAATAATGAATTAGAGATTGAGGGAAAATGGAAGAAAAGAGGAGTACACTCAGGTTTCTTGTTTGGGAGACTGGACATGAGTGCTTTTCCTTTGCATTGCTTAAAGCCTTTTCCTCCCCCCCCCCTTTAAATCTGTCCTTCCACCCATTTATTCCTTGATTATCATACCTCCCCCTTGCCCTCATCAATGAAAACCTGGAAAGATAAAGTGCCATGAACTATTCTACTCCATTCCAGTTAGGTATATAATTTTCACTAACACTTAACTGGTTATTACTCTGAGGGACTTTTTGTTTACCTGTCATTCTTAAATGTGGTAAAGAGTATCTACTGATAGAAAAACCAACCAGTGACAAATTGTGTTAAATAGATCCATCCTAGTGGAAGAATGTATTAAGACATAATGATTGATATAGAACATTGAGATACTAAAATATGCTGTGTAAATTTTCTGGAAACTCCAAGTACATAAACTTTTCCCTCTTCATCCAGAAAACCAGAAATTTAGGACACGTGTTCACAATAGATGAGAAATAGATTTCTCATATACTTTACAGATGTTGACTATTTCACACATAATTTTAGTTCTCTAAGGCCGTGTACCAAGAAAAATTATTATGTTTGGTACTAATATAAGAGGACAGTATTTTCTCAGTAGAACTTCACCTCATTTTTTATCAAATTATTTTATTTAATAGCCTCCTACAGTACATACTATATTATGCGATTATATGTATTACATATTACATTTAGTATATTAGCTCAGTTGGCTAGAATATGGTTATTGTAGAAGAGTTTGTTAATTTCTCATATTACCCATTCGACTGTTCTTTCCTTTTGTGATAGACCCTCCCTGCATGACCCCCCAGCTACATTCCCTATTGCTTAGCATCCCTTTTAGCTTCTTATATCTTGTAACTAAATTCTTTCTAGTGGGATATGGGTAGAAATATGTATAACTTTCAGGTCTTGTCCTTAAAAATAATATGTCTGTGTCACCTTTTTCCCCCCTCTCTGTCTTCTCCCATCGGTTGTTCTTGCAAAAGGCAAGAACAGGAAATTTTCTTCCACCCCAGATAGAAGCCCCATGATAAAGAAAGCAGTGTCAACCTGCCAGCTTGGGTCCTGGATTACCATGTCATAGCTGCTCATTGACTATTTTCTCCTGCAGAGTTATATGAGAGAGAAAGACACATCTGTCTTCTTCATGGCACCATATTTTCTCTCTGTTATAGAAGGTTCTTCTCTATCCAGACTCATACTGGTGATCATGACAAGGTTTGCAGCTCCAGTGTAACACAGCCAATGGTTTTCACACAAGAACGACTGTCTCAAACATATGTTATGAAAGGAACAAGTTTTTCAAAGAAAATGGGCAGGGTTGAGGGCAGATGGATGGAGAACGTGCAGATACATCATAGCAAAATGATCACGAGGACTGGAAAAATAATGATGAATCACGTGGATTGTTTTTGTTCCCACTGTCTCTACCTCCCACTCCCAAACTTTCATTAACTCCAAGCTCAACATTTAGAAATTGAGTATGTGGAAGATGGGCCATCAAAACAATATTCTATCTGGAATTTGAGACTGGTTCCTAACCCTTAGCTACACTGATCACTGATAATGGCCCATGACATAGAGGGTAACCACCCTATGATTGATGAAACACTTAATGTGCATGTATCAAAAAACACTGAATTGATAAACTTTTTTTGTACTGTGAGTAAAACCTACAAACGGGCACAGCTGGTCAGCAACTTGGTCATTTGGACTTTCCATTCTGAAAAAAAATCCTTACTCATTTTCACTTCTTGCCTCCTACAAACTACATTTGGATTTTACACGTTAGACTATGACATCTCACTTCTAAAAACTAAAATGTAAAGGTTTGGGCGGTATTATTCATCAGCTTGTTTAAAAATGCATTTGAATTCATATTTATAGCATCATGCAAATATAAATATCATGAAGCAAGAATAAACACTGTGCCTTAAAGTGTCTCATTCCAAGAGTGTGTGGAAACCTTTAGAAGTGGGCAATAGAAAAATCACACTGCCTGATTTTATTTATCATCTACCCCTTGAGGAGTGGGCAGACTAGAAAATTTGTGCATTTCTTCAGAAGTCAGCTTCATCTGGAAATAGGACAAGGTGTGAAACTGAGAGTAAAGTCTCAAAGTAATGTGGCTGACAGTGCAATATGAATTAGTGTAATGTAGATTATTTTTCCCTTAGTTCACAGAACCTCCAGCGCTACCAAAAAGCATAATAGAATTCCCTCCAAAAATAAAGTTGATCTTCAATTCATGACATTTCAGAGTTTATTACCATGATACCAAGATGGCATATGGGTTACAAATGCCAACATTAGTCTTTCAGTAACAAACTACGGACTCAGTAGAGGTTGAAGTGAGAGCCTAAAAATTTAGGCCCTCGTATGTTCAGCATTTCTGCAAAACTTGAATGGAAGTCTATGTTTTGACAGATTAACGTTGACTTTAACTAAATCAAAGAAGCTGTATTTGAATATAATTGAGTAAAGCATGCAAAATATATTATACTGCTTAAGGAGGAGAGTGAATTCTTAGGTCTGGATAATTTATCATTGGTTTTACGGAGATTTTAAGAAGTCTGATAAGGAACATGACTATTTTCTTAGTAAACAAAAGAAGTACATGTTAGTAACTCTTTAAAGAGACTTCTCCATCAATTTCAAAGAAATACACCTACCAGCAAAAAGAGAAAACTACACCTGGGTGGCTCAGTGGGTTAAGGCTTCTGCCTTCGGCTCTGGTCATGATCCCAGGGTCCTGGGATTGAGCCCCACATTGGGCTCTCTGCTCGGCAGGGAGCCTTCTTCCTCCTCCTCTCTCTCTCTCTGCCTGTCACTCTGCCTACTTGTGATCTCTATCTGTCAAATAAATAAATAAATTCTTAAAAAAAAAAAAAGAAAATACTCTTGTACTACTTAGTAAGACTTACCTAAAATAAATTTTCCTCATTTTTCCATTAGTATTTTCATTATTCCATACTAGAATGACTTAAAAAATTGTGGAGTGATTTACTTAAAATTCAGAATTTTACTGAAGTTAGAATTTTTAAAATTTAGTTTTCTTTTTTTCTGGTATAAGTAAATAAGTGAGGTGGTGGAATAAGAAAAGAAATACAGAGTGGTACTATATTTAGAAGTTATCTTTTGAAAACTTTACTATGTTTTCAGAAAAAAACATTCTTAAAGGGTCAGAGAATAAAACTGTAAGGGAGGAGTTGTAAAGCAAAACATAAAAGTCAGTAGTAGGTGTAATTTATCGGTCCTAAATGACTACCTAGTTTTGAGAAATAATTAACTTCCATTTGGTCTGAATAGAGTATCTGGGGTATAAACAAATAAGCCTATTTGACTGGGAGGACAGATATCAAAATAAATTAATATATCCAGAGATTGAATGATAAATACACTTCTCCCTTGATAGTACATTTTTCCAAAGAATTTGAGATTGTTTATAATGACCATCTTTACTTAGAAACCCCTTTATCAAGATGGCAGGAACTCAGCCTGAATTAAATATACATCATTTATATCTCTTAATTTTAGTCAAGTTCTTATTTTTTTTTAACACAGAATCATCCTTTGTTGGCATGCAACAAAAGACAGGAAAGTAAGATGTAAAATATAATGTATATTTATCATAATCTGAAATAGACAAATGTATTTTTATTTGGATTTTTTTTTGGAAACCTACACACATGTATCAACATCAAATGTTAAGAATATAATATTCTTGAAACTTACTAAAAGACATATAAGTCACTCAGTCCAGGAAACTAGGGATGAAAAATACTAGGACAGGCCCATGTTTTTCCCCTAATGAATAAAAATTTTTAACACGGCTCTAGGATCTTTTCTGCCTATGAGCACAGTATCTTATGGGAAGGAATTGAGCTCTAGGTATTTCAGTAACTAGAAATATCTTAAGATTGGAGATATTTCATGTATAGTGTATATTTAACCACATACTCCAGTTCCCATATCACCAACTCATAACGGACTATTCACCTCATATATTCTGTTAATTTGGCCCACCCAGAGCTAAACTTTTCTTTTTTTCTTAATGGATAGATTCTACTCTTGTCCTCATTTTATTACTATTACCACCTCTTTCCTATTGTTCTGGATTAGAATTATCCAAGTCATATTTGATTCCAGGCTTTTTCACTCACCTTTCTCATCCACACAGCAATTTACAACTTTGCACACTTGGTAGTACTTGTATTCTCCTTTCCATTTCAATTTCCATTTGGTTTAGAATCCTAAAGTCTCACCCTTAAACTCAGACCTACACTTTCCAAACGTCTGTCTTTGCCTCTAATATCTTTTCTCTTTAAAAACACTTGGTACATTGTTGCAAAATTAATTTTCCTTAAATATCGTTTTCATCATTCCACTTATGTGTTTGATAATGTGGAGGACCCATACCCCTGAATCTTGGGCTTTCTAACTCTGTGCCAATGGATGTGTAGTGTCACTCTCTGTGAAAATGAAGGTGTTGGACAAGTCATTCTCAAAGTTTGCTCTATCTCATGTTTTATTGTGATTATGTGGTCCTATGAGCAACCTGGCCTCCCCACTACCTACAGCAGCAGTTCTCATACTTGACTGTACAGAAGAGTCACTTGTTATTTTCCATTTCCCCTCTTCCATGTATTCTTTTTTTTTTTAAAGATTTTATTTATTTATTTGACAGACAGAGATCATAAGCAGGCAGAGCAGCAGCAGAAGGGAGGGGGGAGCAGGCTCCCTGTTGAGCAGAGAGCCAGATGAGGGGCTTGATCCCAGGACCCTGGGATCATGACCTGAGCCGAAGGCAGAGGCTTTAACCCACTGAGCCACCCAGGTGCTCCACTCTCCCATATATTCTTTATCGTTCTCTACTTTGTCTCATGCCCCAGGAGGATAACCCCCACTGAGTAGACCATCTAGGTTCCCTTGCCCACTGGTTTCTCCCAGGATTTGGCCAATGGAAGACGCTGACAGAAGACCAGTGTACAGGAGGAGAGTATCAATGTATTTTTTTTTCCTTAAAGGAAGGGCAGATCTTAGTCTTTTTCTGTTTGGGAATCACATCTCTAGCAATAGTTTTGTCCCTCTGACTATAGCTCCTACCGGGAGGCCAAATGGATTCCAGATATTACTAATATCTGGCTACCTTCTCCTTAACACTGAGTCTGTTGCATTAACCTTGCTTACACTTTTGCAAGTTGTCCCTTCATTAAATCTTCTTCATTTAAATCCTTTTTCTGGGATCCTGATCAGTAGATGGAAGAGGTGTTTGTTTGTTTGTTTGTTTACTACCAATACTCCAATCAGTAGAATCAGAAACCTTGCAAGTGGGGCGCAAGTAGAAGTGATTTACAAAAGCTCCTCCTGATAGATTATAAAGTCCAAACATTTTATATCTTATTCAAGGCCATGTGTCATCTGATACTAGCTCATCTTTTTTATCTTTTCCATCTTTTGCAGATACTACAGAAAAAACAGTCTCTCACAACAAAATTTGGCCAGATAATAATTTTGCCAGTAAGTTTATTTAAAGAAACATCAAAAAGTACAAATGAACGTAACATATGCTAGACACACTGCTACATGGTCAAAAAAACAAAAAAAGACAAAAAAACAAAACAAACAAACAAAAAAACTTCCCAAAGTGGATCAATACTGGAGTCAGGGGGAATTATCAGCACAAAATCTTCTAAAAAGAAGTGACTTTAGATTTAATGAAATATGTTAAGAAGGACAGGTCTGTCAAGGTATCATATTCTTAGTTTTCTCATACACATGAAATGCAAAGTCTCAAACCATCATTTATATGGTTTTCCAGTAGGTATATTTCTCTTTTAATTTGGTCAGTTATTAAAAAGTAACATATTTAACTTTCACATTTTCACTTGCCTTGATTACCATTGGTTTACAAGAAAACAAATGGACAAATAAGTTGGCAGGTAGGGTGAAAGAAAAAAGAGATACCACTGTTCTTCAGTTACACAGAAACTGGTGATATTTGGAGCAAACACATGGTGGCTAGTGCCTTTAGTTATTTATAGTTCTAGGATTCTCAGACGCTTTCAAGTCTTGATTGTCTGACCGATCATTTCTTCCTTGCGCTTGTCATAAAGGCTTATTTCAATGCCTCTAATTTCAGCTGGATGGCCACCATTCGCTGCTGGTGAGAAGTGGTTTCAAATCAGTAGGTCAACCCAATCTTTTGGGGATAAAACCATTTATTCAATAGATATAGAATGCCAACCACAACCAACCAGAATACCATAAATCTGATGTCTGGAGCTGGTCATTAAAACAAGACTTTATCAAATGTGGTCCTTATTTGAGTTAGTAATAACACTGGTAAAATGAAATAAAAAATGTGGCGATTATATAATTTATTTACTCCAGATCCATATGCAGAATAGCTGCTTGAGGATTTGAAGTTTGGTTGCAATATGTTATGGCACCATTATCCCTACTCGTGTTCCGTTTTGGGTGGGGCGGAGGATATAGTGGTAATGACCACTATGAGTAATTTACCTGAAGCACAGCAATTAATATCACTGTTGTTCTCTTATTGCTCACAGATAAAACAGATCTTGGCCAAATTACTAAAGTAATTTAATAAATTACTTTAATTTCACTGCCTAAAAGAAGAGGCAAATGGATGCCAGTTTTGAGTTAGAGTATTCTGCCAGAAGAACTTTTTATTCCAGTTAGTGGGATATATTCTAGGGTGGTCAGCTCCTGCACAGAGGAGAACAAAATGGTAATATTTGATCAGTTATACCTTAGCCAGTTTAGTCAAGTGTAAAAATGTGAAACACTTCCCAGGAAAAGAGTTACTTTGACTCATAAAGAATCTTTCCTCCAATATGAACTTCGTAGTTTTTTGTTTCATAGGATGTATTGAGCTGCCTTTAGTACCAGTGGTGAACCAGCCAGTAACTCTGAGGTTTCTAAAAACACTGATGACTGTGGTTCTTCTGGCTACAACCAGATATGGAAAAAATAAAAATTGTATTTTCTCTCCATTTAGTTCTAAGGTTCAAACTTCAGTCTTGAGGTAAGGTTGTACCCTGTGGGAGGGTACCTCCATGCTAGGCCTACTGTTTAATACACAGGAAGATTATAAAAGCATGTCAATGAACATGGAAGGGGGGGCTTTTTTCAATCAATCAAATGTATGGTTTATACTATAGTCAAGACACTTGAGCTGCCTTAGAATGAAATAAAATCTTAGCAGGTATTGTGGGTCTTGGAAGGGACTGTGTGACTATGTCATTAGAAAACCATTTTTTTTTTCAGTCTTTGAATTTTTTAACCAAAAAAAAAAAAAAAAAAAAAAAAAAACCCAACAACTTTGGCAGAGAGAAGAATAGTATGTCTTCTAAACACTAAAAAATTCTCTCAGAGGCCTTTCCAAGATGTTTTGGATGGCTCTCTGCCTCTCCCTCTCTGGCAGCCCCCTCTTCCATCAGTGTTTGCAGAAGGTCAATAAGCCCTGTGCAGGCGGGTGCCGGGGAGTGCATATGTGAGAAAACCTGCTGTTGTTGCGGTAAATGCAGTGTCCACAAATTCATTAGGAATGCATTTGTTCCTGGAAGTGCTAGCTATTCCGGTAACTGGCTGCCGCCAGTGTTTTTAACCATATTCTCCACTTCTCTGCAGACGGCACAGGGCAGAAAACCAGGCTTCTGTTCTCACTGCCTGCATCAATTTGTAGTTTGTTACTTGATCGGCTCGTTTTACCTTTCGTCTAGTGTAAAGGGCAGTCTGGGACACTGTAGTTATGTCTGGGGCCTTCTTATTAGACTTTATGATGAAAAGGGGCTCTCTAGGGTAACGAAAACTATGAATCTACTTACTCGGCTCTAAAGAAAATACCAGGCGTAAGGAAGAGCTGAAAAATTGTAGGCAGTGTGAAAATTGGAGGAAAATAACTTCTACCTTCCAGATTCTCTCATACACAATAGAAAAAATATATATATAGTGATTCCTTTAACATGTTAATAATTATTTTATTAAGGATTCTTTTTCGCTCTGAAAAAATAGAAAACATCTCCATTCTTTCTAAACAACACTCTCGGAAGCTAGCTCTCTGAATAGCAATAATACTAATATTACCTGTAAACTAGAAGGAGAAATTTGAAAAGGACAAAATGAATTGTGTGCTAAAATGGCCAGAACTGTATGGGCATACACCCCCAAAATCAAACACTACTATTTTTAACCTTATCTGACTGCCAAAATGACAGGAAAAAAACAGTACATAAAAATGGGACCCCTACCTTTTTCTAAAAACAAAACAAAACAAAACAAAACAAAAAACCAGCTCTGGTCTGGCTTTTTTGAAGTAATTCACCTTAAGGGGGTGACAACATTGAACTTCCTGTGATAACAGTATCTGACACAACATGGGTTCAGCTTACTTGTAACTGGCACGTTAGAACTCGTGAGAAGTGTGAGGCACTTCCATCACGAATGAAACACATCTGTCCAGGAAATACACTTCACCGCGCCAAAATGCTTTTAGTGTATCTGCCCCCTGAGTGCCCTCTCAAGCTACAATTCCCTGTCAGCAAGTACCTTGTAATTCCTTTCCTTTTATGTTGATGAAAGTCTTGATCTATTATGCCAATATCGCATACTTTCCAGTCTCCCAGAAACTATTACTCAGTAATACGCACAGGAGATCATGCACTGTTACTTAGACAACCAGTCTCAGCTAAGAGCATCAGGTTTTGCAGAAAAGCCATAGCTAGGTGGTCAGACTTTTTAATGTGGCTCAGGTTCCACATTGGAAAAGGGGGAAATGAAAAAGGAAAAGAAAGAAGGCCAATGATGAGGTGAGATGCTAGAGAAAATGATGCACTGCTTTTCAAGGCAGCCAAGAGGAATGAGTCAAGGAGGGACCTGACTTGCTTTGTTCTCCAGCCTAGTGAGTTGTGACTATATCCAGCGAGTTCATTTTAGGATGAGTCAGAGCTGGAAGTCCCCACGAGGTTCCACTTATATCAGTAGTAGCGACAGAGCCTCCAAATGAAGGCTAGGTGACCCCTACCCCCATTCTTGAGAAAAGCATAAAAGTCCAGGTTGTCTCTGTGTTTTAAGTTACTCAGGCATTCAGAAGTACATCATAGTCACAGTCGCTCTCAAGAGCTAACTGAATTCTTAAGTTCACGATTTCTGGAGTTAGCACAATTAGATGTGATGTTCACCTAGACCAAAGAGTCAGGAAATGTGAAGATTCAGGAGTATCTTAAGTTGAAAATCATCAAAGCTACCCCAGTTGATTTCTTGGCGATAGTTTCTAGATGACTCGGGTATCATTAGCTGTTGAGGATTTATGCTGACCATGAGCCAGCCACCATGTTTGGTGCTGAGGTTACAGGCAAGTAATAACTAGCACACCTGCTACTCCTGACTGTATGCCAGACAATGTTCTAAGAATTTTTACAATATGACCTCATTCAATCTTCACAACAACTTTCAGAGAAAAGTATTACTATGATAGCAGTCTTACAGGTGAGGAAACTGACGTGGGGAGGTTGAACAGCCTGCCCTAGGTTACAGGACTATGAGGTGGCAGAGCAGGCTTGGCTGTACTTGTAGGCTCCACTGGTCTCTCACATCCCATGATCATTAAACACAGACAGAAACACTGGCAGTTAAATGACCACCATGGTCATAGTAAATTGATGACAAAATCAAGAAGACAACCCATCCACTTCTGCGTCCCTGACCAGTTGCGGTCAGGCCTCTGAAACACAGCCCAATGAGAGCTGAGAAATGTCTATAAGCTCTTCCACAGCCCCAGCTTTGCTGGACAAAATCCAGCCCTTGGAATGTGGCTTTATTTTTTTAGGTTAATTATTTAATCTTTTGTTCTTGAACTGTTCCATGAAAACAAAATGACGTCTCCCATTCTGAATTCAATATGTCAGATCCTGTATTTTATATCCAAAACCCACTCAAAAGAAAGATGGTATCTTCGAAGGCAGGACTAAGGTTTCATCAGCTCTTTTTCTTTTCTGATATGATGGCACACTGAAGAAACCTGCTTTATTACAGAAGTCTTCGAGAGTTGTGGGAGTTTTAAACCAGAGTCCTCGGTGGATATTTCTCAATGAATAATACAGGATTTGCAATAGACCTTTTAGCCTCCATGTCCCAGGCATTGTGAGAGGAGAATAATAAATCCCCTGGCATAGGTATAATTCAGATTTTCAACTCCATATTCATATGATTGTTTAATATTTATTGACAAGTCCTATTTGTTGGAGGCCCAAGTCGGCCAAACATTTAAATTTCCCTCAGTAGAAACTCTAGTTTATAAAAATAACTTGGCAAATAATTTGTAAGTGATGTTCTGAAGTGATCAGCATGCCATCTAAGGAAATGTTGAAGTCAGTATGCTATTTTAAAGAAGGAGCACACAAAAGTTTCCAATACAATTTATTATGAGACAAAGTCGTAGGTGGAAAAAATCATTAATATTATTCTTCGGGTGGATATAACAGATCAAAAAGCACTCCATTTAAAACATGTCACTGCAGGAGTGACTTAATTATTCATTTTGCCTTCTGAGTCATGTGTTCAAGCTTTGTAACCTTTTGGTTAAAAAAAACCTGCCATTTACATTTTAGTTTGGGAGCTGTTTTTCATACTTTGTAAAAGGAAGCAAAATGAAAATTTAAGTTACTACCTCTATCATAAAGTAAGACGTGGCCCATTTTTTTTTTGATGCAACTCTAATTCTTTCAGCTGTTTAATTTGAACATATATAAATACCTATACAACTAGATGTGTAGTTACATAAACTGTAGCTATACAAGTCAATTACTCTCCAGGGTAGTATTCCAAACACTGCAGGAATTAAATTTCTTTAAGAACTTTACAACTTAGTAGTGGAAAATAAAAGTTGTGTGTCACTCTTTTACATGTGTGATTTTAGGCTGATAATATCAACTGTATATATGAAGAAATCAAAAGAAGCAATAATAATCTATTTGAGACCTCGAAACGCTTCGAGGAGAGAATGCATCTGAGAAGGGTTTCTAGCAATGGGCCTGGACAGAAGTCCCTGGAAAGAGGAAATCAGGCCAGTACCTGAAAAATGACCCAAAAGCCAAAAATTAAGCATGGTATCAGGAGGAAAAAGAGTGGAGAGAGAAATTTAATAGGCACAGAGTGCCTTAAAAATAGTTAAGGCCAGAAAAGCTGGTTAAACATTAGAATGAATCTTCTAGCTTATATCTCATCTAATATGGTAAAGACCTTTAGAGAATGGTCATTGAGTCAGTGTAGTTGCCCTTTATGCAAGTATGTCTCCCAGTGATTTGTAAGGCGGACAAAATAGAATAAAAACTAGAGATAGCAAAGGCCAGTCGGGAGAGAGGAGAAGCGAGGGGAGTAATATGATGGGGTGATGTGATGAACTCACAGGACCTAAAAGGGTAAAGAAGGAATGGGGCAAGAGAGAGGATTTGTGGCTGAGGAAGCATCTCAAAACTCCATCATCTGGTTACATTAAACGTGGGTTAAGAACTTTGAATTTCTACGACTGTTTTTTAAACCTTGATGAACAGGAGAAGCATCCCAAAGAGAAGTATCGGTGCAAAAAAGATAAGCCTAACAGTAAGCATCTATTTATCCGCGGCCGCAGGCAGTTTAATACGTGGGAGGCTGTTAAGAACCTCTCAAAACCACACAGCATATTCACCAAAGTAGATTTGCAGCTTGAAATCATCAGAGCAGATGCATTTCCTATGACCAGGAGTATTACTAAAAATATCCTCCAGGTTTTTTTGTTCCAGATGAAAGTGCTACTTGGGTGAATTTGAGCTTTCAAGTTGAAGGTGCTACTATTGTTACTTAGATGTGTTCTTCTTGTTTGAGAGTGTTACTTCCTGTGGCGTGAGTGTCCCCATGATGACTGTAGCTCATTCTTTGGCCCATCGCAGAGATTGGGGAAGAGTCTTAGAGCCAAGACTGACACGGCTTGTGGCTTTCTAAGTTAAGGTCATAGAGAGTGCAGCATTTTGTTGCACCACTCTCTTCAGCAGTCTCAGTGGAGCAGACCACCCTGGTCACTTACTGCTGTCACTTTTGGGTGACTGACAGCTCAGTTCTGTGGGGATTCCAGCTTAGCACCATGCAAGTGCAGGAGAGTTTGTATCCCACAGACTTGTACTCTAATTTCATGTAGTCCTGTTGCTTACAAACCCATTTCATCTAAGGTAGAGGAATGGCTACTTTAGAAATCTGGCTTCATCAGTTCTCTCAAAGGTTGTTATTTGTTTGTATAAATTTAAACCGAATTGTTGGCAACTACCAGAAGGGACATTCCAAAGTAGAGCTACATCCTCATCTCTCCTGTCTCTTGCTATCATACTAATTATTAATAACAGTTCATTTCACGTATCATGTTGGTAATCAATTTGAGAATTCCAGTGACTCAGAAATGTACATGACTCAGGTACATGTACTTGCAATGTACCTGTTGCATACCAAGCATGTAGCCAGCTCTGAGGACTCAAAAGAAATACAGAGAATATCCTCAAGTGGTTTAGTGTCAAAGTGCAAAACCAGAAAAACATATCTGAAAATCTTTGTCCACAACTTTAAGAAGATATCTGTTAAGTGTTCACTGAAGCCTAAAGACAGGATAGGTTACCTGGTCACAAACTCATGCATGAACTTTCTAAATGTTATTTACTTGAGCCTTTTGGATGGTCTTTAACCAGACTTCTAATGCTTCATTTATTTGCTCTCAGAAACCCCACAAAATTGAAACATCAGTTCCTGGACAGTTTTCATGTTCCCATTGAAATTATAGGGGGATAAATGGTAATAGAAGGAAGAGGCAAAGCTGATCAAATACTATGTGTCTGAAGAAGATACTCTGCTTTGAGCATGAAGTGGATTAAGAGAGTGGTTGCAATCACTCATTATAGTATTTTGCAAATACAGAGCTCCTCCTTAAGGAGTCAAAATTGCTATTCACAACTAAAATTGTTATGATAAGAACTCAAGATAGCTCAGGCAAAAGAATGGTCGTTATGACCTCTGTGAGGCCAAAAACAGAATGTAACTGGACCTCTGTCTTAATAGCTTTATCTTCTAGACCTTGTTCTTCTGGCATTTTTGTCCACATCTAGGGACTCTAAAGTTATTGCACTCAGAGGTCATATTTTTACGACCTCTTATTTTTCTGTAGTTGATTATCTTCTAATTAATGGGTTTAAGTCATTATAAAACACCTTTTCCCCCTATTTCACAAAGAATTCGAGCTGAGGATATTAAATGATTTTGTAATTTGGAGAGTGACTTTATTGCTCTCCAGACATTTCCTTTTAATGTGCCATGAAAAGTCTACTTGTTATGCTCCTTGATAATAACTTGGGCAGAACTTAGATTTCCAGTCCCTTTCACTTATAATAATACCCATATGATGATGATGATGATGACAATAACAACAATGACGACAGAAAGATAGAGGACAGCTAGCTAGCCTTTTAGATGGATGGATATTGGACTATTAAAGTTCAGCCTCTACCAAAAAAAAAAGGGGGGGGGGTCAAACTCATATGTCATTCATGGCTCTTCTCCTCACTCCCAAAAGTATTAGATTTCCTGCAAAGATAATGAAGGTTAAGCTTTGGGACCCTTACCATTCAGGACCCCCTTACAAACCCTGTATCTAATACTGTATTTGGAATTCTGGGTTCTACTTTTCAAAAAGGGTTCCCTACTTCTATAAGGCCCCTCAAAACCTGCATACCCCTCTTTTAGAAATTTAGGCCTGGAGGACATGTGGCCTAAAAGATGGATAAAAAGGAGTGAGGGAGTTAATCTACCCTTTGATTCCGTTCTTCTCTTCACGTGTTTCTACCCCTCACTCCTCCGGAGTTAGAGCTGAAGAGAAGGAATTAGAAGAAAGAGGCACCAAATGGCAATTGTTGGTCGTTCCCTCTTTCTTGACTATGGACATCTTGTCTGAGACAAGCATGTAAATGCTAGCCCTCTCTTGATATGGGCAGTGCTCTCTCTAGATGACCTCATATGACTTCCTACAAACCACCTTTCCCCTGGGTCCTGGCCTCTTCCTTCTCATACCTGTCAGGCCAGCCTCCTGGGTAGGCTCTGGATGGCTCAAAGTCGATCACCTGTTACAGCATTCTCCTGGCTGGCTCACACACATTCTTCAGAGCCTTGCTTACTAGCCATGGTAGAGGATGTGTGACTGCTGCCCCCCCTTTCCTTGTCATCTTGCCAATTGTGTTTTCTATCTACTCAGATAATGTCAGGGAGAGATTAGCTAGTCTGCTGCATAGGCAGCTATCCAGCCAATAACTGAAATGTTTGTCTCTCTGAAAGACACCCCCAAAACTCTAAGAGTGATTTCTTTGGAGCCCCTTTCACTTGGTTGAGTAAGGAGAGTGTGTGTAAATTCTCCCAAGCTAAAGATTTCTCCTGTCACAAATCCTACTACTTCAACCACTCTCTGTGAATTTTTCATCCTACCTTTATATAAATCCTGGTTGGAGTAATAAGAATGAATGTGAAAGACGTATCTGACCTATGAAGGAGTCTTAGAGATGGGAATGGGTAGCGACTCGTTTCCTTTTTTAGACTACCTTGTTCTTTGTCAATTATCAGTTTTGAAGTCTTAACTAAAATGAATGGAAAGACTAGAATGGAAAGACTCTTACTCAAATGATAATTATAAAAGCTTTTCTCTTAAATAAAACACTTATTAGGGGTACCTGAGTGGCTCATTCAGTTAAGAATCTGTCTTGGGCTCAGGTCATGATCCCAGAGTCCTGGGACTGAGGCCCTCATCAGGCTCCCTGTTCAGCGGGGAGCCTGTTTCTCCCTATCCTTCCCACTCCTGCTCTCTCTCACTATCTCTGTCACTGTCTCTGTCTCTCAAATAAATAAATAAAATCTTAAAAATAAAGTAAAACCTTTATTAAGAGGTTTACAAACCTCTAAAAAACACTTGGCAGAGTGAGGATCAGTTGGCAGTCGGGATGAGGACTTACCCAGCCACTCACTGATTAACCCTCCACACACAACGAGTGTCTTCACCATACTAGACACTCTAGCACATTGCCTGTCTACACGGACCATCCCAACTCTTGCTCTGTCTTTCTGGTCTCATCTCCTGCCACTAGACTAGAAAGTCCAGAAGGAGGGTCTCTATCCAGTGAAACACTGTGCTTCGCCACCTGAAAGGTTGTAAATGATGTCAGTAACTAAAATTAGAAGTATAGAAAAAGGATTGAGTTGTGGGTGAAGGTAGAAAAGCATCACTTTTAGTACTGACAATGGTAATAACCAGCCCATTCTTATATAGAAAGATACACAAATAGAATTATTCATTCAATCACTGAAAAAAAAAAAAAAAAAAAAACCACAGCGTTTTCAGTACTTTCTGTGCACCAGGTTCTATGGTAGATATTGCTCTCATATTATCCCCCAATAGAATCTAAAACATTATCTGTGATTAACACACACACATACTTATTTCAGCATACAACAACCATCACACTTCATATATCACTGATTATGGACATAAGAGCAGAACTGGACAAGTCTGTATGTATCCAGGGTTTCACAAAGCATTTTCACAGCATTAGAAAATTTGAACATAGTGAATCCCAAATATTTTAGACAAGTCATTCTCTGTGATAATTGTGATTATAGATTCATCTGAAGTTCATCTATTGCCATGTAATTTTTCAAGGAATTTGGTTGAAAACCTACTCAATAAATAAGAGATCAGTTCTTGAAGTATTATTATTTTGTTCATTTAACTTTATCGAGTACTATGTTGCTGACAAATCTCTTTTCAGATTTATAGCTTGTAGCACATAGTAGGTACTCAGCAAATATCTGCAGATGGAATGAATGAATCAATGAATTAATGAATAAATATTATATTCCCCCAACACAATCATCATCCAGAGTAAATGATTTTTTTTGGTAAAGCAGGCAGAGGGACCTGACCATAACTTGCCAAGTACAATTTTTATTTCTTGGCATGACTGCTAGTATGCACAGGGATTACATATGTATTTCATACAAGTCTCAGCTTCTTCTGAGGTTTGTCACTCTACATGGCAACCAAGTTTATCTTCTCTCCAAATGGACGAGTGACATTTCTGGAAAAGGTGCCAGAGGCAGGGAGAAAATACTTTCTACTAACTCCTAAGGTATGAGTCCCCTTTCAGACATGAAGGAATGTACCTATAATATCTGTTTTCTCTTCTGTAACATTGTTTGTTCCAGCACAGGTAAATTAACAATGCCTAATAAAAAATCCAAAAGTTGGACTAGCTTTAGTGTGCTCAGGAAATTAGGTCAAGGCTTGAACTTAGGTTCTGACTTTCATTTAGGAATTAATTATACCATGTTTAAAAAACATAAAATTAAGCAATATTTTTAATAGTTTTCTTAGAAAATGTAATGATGCAAGACCAAGAGCAAATTTTCATTAGGTTGAAATCTTAAATACTGAAACATTTCCTGGATATTTTTGTAGCTAGTTCTTTTTTTTTTAATATGTTATTATAAGAATCATACTTCTTTTAAATGGAATCTTTCAAAAACATGACTCTACTTCCACATATATAATACTTGTGCCATGTTGCTTTATATTTTTAAACAATCTTATGATAATATTATCACCAATATGTAAATATAATGAGAAAAAATAAGACAATGAGTAGCTTTCTCTTGATGACCATGCAGTTTGCCCTTCAGTACTAGAGGTGAAACTCCTTAACCTTTTATTATAAAGACTTTCTTTTCTCCTTATGAATTGGTGAATTTGCCTAAGATGAGCTGAATTATTACCATGGTGGTTCCATGGCAGTGACTTTTCAGAATCACCATTCAGGCCTTATTGTTTAGATGGATGAGATGAAGCTTTATGTTATTTTCCTCCTCCCATGACAACTTACTAACCTTCACCACCCCATAGAACTGCAGAATAGGACCCCACTGTTCTAAACCCTTGCCATTTATGTATATTACATTGTTTTTGATTTCTGAAGTAGCTTGGCTAGTGGCATCTTCCTTTAAAGTGCTAATAGCAAGAAATAACAAACCACCATTTTTTCTTTTCTTTTCTTTTATTTTCTTTTTGCCCTTTCACTTTATGGGGACTACAATTAAGCTATTATTCACCTAATTCAAGTATAAAAACAAAACCCACTGAATATTCAAGGTAAAAGTCTATAGTATGTTTTTAGGATTTTTTTTTTAACTCAGATTGCTGAATGTATTAATTTTCTATTTCATTTACTATTTGCTAACCTAGGGAGGAAAGGGTATCTCAAGGGAGTTTTATAGTGATAAGTGCAAGAATATATTGACAAGGAGAGATGTTACATGTGATGAAATTTGCTAACTTCATGAATCAGTGGTAACACCATAGGCTGAAAATATAAAAACAAAACAAAACAAAAACTACTGAGTAATATAGTTTTCTCTAAATACGCAAGAATGATGTAAATTGTATTACCAATGAGACATTTTATTTTTATTTTTTTTTAAATATTTATTTATTTGACAGACAGAGATCACAAGTACGCAGAGAGGCAGGCAGAGAGAGAGGGAGAGAGAGAGAGAGAGAGAGAGAGAGAAGCAGGCTTCCTGCGGAGCAGGGAGCCCGATGTGGGGCTCGATCCCAGGACGCTGAGATCATGACCCGAGCCAAAGGCAGCAGCCCAAACCACTGAGCCACCCAGGCGCCCCACCAATGAAACATTTTAGATTGTGTTTGTAAAGATTCCCACATTTGAGCTGACCCAAGTAGTTTGTCAGAAAACAATGTCCCTAATCATTCTCTATAGCTAACCAAACACATTAAGCTGACTTTCTAATGGCATAAGCAGCATTTCCCTCCTCATGACAAGTATAGTTTTGAAACCAAGAAACTTTAGTTTGCCCTTCAAGAAAAGTGATTTATAGGAGTTAGTGTGGGGGGGGAAAAAAGGAACCCTACTTTGCCCAAAAAGGAGACGAAAACCTTGCCAGAGGCAACATTGTGACATTGCCAATGTGAGAGTGTTGTGAAATCCCAAGTGTATGTTTTTGTGGTAATGTCTGAAAGTACTGGTACTGTACTGATGTCTCGCTATCATGCGTCTCTATTTCCGGATCTACTTCCTTATAATTGCTAATGCAAACAGCGCAAGGAGCAGAGCAGTGTATAAGTCTCCGCTTCACTTCTTCTGTTGTTTTCATTGATAGATGGCCTCTTCTGAAAGTTTCAAAATAATTTTCTTCTACCTTTAGGAGAGAAGATAAATCCTTTTTCTAATTAAATAAATATACTATATTTGTTAAGGTGGCTTAGCCCTTTGTCCTACAAGCTATCAGTTTCTTTATTCCTCTCACTCTGGCATCCTTAAAACCAGTCCCTATTCATGTGTATTTTGCAAATAATCAAGAGGCTAAATAACAGTAACTGAGGAAAATCAGGATAAGCCTAATAGTAGCCAAGCTCTACATAGAACTATAAAATAAAAATAGAACATATGACTCATAATACAGTACTAGTTCTTCATCTTACAGATGTTCCCAGCTATCAGAGTCAGTGTGGGCTATGACACTGGTAAGTGTGGGCTAGTTGGGTAAAAATTTGGAGAGAACGATTGGCTTATTTTTTTCCCCCCAGATTCCTTTCATATTACCTCATTTACTTCATGTTTATAGAATGTACAGAAAACTCTGTCAACTCATTTCTTATTTGCGTTAATAGCAAGCCACCCTGTCCTAATGGCATTTTAGGTTTACAAAACACATCTGAGGAAACAAGTGTCTGGCTTTAGTTATTTGCTAGCTAAATGTCGTCACCTCATGAGACAAATTTCACCAGTGATTCCTGTCATGACACACCACGCACAGGACCAACCAGACAGAAAAGACAGCATCTCTGACCATGGAAGGGACACAACAGAAAGGCTGTCATGATATTTATATCCCACCTACTCAGAAGACCAATTGAGAAACTCCATATGGACTCCAGTTTGCCACTAACCCACAGAATTGAAATTTCTTGACTGGCTTAAATTAAGAATTTGGGGATAAGTATAAAACTTTGCAGATATTTATTTTCATAATTCTAGGCAGTTTATTTTCATATAATTCTTCTCATCCTACCCAATTCTCTTTTAGTTGACACATTAAGCAAAGGAAATGCGTTCTTAGAAAGCTCATAGGAGAGAGGGCAAAGTATAATTGGAAAAAATAAAAGAACACTGTCAAAGAGCTCTAAGGTACATTAATGAGAGAAAGGGTGTCTGTATGTAGTTTAAGACAAGAAAAAGAAGCTGGCCTACATGGAAGTAGATTGGCTGATTTGAATTATCTTGGGGACTGAAACCCCTTCCTCTCACTTCTCAGCATTGCCCAAATGGCAGGTGGTACAAGTCCAGTTCCCCAGTAAGTTCCTGTAAACAAAACTACTTATTTATAGACAGCTTCTCAGTACTGTTTTCAGGAGCTCAGTCAGACTGCAACTCAGAGTCACCTATCAACTGCAAAAAAGAAAAAATAAAGACATAAAATCCTGTCTGCAAATTTTGCTTTACAACTGGAACCAGATAATCTGACATTCTATACATTTGGAGGACCCTTAAAATCATGATTGAGAACTGGTATAAAGAAAGAAAAAGAAGGCCGTGAGCCTCTTTTTTAGAAGAAAAAGAAAATTGGGCTGACATCATGGAAATCTGCCAGCAAACCTAAGCAAAATTTGATGTCTCTACTTCTCCTTTCTGCTCTTTCTTCTTTTTGTTGGGCATTCATGGGAACCAGCTTTGATGGAGGAATCACTGAGCCTTGGTGATACATCACAAACTGGAGAACTGAGATTATTGAAATATTGAAAGCTTCCCCCCAAGTACTTTGCCATATTTATTTAGTCAAATTAAAATACTAATAATCCCAACAATAATTCCTTCCTTTTAAATATATATATATTTCAGTGTACTTTCATTTATTCTCATAATTCTCCTTATGGTATGTATAGATAGGTATAGATTAACTCAGCATATATTTCAGAAAGTAAATTCCTCCATTGTTTTAATCTAGTGTTACACATAGAAAATAGTATGAAGAAGTGTAACTACTTAGATGGATCAACAACGTGGCAGTCTTTAATGTAATGGCTAAATGATACCACTTCATATATCCACCAATTTTTATTCATCACTTTTCAAATTCAAGGCACCTTGTTTGTTCTGAAGTGGATACAAGTGCAAACTTACATAAATATAATCTTACTCTTCAGGACCTCAATTTTACCAAAGAAATAAAATGCAAGCTCAATTAAAGCAGATTTGCTCTATTGCTCATTGCTGGCATATAACCCACATTTAGTACATATTTCCGAACAAGTATATAAAACATAAAATCAAATAATTCTAATATAATGCAGGATATAAATCCCAAACATGGTCAGATGCTAACAGAGTTTCAGATGAAGGAGTAATCACTTTTAGCTGAATGATCAGGAAGAATTCATGGAGTTGTATTAGCTGATAAGGATTTAAATTAGGGAATGGTGCAAAATGGATAAGTGTTAGGCAGGCAAATAGGAGAAGTCCCAGAGGGGGTGTGGTGGGGGTGGGGGAAGACTATATGGAGATGGGATAAAGCACAGAATGCAAATAACTGGCATCCAGGAGATCAATTCAGTTTGAGTAGGTAGGGAAGTAATGGAAGAAAATGGATTGGAGCCAGATTATAAGGGTTGTTGTACTGAAGACTTCAGGCTATTTTCCGGATCAGCTGACTCTAGGTCTCCCACAGTATTAAATTTTTTTGAGCACTCGCAACAGTATGTGTGTATTTTATACATTAGGATTTATAAAGTAAACATCCATAAACTACTTATCTATACAAACATATTACAAGTAGAAATTTTTAAGTGTCCTATAGCTACTATAGTTTCTAACAACACATTGTAAATGTAATTAATTATTTTGTACATATTTGCTTAACACATGCCATCCTTGTCCCCTGTCGAATTGTAATTTCCCTGAGAGCAGAAAACTTGGCATTCTTGTTCTTTCAATATCACTAGAGCCTAGTGTAGTATTTGGCACAGAGTAGAGGTTTATCGATTATTTGATCACAGAATAAGCCAAGCAGTCAATTGATTAAATTGATTTTGAAGTGAGAATACTTCAGATTAAAATACTAATCTGGAATCATCAGACATCCCCATTACCCACTAAAGAATGACCATCTATCCACCATTTCATTTTCTTATAAATGTCTATCTTCAGTCTTGGAATTATCGATGACAGACTCTATTTTTAAAGAAAAGATGGAAGAAACAATACTGTCTCATCTTGAATTATAACACTGAATCTTTCTTAATATATTACACTTTTTTACAAAGCAAAGAAACAGTCAGCCTAAGCATTTTCTCCCCACAGAAGATGGATTAAAAAAGAATATAGAAATCAATTTGTGACTTCTTTATATAAAGCAAAAGTTTCACAAAGTGAACTCCTTTGAGTCCAAGTGTTTCCAGCATGGTCTTTAGTGGCTTTCACAGTATGAGGGTTAGAAGGGGAAGCTGGGGTAGGGGTACTGCACATTGTTGCCTCAACCAGCCATGTTTAATGCTCTCCATTAATACGAGTACTTTTTATAAGATGCCGTTTGAAGGAAGGGATTCAGGCAATTAAAATAATACATAAAAAACCCATGATTTAAAGTTGTTTGCATCCCATATAAATCCAGTTAAGTAACTGTGTAAACCCTTGAGTCTTAATAGTTTTGTTATATCAGCTTGTTTGTATTACAGGACACCTACTCCTTCATCTATGGTATTGCTGTTGAATCTAAAGCAAAATTAAAAATGAAACTAACACTATCATCAGAGTAGTTTTACCCTTATAAATTTTTGGTGGTTTTCCTGTTTGCCTTCCCAAATCCATCTCCTCCTTTCTGTTTTCTATCCCCTGGACTCTGTTGTTGGCTGCTGGTTGGGAGTTACCCAATGAGAGACACTGGAGGGAGATCAGGATATTAGAGAAGAAATGGGTCATGCGCTGGTCCTGCATCTCTGGCAGTAGCTGCAGCCCTTCATGGCTCCCCAAAGCCAGACCCCTGTCCACAGTTCCAGTTCTCACCAAGCTCCAGTAATACTGCTTCCCACTCTTCAGCCCCAGAGGGTAACAACTTTCCACCTATGTTATTCTCTGTGTTCATGCCAGCCTTCACTTATTCTCTTACTCCTCTCACATCTTAATCCCTTGTCTCTTTATTTGAGCCAGCTGGTTAATTATATTAGCCGCCATGACCTACACTGATACAAAACTTAAGTCTATTAAAATAGCAAGATCTAAAATACAAAAAATAAAATATAAAAATAAATATATTTAAATATAAGAATAAATATTTTTAAAAATCTCAAAAAAATAAAATGTTTCAATTTTATTGGCTCTTCCTTGTTTACTATATTTTCTGCCCAAAAAAAATGACTACCCTACTCTTAGAGACTACGAAGAAAAGAACTATAGAAAAGTGAATTCAGTGCTGTGTTCATGAATGTCCAGAAAAATTCTTACTTTTTTTTTTAAATGATGGTTCAAAACGTCCCACTTCCCACCTGCATGCAAGCCACTAGGTGACAAGGCCACATAACTCACTTCACAAAGCCAGGGAGGACTCGGGAAATGTCCCTGAGAACATTCAAAGAGTAACATGTATATGCACATATATACATTTTCTATACAAAAGCAGAATATGTAATTGTTAGAGGCCTGAGATAAGACTAAATGACTAATAACAAAATATTTTTGTCCAGGTATAAGTGTCAGTTACCGCCTATAATTCAGTGAAAAGTATAGTTGGTGCACTTTGATAACCATAACTAGGATTTAACTCTATAAAGTGTTGTCTCTAGGAACCTTGAAAAAAAATGACATGAACATGAAGAAATTTTAACAAGACTAAATAAATAAAGAACATTACTGTATGTTTTGAACATATTCTTGAAAAGAAAGCATAGAGAGAAAGTTTCCATAGAGCTTTTTTGAAAACACTGACTAGTTATTTTTATATAGCTGTAAAAAAAATTTAGCATACTTCTTTACAAAGGAATAAAGAGAAAATTCTTCTGACGAGTTTTTAAGAAAACCTTGCTTTGAGGGAAACATTCAACGATCTACTCTTTAGGGATCTTAAATATCTACAAAAAGAAAATAGGTATTAAAGGTAATACTGGAATATGTCGTGGGAGTTAAATAACTATAGTACTATCATGTCTAAAAATAAGAAGGAGGTCTCATCTAGACCGACCATTAGTGAAAATGCAGGACATCTTTTCTGGCCAAAGAGTTGAAGACGACTGGATTTTGGCTTCCATCTGCCTCGAATTTACTGAATCTACAGCAAAAAAAAGGACAAAAACAAAAGGAACCTGTCTTTGTCAAGTAGAATCACAGTACTGAAGTAACAGAATGTCCCTGTGGTTTCTTCAGTGATTCACATGAAAGACGGCTATGATTACAAGAAATTTATAAGAAATAGCAGTATCCTGCCTACAGTCTACCCACAACAAAGAGACTGAGTTTGGGTCAGAGGTGAACTTGCCTCCCTTGGGTTTGTACGGCAGAATGACCAAGACCACTGTGACTCTATGGGTGCAGTAGATAGAAGACTGCTTATCTCACAGATGCTAAATTCAGAGAAGCAGCTGTGGGTGAGCAAATTACATTATAAGTCACATTTGCAATCCTGGGCACTGAGAAGACTGATCAGTGGGAGAAGGAGCACTCTTTACTTGAAAAAGAAAATTTTCTTTAAAAGAGAATTATGTACGAAAACAAATGTCATGAGATATTAAAACCACAGTGCCATTTTGCAACTTGAGAGAGCTGTGTTCCTCCAATCCTGCAGGAATATTTTTTCTTCATATATATGATAAATTCATTAAGGTCATCCCTTTATGCTTTCTAATTATGATGTGATCCCTAGATACCTCCAATCCAACTTGCACTCAGCAATCCATAAAAAATCCTCAGAAACCCTCCAAACTTTCGCTGCAATATTCAACATGATTTATCACCACTTCCATCTTATAATTTCTCTTCCATTGGAATTGATAATGCAGGATAGCTGTGGTTTTTCTTCTGCCTCCCCAACCACACTTTCTCTGACAATTTTCCTCTTCCTATCTGCCAGCTGTCAATATGCCTGCATAACAGACTTTTTAATCAGTCAACTGTATGTTTTGGGTCTTGAGACATAAGAGGAAGCAATTTATTTTACACAGACAGAACTCTATCATCAACCAATTCCTCAAATTATTATCGAAATGGTTCTTAGCTTTTCGAAGGTCGGGCAAAATAAAACATTCTTTTAAAGATTTTATTTATTTATTTGACAGAGAGAGAGAGACACAGTGAGAGAGGTAACACAAGCAGAGGGAGTGGGAGTGGGAGAAGCAGGCTTTCCCGTAGAGCAGGGAGCCCGATCCGGGGCTCAGTCCCAGGACCCTGGGATCATGACCTGAACTGAAGGCAGATGCTTAACAACTGAGCCACCCAGGTGCCCCCAAATAAAGCATTTCTAGTAATATTATCACTTAAGAGCAGTTTTGTTTTGTCATGGAATGAGTGTGTGCACATGCACAAAAACAGACCTGGACAGAAGGTTACCATGAACACTGGTCCTGCTGCCCCTGCTCTTCACCTTGTAAGCTCCTTGGGGGCTTCCCTGCTTCCCTGGCCTCCTCTGAGTTCTAATTCCTGAGTGACCCCACTGACTATGTGCTGTTCTGCGAACTGCTCTGTTATTATCGGAAAGAACCAATTGATCAGAAAGACATGAGTCCTTGAGAGCTTCACAGGTCCGCTCAGCTGAAGGAGAGAGAGAGAGCTGCCTCCTCACTGGCATCAGGTGTAGAGCACTTCAGTATTAAACTGAAGTTTAAACTAAAGGAGTAAAGCACTTCAGTATTAAACTAAAGACACCTAGCACTAAAGCTTTATATTAAATTAGATAAGCTTTGTACTTTATTCCTATATGGGTACGTAGTAGCAACAATCAATATTTTAATAAAAATTATCCAAAGAAAGCACTGAATTGGGAAAAATATCTATCTTTGCCAGTGAACTAGGAAAATATTAACTTTAACAGTAGAACACATTAATACAGCTCAAGGAAAACTTTCTGGAAAGGAGCTTGCAAACTTCTCTGTTGGATCACAGAGTAATAAAGCCATAGACTCTAAGAGATGGAACATGGCTTATACATTATTTATTCTTACCCTTTAATTTTTCAGATATGAGAAATGAGGCTCAGATAATTTGGATGAATTTCCCAGTTATGTAACTAGATAGAACTGAACCAGGACTCAAGATTCCTGATTCCTTATTCAGCACAATATTCCTTATTCAACAGTCTCTTCTGCCTTTTGCTTACATGGAATTTTTTTCTTCTTGAAAACATCCAAAAAGCATGAAAGTTTTTCAGATTCTGTAATAAATGTGTTGAAGTTCTGAGTGGTCACTAATAGATACTTGTTTTATTATCTTTTTTTTTTCTGGCCCTTAGCCAACTATCCCAATATATTTAATGAAAGGAAACAAAAACCATTACTCAGTAGTGATCTTTAAAATTCAGTGGCTGGAAATTCATTAGGATTTTACTAAAAATTACTTAAACAAAATTCTCTTAATAGCTTTGAAAATCAACATTTGAACAAATAATTCATTGAGCTATTATATGACCTACATGCGAACAGGTAAATATTTAGTATTCAAGAGGCAATAATTTAAGTTGGAATTAAAAATGTATTTTAGAAAATCTGATTCTTGAGATTTTGGTATCCATTAATTTTCGCCATTTTTTGTGTATTTCAAATACGCCAGAGTTTAATGGTAGTATTCACAAACTTATTTACTTGCAGTTTTGCCTTTCCTTGAGGCATTTCTAAGTGCCCAAAACTATTAATAAGGATGAATAAATAGACACAAATGAGCTTCTTTTCAGTCATTTACAATTTAGTCTACTATGTGCTAATCCTGTGTCCTGCGTTAATCCACCCCAAAACACAAGTCTTCCATTGTGCTCAATAGAGATGGGGCATATGTGGTGGAATTCAGTCAAAATATTAATTTAGACATCTGGGAACCATCACCTTCTTGAGAAAACTATCAGGTAAAATACACTCATTTTCAGCCAAGCTAAATTCCCATGTCCATGAATTGCACAACCCTGTTAAAGTCAGTAAGTGTCAAAGTCTTGAGCTATGGACTAGACAACATTGCCCAATAACCACAATTAGGGTTTCCAGCATCTGCTGTTCCTCTTTTACAAATCTGAATTCTTCTTCCTATGCTATCTCTTACATGCATTATTCATGCCGATGTTGAAATACTGACAATTTATGAGGAGAGTTCAGGAGTTTTGTGTGGCACTGGAAATCACTGCCTAAGTAACAGAAGGAAAACTTACCCCAGGAAATTATCTCATAAACATTCTTAAGACTCCATTTCATTATGGTGTGTTTAAAAAAAAAAAAAAAATTATGGGATGGTATTTTGTGAAATCTTTGGTTTGTCCTGAACTCAAAAGCTAGATTTTAACCCTCAGTTTCAGTGTCCTTCAATGACTTGTCCTGATTTTACTTTTCTTTTTTCCCTCACTTCATATCTGTCCTTTAATCAGTTAAGTTTATCTGCATTGTACTCATCTCTCCTACTTCTGGCCTCCACTCTCTGTTATACCTGAAATATTTTAGCAGCTTTCAGAATTATCTTTTCCTCCTGATTCACAGAGCTGTCAAGATACAGCAGTTTAATGCAATTGATATTTAAATGCAATAATTATTTCCACTAATCCAATGTATATTCCTTAGGAATTTAATTTATTTGCCCCTTTGCTCTTCATAACACCAAGGAAAAAAAAAAGATAGATGAAAGCTCACACAAAATGTAAATCAGCCATAAAAAAAGATAATAGCCCTCAGGCCCTTAGTCTAAAAGAAATAAAAGACCTAGTGAGAATCAAAAAGTGGAACTGAAACAAAAATTATATTTCTCTTTATTAAAACCATTTGTTTGGTTTTTATGAAAATATGAGTTTTTATGAAACTGAAATATTATTGCTTTGTACAAGACTGTGTCTTCTCTAAGTCAAACAATCTATCAAATTTTGGATTACCAAGAAGAAAAGTATATGTGGGAAAATCCATTTTTGCAGGGCAGATTTAAGTTTGGAGCAAAGTATATTTCTAAAAACTAAGAAAATGTGATATAGTTATTTGTTTATATTATGCATTCAATTAATATTTACAAATACGTAAAACTCTTTTAAAAAAAGAAAGTCCAGGTACAAATGATCATTTTTTGGTTAAGTACTACATATATATCTTCCCGTTGCTCTTAATAAATAACAAATTGCCCTATGGGTAATCCAAGATCAATGGATGAACCAAAAGAATCTCCATAATGCATTTTCTTGAGGCTGGTAATAAATGAACTTCTGTCTTGAGGAAGAAGTTGACTTACTGATTTACCAATTTATTACTAAAGCTAGCTCCTAAGGAATCTCTAAAAATATTTTTAACATAAAGTTAGCAAAGTTTACAAAGCATTCTAACTCGTTCATCAACTCCTTCCATGCAGACCACATTTGTTTTCTCTGTAATCCTTTTCCCCCTCCTAACAACAGCTGTAGCACTGTATAGCGCCCATTAGTCTAATGCTATTCTTAACTAAAATTACTAACTTGCCTCTAAGAGGTGCACTAGAGGGGGCCAAAGGGCAACTCAGTATGGGGTGTTCCATTGGCCTACCCAATACCTTATCCATTCAGAGTGTACCAAAATACTCCTACTTAAAGTAATCAGATGATCAACTAGCCTAACTGCTCACTGATAATCTACTACATATAAGGCATTGTAGTAGGCAATGTTTTGAGAATACAAAGATATATATTACTGACCTAGGATTCAACATTGCTACTTTGACTACCCTCAAGCAATAGTCAAGAGTTCATGACATGTAACAATTTGTAATTTTGCTGAGGCATGAAATTGAATTACATGTGGCAAGAGGCAGGACTCTCACAGGAATCCTTTAGCTAGAGCGTGCTTAGATGACTGGCCCACATATCTTCTCCCAGTGGTTTAGATATTCTCTACTTGTGGTCAAGTTACTATGCAGTAATTCTCATGACATGATGAAAAACTATTTTCTTTGTGAATACTTTCCCTGAAAATAAAGTCAGCTGCTAGTTCTGGTGATGAAAGTAAAGTGGAAGCAAAACTATCCAAGAAAGTGATCGTTCTAATCCAGAAAATAGAAGTTTTATGGAGACAATTACATGCTACACTGATATTCGTGAATTTGGGACTGTGGTATCCCTCATGAATTCTGAAGATCTGCCATATAAAATAAAGTCCTTATCTTCAAGGAACATTTAGAAAAACATGAAATTCTTCATCATAGTTACGTTTTAGAACTCACATTGTCTTTAGATCATTGCAGACATGAATGTCATTTTAATGACATCAGGACATCCATTTTATTTATGTCTTCCTAAATATTGTGCACAAAATCACCACAGTATCTACTGTTCCCCACGCAAGATTTGAGGGACTGACCCAAACTTCTTTTCTTTGGGGGGTAGTTTTGGGTTTGTCTGTTTTTTAGTTTTGGATACCAGCTAGTATAGCTTAGGTTAAGATAGGGCTAAGAATAAGACCTACCTATTCCAGTTAATTGTGGCAACATATAATATAGGCTTGGGCTAAAACAACTCCACAGAGAGTTGGATTTAATATATTTTTGCAAGGTGGCTTCAACATTTCTTTCTAAGCAAAATAAGCCTGGAAACAGTTTTTGAAGCCCAGAACATGGTGACAGTATACATGATGTTGCACAATGGGAAGTATATGGCAGGCATATCTTGGCCACCTGTCCCTTATGAAGATCAAGGCTCATCATTTCAGCTCATGGCAGCTGTTGTTTTCCATCCTTCTTTCTTCCTGCTGCTGGTTGTATATCCAGCCATCCAGGGTCTCCTAACCTTGGGCTGTTACTGTTTGTGGTTCTTGCCCTTGCTATTTTCACTTTATATAGGCTGTTTCTGTCCTTTTTCAAACTTATAAAAATAGTGCTCCTAATAAGGACTGAAAATCCAATGCTTGACTTCTTGAGTATCAAGCTTCCTCTTTCCCTGGACGATCACATAACAGAATGGGGGGTGGGAGAGGAAGAAAGGAAGTAGGAAAGAAACAAGTCATTTATCTCTTAAAGTTTGCAAAGTTCTTTTTGAAAATGAGAATTCTTTGTATTTTTAAAATCCTCTCCACCCATTAGCCTCAACACTACATTGCTGCTATACTTACACCTCGCTCGTTATGTATTTACTTTTTATATAACTAAGCAGCACCCTGTCATAAATGAAATATTCATGCAAAAAAAAAAAACTGCTCAAAATGAATTTATAAAAAGAACATATAAAAACTACCATCTGCTCCCAGTCCTAGCAAGCCCTTAGATACCCAAGTGTAAGCCCTCTGATTCCACAGAGAGGTAAGGCAATGTGTCTGTGATGTATTCCTGAAAGCCAAAACTTCAGACTTTGTATTTAGATGGATCTATGAGCTCTGGCCATCGAAATGCTTAGATCAACATTGATGGGCTTAGATATTGCACATAATGAATTCACGTGCTAGCATATTGTAATGGGTAGTCATACCCGGTCATGTTGTGCTAAAATGAGCTGAAACTCTTCTGGGAAGTTGTGAAAGCATTTTGTAGTCAATTGATACTGCAGTACTTTATAATACGCCTTCCTTTAAAACAAAAAAAAAAAAAAAAAAAAAAAGAGTTGTCCAGACATTCCAGGACTCCAAGCTGAAGTGTTGTCACTTGGAGACTTTATTGTTTTAATTCACCTAGGGATACTTCTGATATACTCAGGGCATTTTACAGCTCACATTTGGAGTATCATCACTGCTGTACATAATAAGATAAATGATTTTCTCAGTAGTTTCATTTCTCCCAAATGGTAAGTTGCACCTTTATAATTTCTATGAATATGCGAAAGACAGTCTTCCCTTTCTGTAGCCTCCCCTTCCCATCGAACACATTCCCACTTTCCTCAATGTTCAGTGCTACCTGCTCTGAACTCTGTGTTTAGAATTTTCATTTTTCCCCACCTGGAGTCATGAAGAATTAAGTCTGCCTGCAAGTAACCAAAAAGCAAGATAACAGTGCCATAAACAAGAGTTTATTTTTCTCCCACAGGAAAGATATCCAGAGACATGTAGTCTAGAACTAACATAGTGGTTCCAGGATCATCAGGTAAGAAGGCCCACTTTTCTGGCTTGCCTCACTACCTTCAGTGTGTTGCCTGATGGCTGAAGATACTTCTCCAGTTCTAGTTACTCCACTATATGACAGAAAGCAAGAAGAAAGTTCTGCTCTGTCCTTTTTTAATAAGACTTCCAGGAAGTACCACACATTTTAAATATATGTCTTTGACCAGAACTTAATCACCATGCCAAATCTTGCTGCCAGTTACCCTGGGGAATGTAGTCCTTTAGCTTGACACCTTACACCCAAAATAGATTAAGAGTTGTCATACTCAGGAGGAGGGAGAGAATAGATGTTGGAACAGGAAATTCATAGCCTGTGCTTCACTTCACTGGATCATATCATGACTTGTTGTTACAGATCCCTTGTTTAGGTTTAGATTTCTATTAGTCCTAATTAGTTGAATAATCTAGCTGTTTGTCATTCAACAATCAAATTATAAATTTTAAAAAAAAAGATAAAAATAGAGAAAAGTTCTTGATTTACTGTTACACTTTGATTTTATTTAAAGGAAGTTCTGAGACTGCCTTCAAATAACTGACCACACTTAATCACCTAACTGGATGGAGAATTAGGTCTGTAATTCTATAGCTAAGTCTCTCAGTGCTTTCCTCATCAGGTGTTTGTTTTATGTTTGTTGTATGACCCAAACCAAAACACTTTCGAGAGTGTGAAGGAGGGGTTATTAACAATTACATGGAAACATCAAGGGTAAATCAGGACTGTCCAGAGCAATCTGGGATTTAAGGTCATCTAACTCATCCTCCTTCCTGGAATCCTTCACATGCCAGACCTATTCGGATAGATGTCAGTTTACTGTTATTAATTTATCAGTCATTTCTCACTGGAAACGTGGTAGGAGATGAAGAAAGCATGGCAGATTTGGGCTTTTATCCTACACATCATGTCTCTCACTTGGATATACAGGGGATGGAACTCTGGTTAACAAGTGCAGATTAACTGAACGTATTATTAATGAACTATTTGCAGCCCTTCTCGCTACAGTAAAGCCAGAATTGTTCCAGGAAATGGGTATGAGAGATGGACATCTACTTCTAGTGCTAAGAACCTCGTTAGAAGGGATTCTTCTTAGGATCTCTGAGTTTGTAGTATTTTTATCCATCATCCCGAATAGTTTGTCACTTTAATGTGTAACCTGTGACAGTTGACAGCTGTCAGTCCGAAGGATTTGCTCTGGCTAAGGGCCAACCATAAAGAACAAGGCTAAGAGGGAGAGGCCAGGCTGACAAACTATTCTGGCTTTCTTCTTGGGGCACTAACATGTTAATATTTTTTTGAGAAATCACCTCTGCCTATGATGGAATCTAATACCAGATCCTCCCTTTATCCTCATTTATTTTAGCATAATTTTTTTTCAGAAGCATATTTTTATCTGGAAAAGATGACTGTCTATTAAATTGTACCTTATTGCTCTGGAAGCCTCCAAAGATACTGATGCTCAACTAAGGAGAAGCAAAGGCACTGAAAGAATTTGGATTAGTAATAATTATTAGAAATTTTCCCAAACACCCACAATCTACACTATACTTTTCTCTGTTGCTTTCTAAAGTCTTCTTTCCCTAAGTGAGTTTATAAGAAGCAGTGTAACATGCCAGTTCGAAACATGGATTTTTGAGTCAGACTTACTAAGTTAAAATCCCTGCTCTGCCACTTCTTAACCGAGCTACTCTAAGCATATCAACTATCTGTAAAATGAGGATAATATTAGTAATTACCTCATGGTTGCTTGAATATTTATTGAGTTAATATGTTCAAAGTGCTTAGAGTAGTGCCTGGCATACAGTAAGAGCTTTTTAAGTGTTTGCTATTTACAACCCAAAGATGGACACAAGATATAAAACTTGTCTCCGTATTATATAGATCCACTCAAACTCAAGGAGTTCAAAACTGAACTTATCTTCTATAAAAACATGTGCCTTTTCATGGTATGCCAATGTATGTTAAGCATATCACTTTCCTCTATACACTCAGCCTCTAAATATTACCCTATATTCTTTGTCCCTTTCTATTCTCTTTCACATCAAGAAGTATTCAAGTCTTCTTCCAAAATCCACTCCCTTCTTTCTCTTCCCACTGCCACTGGCCTAATTCAGATTCTCTTTGTTTGTTTGTTTGTTTGTTTTTGCCTAAATAATTTCAGTAGCTTTCCTAACTTGTTTTTTGTATCTCTAGGCTACTCCCTTCAAAACCATTTTTGTAAGGATCTTAGAACATTCATGTTAAAATCCTACTGTGGAAAGATTCTAGATTAAGAGTTGTCATACTCAGGAGGAGGGAGAGAATAGATGTTGGAATAGGAAATTCATAGCCTGTGCTTCACTTCACTGGATCATAGTGAAAAGGTTCCAGCCTATCTTTCCCTTCCCATCTTCCTCTCCGCTCATACCCCAGATAAGTAGCTAAGTAGCTGTGCATTTTGACATCTTAATATTTTTTCCCACACTTTTCCAACTAAATAGAATGTCTTGTGCTCTCTGATATTCATTTTCTGAATATCAAAGTTTACTGATTTTAAAGGTCCAGCACCTTTAAAATGAAAGGTCCAGGCACCTGGGTGGCTCAGTCAGTTAAGCGCCAGACTCTTGATTTCAGCTGAGGTCATGATCTCAGGGTCATGATAACCAGCCCTGTGTCAGGCATGGTGCTCAGTGAATGCAGTCTGCTTCTCTCTCTCTTCTTCTCCCCCTGCTCTTCCCCACACTTGCTCAAGCACATGTTCATGCTCTCTCTAAATAAATCTTTAAAAAAATAATTTAAAAAAAGGCCCAGTAGACATGCAAATGTCTACATGAAACTTCTAATGAATTGTAAGTACTCTTTCCCTCCTTGGAGGTTCTATGACTTGTACCTCTGTAATAGCTCATTACATTGCCCTCTAAGTTATAGTTTCTTATTGATACCTCCTCCATGTTTTAATCCATATGTCTTCATCTTTGTACTTCCTAGTAAAGCCCTTCCTCTTACACACTGGGCACTCCTAGACCACTGAATATAATTGTGAAATTTCTGTACTACTCTAAAACATACGTCTTTGAAAGCTAAAATCTAGCCCAACCTCTACCTGTGAAGCCATGTGACTCTGTGTTTCCATAAAGGGGAGAGTTTCTAAATCAGTCTTCCTAGAACCTGTCAGAAGGGGTTGCCTCATTCTTTCACTCATTCTTTACACATCCTCCAGGAGGAGCACCTTTTACTTTATTTTTTAAAATATTTATTTATTTGACAGAAAGAATGTGTGTGAACTTGAGAGAGAACAGGGAGAGGGAGAGAGAGAATCTCCAGCAGACTCCAGGCTGAGTGCAGAGCCCAAGGCAGGGCTTGATCTCACCACCCTGAGGTAATGACCCGAGCTGAAATCAAAAGTCAGAGGCATAAGCGCCTTAGGCACCCAGGCGCCCCTAGGAGGAACACATTTTTCTAACTCATACACAGGTGCAGTTCAGGACAAGACAGGCTACAGTAGCAAAAAGAGTCAAAACGATATAATGGTTCAAATATGAATGAAGTTTATCTCTTACATAATATTTCAAAGAGGGTTTTTCTTGGTTGGCAGGCAACTATCCTCATGGTGATTCAGAGATGAATTTGCAATGTGGCTAAAGAAGGATGTTTTGTATAGAAGCATGAGGAACCATAGCAGGTTTAGAGAACTGCAAATAGTTTTGTCTGGCTAGTGCACTGGAAACATGAGGGAGTATGGCAGAAGATGAGGCTAGCAAGATAGGCAAGATCCAGAATGTGAATTTATCTGAAAGTCCTGTGAAGAATCAGACTCGGTCCTACAAGTGACAGGAAGCCACTGGAGTTCGTTTCTGTGTTACCATTATTGTCATTATTGTTTGTTTTTTATCAGGATGGTTAATTTTTTTTTATATAGAAATGTTAGAAAATCAGCACTGCCAAAGTATGTGAGCTGATTAGGGTTGCTGTGAACAGAAAGTTAGGATCACCAACAAGGCAAATACAACATTCCAGAAAAATGTTGAGAACTCAAAGTAGGGCAGTGGCAGTGGTGATAGAGAGGAAGGGAGAAGAAAAAGAGCAATTTAGGAAGCAGGTCAGAGCAGGACTGGTGATTATTTAAATTCAAGGGATTAGAAGGAAAATGTTGAGGATGCCCCAGCTTTCTAGCTGAAGTGAGGTCTGCGGCTGTGCCTCCGAAAATCAAAAGTTATTCATTTCTACTTTAACACCGAATTTATTTTATTCTGGTCCCTAGCGAACAAACTAAATGACAATAAGTGCCCTTTCCACTAATCTTCCAGAGGCCATGCAGTAAGACCTTTCAGGGTGGAACACAGAATCCATCATATTGTCACAATAAAGTCTCCAGGATGTTTATTGGTTAAATAGAAAAGTAACTTGAAAGAACCGATTGTAACTTTTCAGTGATGGTTGCCTGACCTAAACACCACCAAAAAAATACCTACTGGAGCCTCAAAATAGAATTAGCTTTGCCTGTTCTGAAGTTGCTATTCATTATTCATTGTCTTCCTTTGTCTTAAAAAGAATTGGAATCTGAAAGTTTGCAGTCCTCAATAAAGATCAGTATGTGTTTGAAGATACTTGCTCCTGATGGCTGCTGAGTATTATAAAGTTAGAAGCAATCATAGAGACTTATGCTTGCTTTATTTTCTCAGCAATGTGGAAAAGGCACATTGGCCTCTTAAATCCATCTCCCAGGGATTAAAGGAAACTGGAAATGGTTTGACTCTTCACTGAATCTTCACTGCCATATGAGGCTGGCTGGAGATGGCACTCTGAGTTGAATTGGCACAGCTCCGCAGCATTGGAATGGTATTTTTTGACAGGGTTGGATGGCATATGTAGTTTTGTGTATTGTTCTTGTGCTTCTTAAATCAAATTGCCCAATTTAAGCCAAACAAATGTTCCATTCTCCACTGTCCCTTCAAATCATACCAATCCTTTGCTTGGTCAAATCATACCCCCGCCTCCCGACTGTGCTCTGCAGATTTTCCATGGTGCTGAAAAAAGGCTTTCATTATAATAGATATTAATAAAATAACACACTCAAGCATGCTTTCAGTATTTTTATTTATTTTGATTATATTATTCCTATAGTAGATAACTATTTAAATTTTTTAGTTAGTAAATGAGTCAACCTTACAAACCTATATATAATAAGTGACTGTATTTAAAAACAAAAGTAGGTCTCAGATCTCAAATCAGTTTCTGGATTGCTTTATATCCTGAAAGCAGTTTACCCACATTAATTTAATTTAATCAAAGAATGTCTAAATCACCACTGTGTCTTTTGTGCAAGAAACTGACTTGAAACACTCAGTGTTGGGCATTTCCTCCAACATTATAAGTAGGCAAGTCTTCAAACTACTGTTGGTGTGTTATTATAATCAGGTTTGACAAATTTGAGGACAATTACCGATAAACTTGTCTTATAATTTTAATCTTCTATTTGAACTCATAAAGGTGCCCCACTGTTATTATTGATCTAGATCATTTCTAAGATTTTCCATCAATCACTCAAATGTAAGACCTTAGTCATGCCCTAGTTCTCCCATGTTCCTGGATCTCAGACTTGTGGGCTGACTCTACCAGGCAAATTTTTGGCAAAATTGGGCTCGTGACTGGTAATTCCCAATGTGTGGCACCACAAAGAAAATAGCTCCATTTTGACAGCCACATGGAGTGACTTATGTTATTGGCATCTCACAAATCATACCAGTTGGGTGGCATCTAAGGTTATGTGAAGTCCTGCAGGAAGACAAGTCACATGATATAAAGAATATCTGGCCCTATAAAATTCTAGTTGATAATCTAGATGTCTTAGAGCTTCAAAGTGGGATCAAAGAATTTGAACAATGAAATGTTAATGTCAGTGTTCTGTTCTGAATGTTTGTGTCCACCCCCACACATTCATATGTTGAAATCATAACCCCAAATGTGATGGTATTAGGAAGTGGAGTCTTGGGAAGTGATGAGGTCATGGGGTAGAGTCCCCAAGAATGGGATTAGTGCCCTTAGAGACCCCATAAAGCTGTTTCTTCCATGTGTAGACACAGTGAGAAGATGGCTGTCTATGAAGGAGGAAAAGGCCCTCGTAGGAGGAAGGGCTTCATCAGACACCACATCTTCCCATGCCTTTATCTTGGACTTCCTGGACTCCAGAACTGTGAGTAATAAATGTTTGATGCTTAAGCCACCCAGCCTGTGGTATTTTTGTAATAGCAGTCCAGATGGACAGTTGATGCTAAAACGGCACCACTAGGGCATACACTATCTGGATTCCCACATTCCCATTCACCTTCCCTCAACATTTTGTGAGATTTATATTATAAAGTGGACACTCCGGACTTCAAGGCCTTTTCCTACTTTACATTTCCTGGTGGGAACTGACCCTAACTGTACTCCATGTTCCGACTCTCTCCTGTGGCAAGTGCTCAGCTGATCTCTGCCCAGTATGAGGACAGAATTTGCCTATGGGCCATTTACATTGGCAAAGCTCTCTATTCTTAAACCATAATGCTTGCTGCTGGTTTCTGGCCTCCAGCAGTTTGCTTTAGGTAATTCTTAATGTCACTTTCCTTTTTAAGGTCTCTCTTTGAGCTTTGACCTGTGGACTCTTTGGAGAATATTAGCATTGTTCCATCCTGTTTTAATATGATCACTTTTTCTAGTCTCTTAGATAACCAGAGAAGTAGGTAGGGGAAGGAGGTGGCTTGTTTTTCATTGCAGGCCCCAGAGCTGGTCCCTTTGGAAACAGATTAAAATTCTTTAGTCACTGGGTCAGCCTATTTTGCCTCAGATAAACTTTCTTGGATCTGAGGAATAAGTCTTTTATTCATTTTTAAAATTTAGTGGGTTGTTTTTCCCCTGTGGTCAGTGTTATTGCTTCATTTTCTTCTCCTTATTTCTCTCTTTACTTTTATATCTTCTCTGTAGCTCTGCTACCAGACCCTGCCAAGTTTCTTTATCAACTGTCTCTACAGCCAACTTAACTTTCTGAGCCAATGGTGTCAAAGCAGAATGCATATGGCTGCCGTCAATCTCACATGGTGCAACTTGGAATTAATTTCTGATGCCTACCAGATATTTAACCCATGAGCAGAGTAAAACTTGGGTGGCCTTATAGTCTCTAAATTGAAGTGCTCTCTCTTTAACTCTCTATTCCTCCTCCTGCTATTTTAATTCAAATGGAAAGCCTCAGAGTCTACCTACAAGCAAGGCATATCTTCTGCATTCTCCCCACCTCTTACCTATCTGCCTGCTAAGGCTTGGGTCCAACCTTATATCCCAGCCTCACTTGTTCATGGTCTAACACCCTGCCCAGCACTTGCTAATCCCTGGCTTCTTATCCCTTCAAATCACTGTCTGCTCTGGTCCTGCCCTAAAGGAAAGGCTGTCTTCAAATCCAAAAGCAACTGTCAGAAAACTCTCTAGCATTCCCTATGCACAGAACAGCCAGCCCTCATATTTGCTGAGGCCCAACATAACCTTAGACCATTTCCTCTGGGCACTTTGCCTTCACCCTAGCCAGATACTTGAACCAACTTGGCCAGTGCCCTTTTGCCCTAGTAAATGAGTTTCTGTATGGTTCAAGCTCACTGCCCTCCCTCCCATGGCTCTCTAACCAAACCAAGCTTTGGTTTGGCCCTCAAACCAAAGCTCATGTCCTATCATCACATCCATCTAGAACCCATGTCTTCTCTCTGCTGAATTCACTTTTCATTAGATACTAGCTGATAACCTGCTTATTTCTTCTTTACTCTTACTTTTTTAAATGAATCCTTCCCAGCTCCCCTTACCACACAACACAATCTAGTCCAGGAGAGAACATCTTAAAGAAATGTCGGTTTCGGTGTTGTTGAATAACTAGTTAAAGCTCTTTAACAGGATACACTTGTATCACTATACGCTTGTATCACTATGGCTTTAGAAGAAGTTATCTTGCTTCCTCAGAGCTCAAACTTGACTTAAGTAGAGTTGATATTTATTAACAATTCATTATTTGCTAGTCACTGGGCTCATCATTCAATACTAGCTCAACTTTCACAATGTCCATGTGAGGGGGATACCTTTTTAACCCCACTTTCCCTGGAAGAACATTAGACTTGCAAAGATTAAACAACGTGCCTGTGGTCAGCACGATAAGAAGTGAGAGAGTCAAGATTGGAACACTGAATTCTTGGTCTTATCCTCAGTTACACTCAGTATTGCATGCCATGAAAGAAGTGTTCCTCCTTATCCTTTACAGCCTTTTAAGTCCCATTTAGGTATCCCTTTCCCAGGAGATAATTATTTTACTCATTCATCAAAGATTTTCTGAGCACTTAGTAAGTGCCAGTGACTGTTCGAAGCCCAGGGGAAGTATCTGTTAACTAAAGAGGTAGGATTCACTCAGCTGCACTCAGGTATAGAGGTAGCTCTTCTGATTTATGGGAAAAATCTTCTCCAAAAGGAGATGATCAGTGTGATGAGGAAGGTTAGGCCTCTCCACAGCAGGCTCCAAGCACGGATGGCCATTTTGTCATCCCCTGTGGCCAAGGCATTCACTACAACTTCTGCATTTGGTCATAAATGGGGCATTTTATTTTTTTCATTTTATTTCTTTTCAGTGTTCCAAAATTCATTGTTTATGCACCACACCCAGTGCTCCATGCCTTACGTGCCCTCCATAATACCCACCACCAGGCTCACCCAACCTCCCACCCAATGGGGGCATTTTAAATTAATCTACCCAGAATTTGGAATGTCAGAACCAGAAAGAATAACAGAGGTGGTCTTGTTTAACTGTCTTCCTATAGAAATGAAAATAAAAATGCTGAGAAGTTTACTTTTCAAGATGACATAGGTGTGTAATGAAAGAATCACTTCTTAAATAGTTTTCCTAACCCCCAACCGGTGCTTTGATTCATACATCACATGGTGTTCTAAGGAAACGATGGGGTACATCTTGAAGCCAGAGTTTCCATGGCTATAGGCAAAAATCTCCTGACCATGGATCCACTTCTCAGAACAAGCATCTTCTTTGAGGCCATGGCCCATGAAGCACTTCCAAAGGTTTTCAGAGTGGTATCAGACAATCAGGCAGTGGGAACTACGGAGATTTATAGGACCAGCACGTACTACTACCGCTTGTAACCAGTGGTGTCTGGACTTAGTACCCATCTCCTGTTTGAAGTAGGAAAGGAACCACAAAGTTTAGAGAACACTGTCTGTCCTGTTGAGCCTGCTTATTCGTCAACATCCTCACAGATTTCTGTTCCAGACCCTCCTTCAAACCCGCCTAGGCAGCAACCTTGGGGTTTGCCGTTGAGAATATTAGGTCAGCATGAACTGAGTTCTGAATCTTCACCATACTTTCCTTGTAACGGTTTTCCACATTTGCAGTTTATCCTGGTGCTTAAGCGTATATATTCTCCTTGCCTCCCCCACCCCACCCCTTACAGTGTGAAGTTAGTTGCTTTGTTTATCCCTTCTGACACACTAGCTTTGTGCTATATTTAACTCCTGTACATTAGCATTAATATCCAGCTACACAAGTGAAGTTGCCGCTGTGCATTACTTCCACCAGGTAGAGTAGGGGTTTATTCGGCTAATTCCCTTTGGGGATAAGGAAACAGATGCAAACACAATAAGAAAAGGGTTGAATGTTCTCTCCACAGTAGACAGAATACAGATCTTTATAAGATTTTTGTGTGCATGAGTTTATTCTTTTGCTTTTTACCTACTTTTTGCCTTTGGTTTTGGCTGGCACACAAAGCAACTTACAAAAAGGGAGGCTGACAACATAGATGTTCCCCTGAAAAGAACATGCTTTTAACATAAAAAGAAACACAAAAGACCAACAACATAAGTTATTCCTCTGAGATTTCCAGTTGCCTAGACCAGTACCTGATACAGAGTGGTGCTCAAAAAATTAATGAATAAAACCACATGTGATTTCTTGCTTTCTGGATAGTCTTCCTTTAGCTGGACAGGAATTCTGCCTATGCTGAGAAAGTCAAGATGGTGAACCAGAGAGATGATATAGTCATTACAGGATTTTTTTTTTTTTGGCCCAATTGCATTTTTTCTTTCTTTTTAACTTTTGATTTGTGAAATTCGCCTCTTCCATTTTTCTCCTCCTCCTCCTCACCTTCCTTTTTAAAATACCAGTCTCGCTTTTCATTTGCCTTTATTTGTTGAAGCACTCAGACCACAGTAGGGTTGGGTTTTGGTGCTTTTTTTTTTTTTTTTTCAAGTACAATAAATCACTGCTTCATTAGAACAAAAACGGATGTATTCAAGGAGTTTTTTATCCAAGTAAAAGACACCTTTTTTTTTTTTTTTTTTGGCTTGACTTTGTTTTTGTGAGAAAGGGAATAACAAAAAGCAGTATTTATTTGATCCTTAGGTGGTAAAAATTTAAGTAAACAAGGTTACAGTTTTATTCAGTTAAGGAAATGGGAATGGTTTGTGGAAGAGGAGAAGAAGGGAAGCAGAAGGGAAAAGGCATTGGGATGGGCAGAAACACTCGTAAGTAACAGGAAAAGGTGAGAAAGACCCGTAGACTGGGAGGAAAGTGGGCCAGAGACTGAAAAATCCATGGAAAGAGAAAGGTTCCAAAAGGAGGAGAGTTCCGTGTGTACCCCCAAAGGTCTTTTTGCAGAACTTCTATGGGGAGAGCAGGGCAAACGTGGAGTGTGGTGTTCCTCTCTGCTTCACATCCACCAAGAACACAGGAGCTGTTCTCTTTTTAAAGCCCCAGATCCCATCTATGAATCTTACTTCCACCCTCTTGGTCCTTCAGCTGCTGTAGGGAGGAAGCCAGCTGGAGCGAGAGGAGGCTTCTAGGATGATATCCAAAGTCAGAGAACTCCGTGCAGAAGCTGTTCTGCCTATTATAAATGAGAGTAACTCAACTGAGGGGACTCTCCGCTAATAAAAACCTAGCCACTAACGAGAGGTCTAGCCATAGTGCACGTGGAGAGTGACACCCAGCCTGTGTCCACTCTAACCGATCAATGCTAATGCTTTATTTATAAATATTTTAAGTATTACTAGCTACCTTAGGATAGCACTGAAAAAAATGAAATTATTTTAGATCACATGCACTTCTAATTCTTTTAAATATGTCAGTTTAAGCAAATTCGTTTCATTCAGTCATTTATCCAAGAAATGTTTATTGAGTGCTTATTATTGCCAGACAGTGTGCTAAGCAACAGGAAATAAGGCTTGAGATTGAATTGGTGACCTGATCTGCGGGTACTTTGTAGATGGAGCATTCTGAGGGATTTAGAAGGGAGGGGAGATGGGGGAGCCTGGTGATGGGTATCGAGGAGGGCACGGATTGCCTGGAGCACTTGGTGTAACACACAAACAATGACTCAGGGCACACTACATCAAAAACTAATGATGGGGCACCTGGGTGGCTCAGTGGGTTAAGCCTCTGCCTTCGGCTCGGGTCATGATCTCGGGGTCCTGGGATCGAGCCCCACGTTGGGCTCTCAGCTCAGTGGGGAGCCTGCTTCCCCCTCTCTCTCTGCCTGCCTCTCTGCCTTATGATCTCTCTCTCTGTCAAATGGATGAATAAAATCTTTGGGGAAAAAAAAAAAACTAATGATGTACTGTATGGTGACTAACATAATACAATTTTTTAAAAAAGTTATATTTTGTTCTGTTTTTAATAGGGAGCCAAAGAAGAGTTTTAAGCAGAGAAGTAGTGTAGTAAGATTTCTACTCAGAAACATCGCTTCACTATCCCAGTGTAGTTACCGACTAGTTTAAATGCTGTTGCAGTAGTATAGGTAAGAGTGATGATCAGTTTAACCAAATGTGCAACAAAGGAACTCGAGAGAGACTTAAAAATGGAAACAACAGGACATGGGGACAGCTTCACTGTTGAGTGTTAGAGGGGTCAAAAGGGGCAGGATGGTTCTCCGATGCCTGCATGTAATGTGTGGAAGGTATGTATTACTTCAGAAGGAGAGATCTAGTCAGGGGGAGAGAGGAGAAAGGAAAGAGGAGAAGAGCAGAGTGCCGCAGACAGAAGTGAGAACCAGAAGGCACTGAGCTGAAGGCTGAGGAAGGTATGTAACAGAAGAGGGGGAGAATGTCCAGGCAGAGTTAGAAAAGAGAATCTGGACAGAGCAGTAAAGTTCTGAGTGATTCAAAGAGTGCAGACTTTTTTTTTTTTTTTTTCCAGACACTGAAATAGACAGCATGATATAGTAGGAAGTGGGTAGAGTTTTGAGTCCAACTGATATGAAATTAAAACAGCTGTCACTTACTTGGTACAAGATCTTACAAAAATTACTCAACAATTCCCAGATTCTTAAAAAAAATTATAAAATGGAGATAATATGTTGTACATAGGATTGTTCTGAGTACTAAAGTTTATAATATGTTGAGTGTCTAGCACTATTCTAGAATCTTCCTTACCTGCTTTTCTCTTTAGCATTACTCTCCTCCAGGTGGTCTTCTGAGCTCATTTCAAAAAAGAGGTTTCATGAGACTAGAACCCTGTTTATCATCTTCTACAGAATAGAAGTCACAGGCGCTTACCCTTTTAGCCCATCTCTCATCACTTTGTTACCTCATTCCAGCTGTACCATATATACAGCATTATCTTTCATATCTTCAAGTCTTTGAACAGACTGCTTCCTCTTCCTAGACTGTCCTCATCCAGTTCTCTGACTACATAAACCTTTATCAACTTTTTAAGACTTAAGCTCAAGAACAAAGACCTCCACGTACATGCCTTAGCCTGATCCCTAGTTTGCAGTAACCTCAGATGGAACTGTTAAGGACTTCGAGAGAGATGAGGCACAGTGTGGTGGTTAAGAACACGGGACACTCGAGTAGGACTGTCTGGGTTCGAATCCCTTTCACTGGTCATTACTAACTATAGGATCGTGGACTACTTAAGCTCTCCATTAATCAGCTCCTTTATTTATAAAATGATGATGATAAAAATAAGACACACATCGCAGAGATGTTATGAGAACTGAGTTAATACAAATGAGATTAGTCCAAGGTCTGGCACATATTAGTAAGTCTTAGTTTCTCTTGACTTATGACTTTTAAGGATCTTCGTAGCTGAAGTTGTAGGTTTCCATATACCACTTTGTGCATATATATAATTAGCAGGAGAAGAACCATAGGCAAGTAGAATTCATGAAAGCCCCTAGGTAAATCTGTATCCTATACGGGCTCTGAAATCGACATGAGCTCCCTATCGTCTCTGTGGTCTGAGCTCCCTCTCCAACATGCAGTCCTCTCAGAACAAGTAAGGCAGAGCAGAGCACTTGGGGATGAGACTTTGTTTTTAAACAAGGAGTTTGAGCATAGATACCAGTGATGCCAGTCAATAAGTATCCTTTAAATACCTACTACGATTGAGTCACTATTCTAGGTACAGTGAGGTCAATCCCTTTTATTCAGAGCTGTTTAAAATACCCTAAAATCATGTTGATTTCCCATGATTTGGGGCCTTAAGGGATCCTCCTATTAGGACCAGGAAGGCTCTGGACTTGGTTTTTTTTTCCCCTGCCTTGATTTTTTTCCTTCCTTCCAACCTTTCTTTCTTTCTTTCTTTCATTCTTCCTCCCCCCCTCACCCCAAACTGAGCACTCTTACCAACGTGTGTAGATACTATGGTGATAGTTGCTATATAAATACAGGAAGAGAGAACAGGAGAGGAGGAGGAGATAATTAACTCAATTGTATACAGCTTTCTTTTAGAAGAAGAAAGGTTCTCCTTAATTTCATTTCTTTCTCCAACATGCAGAAAAGGGTGCTATGAGAGACATCCTGAAAGTCAGTCCTAAAACACAGTGCTGACTCCAAGACAGAGTCCACTCAGTTCTTACACCTGACTCTGCAAAGCAACCTACTTCCCCTACTGCTTTTCCCTCTTTTTGTAAATAATTCTCTATAAATGGGAAAAATGGAGAGCAAGTCTTTCAAACAGTTGTCATAAATTAGAATAAATTGCATTAATTCAAAATGTAAAACTAGGAGAGCCAGGAGAACATGCAACATATTTTCCCCAAATAACACTGTGAACAAGCACAAGTGTATACTTTGGGCATATGTATATCTTTCTTCTGACTGACAGCCTGAAGGATAGTCCATGTGATTTTTGTGTTGCTGAGGTGGAAACAATCTTTATTTGGATTGAATAGCAGAGTAAACAGGAATGAATAAGAGACACAAAAGTTTACAGTACAGATGGTTTTCTGATTCTTTTTTAAAAATTGTATGCATTCTCAGTTAAAAGCACATTTGCCTTTTGTTCTAGTCAACTGTCCTAGAGACTTTTCATGGTTACACACCAGAAAAATTAAAGGTGATCAGTAAATCATGTTCTGGGTTTAATAATGTTATGCAGGCTAAATGCACAGAAGTTTATCTTCTTTACTTTTTAATCTGAAAAAGTTAAGGTTTATCCTGTGGAAGTCATAAAGGAAACTAAAACACTTAGTTTATTTTTTTTATCTTAGCTTGTTATCACTAAGAAAGATATCATTTACACACAGTGTATGTGTACATATACACCCATGTTTATGGGGGAGAATGGGCAAAAGATTTTGATGATTCAAGGAAAATAATAAAAGGTATGCCAAAAGTGGTCTCCAGAGACACAGAAGAATTTGATGAAGCTATAATTATGCCCACCTATAACAAGGTACACCTGTGCAGCAAAGCGCTGCCTTCATAGAATTGGAAGAACATTTTCCTTCTCATGCAGTTATCTGGCTCTGGCACCAAATGAACTTCTTTGGGTGACACAAGGAAGGGATGCCATCTGTCTTCTGTTGACAAGGCCGCCTTACCTGTTCTGGGAGGCAAAAGGCTATTCCGATCGAATGATCCACAACTTTATGATGGTAATGTCAAATGTAAATAAAATCAAACACCGGTGCCTAAATACTTACTCAGCATTTTTTGTTTACATGATTATGGCACTGAATCATGGTTTATCTTTTAATCTGTGTCAAACATTACCTTTATCACCAACATTTCTTGACCACAGCATCTAGGGCAGTTAAAAGGTCTAACTCAGGGGCGTTTGAGAGAGAAGTGGACATACACACAGGTCTGACTTTCAGGCTCATCCTTGATTCTGCAGGGTCTTCTGCCTGCCTCGAAAAGACAAGTTATGGCTCTCAAGGGTGCTCTAAATCTGGAACAATTCCCACAAAACAATCAATGGCAAATCATTATTTCTTTCCTTTTCCCAAAGAACAGGATGCACAGAAAATAATGCACATGTAGTAAAGAGTTGAAAGCCTAATGGACATAGGAAACTTGCCGCCCCTCCAGATCAGCACATCAGGCCACCAGATACCAGTCTCAGGCAGGAGTTAGTCATCATCTTCTTGCATGAGCCATACTCTTCTCCCAGGATTGATGCATCTTCTTCCCCTCTACATAAAGAATTAGCTGAACAAAGTAAAAATGAGAGGACTCTGAGCCCGCAGATGGCTGACCAGCTGTTTCTGAGTGACTCCCCATGAATCAGTGCCTCATCTGAGCTTTACTGCTTCCATGTTTGGGGGGCCAAATAGTCTGCATTTTGGAAAAGTAGTTCATGGAAAATAATACAGCAAACTAACATTTATAGAAAACCACAGTAATCTTGTAACAAATGTCCTAAATTATGTACTCAAAAGCAGATCCAATTTTACCCAAGGTTCCCTGTCTACAGTGCCTGTAGGTTTATGTTGTTGTTTATAACTGCAGCTCCTCCAAACCCCCAACCCAAGTGCCTCTTTTTAAATGATTTACCACTTTATATAACATACTACACAGAATACAAAATTTCAGCTTGAAGAAGAGGCCAGGGGGTGGAGGTAAAGGATTTAAAGGGCTTTACTTTTCTGTCCCCTTTGGAGATTCATCTTCTACATTTTCATTCAGTTTGATGGTAAGATTAATGCTGCTTTTTAAAGCTTCCTGGTTCCCTTTTAAACAACACCGTTTCTCAGTGCTTAAGTGCAATGTTGGGGGTATTGACAAAATAAAAGCAGAATGGAACTTTACATTCCAACCTCTTCCATTCTCTTTCAAAGCGGAAGTTTCTGGCAAGACAAGAGCTTCACTGAAGCCTTTTCCTGGTTGTTCTCTTTAATTTTAGATGATTGTTTGATGTGGATCTCTCTAAGAGAATTTATTTTAATACACAGAGGAACAGAGATAGCTCCAAATGCCTATTATCAGGAAAAAGGCATTATATGTGATGGGAGAGTAAGAAGCCTTCTGTGATCATTTTTATTCAATGAAAGCCATTCCTTTGGGTGGGAGAGTCAAATGCTAGTACCCACACATGCTGCATGCATACCAGCACGAGCCAGAGGAATGCAGATTTCTGTATCTGAGAGCAGCTGCTAAGTGAAATGGAACGTCCAACAGATGGCTGCATTGTCATTGTTGGGGGAGGAGGAGAAGGAGCTATTTTGGTTTTTCTGTTGAGTGTGTGTGTGTGCGCGTGCGCGTGTGTGTGTGTGTTTGTGTGTTTAATAGGATGTGTTCTTCACTACCTGGATCTCTCTGGTGTTTTCAAGGGCTTTTATTCACTTGGAATATTGACACTAGAACAGGCATTAGAGATCTTGACATGTAATGGAGAAGGAGAGAGATCAAGGACACACAGCTTGTAAGAGCCAAAACCAGAACCCTTTCATTAGGGCCATACCACAGAGAAGTCATGCATTCTACTTACTTGAGTATTGTTATTTAACACCAATACCAAAGCTCAAGAGAATGAAATGCTAGATCAGATGCTATATAAACTATAAATCCTATATAGTCTGAAAAGTATGTGAATATTGTTTTCTTGAGTTGGGGGAAATTGGAGGGGGAGACAAACCATGAGAGACTGTGGACTCTGAAAAATAATCTGAGGGTTTTAGAGGGGAGGGGTGTAGGAGGTTGGGTGAGCCTGGCGGTGGGTATGATGGAGGGCACGTATTGCATGGAGCACTGGGTGTGGGGCATAAACAATGAATTCTGGAACACTGAAAAGAAATTTTAAAAATTGAAAAAAAAAAAAACAACACGAGGGAGCCCAACAAATTAAAAAAAAAAAAAAATTCTATGGTGGAAAAACTAAAAAAAAAAAAAAAATTCTCTGGTAGAGTTGCCTTGTAATCTTCACATTGCAAGAAAGAACTAAGATGCTTTACAAGCAAAGTCATATCAAGTCTATATTATATATTTTGTTAGATATTTGGGACAACATGACCAAATTTAAATAACATGCTATAGAACACCATAATTCTACAGCAGTTTCATATTTCAGATTATAAGGAATTAAATTTAATAAGTCAAAGCTTTCAAAAGCCATGGCTGAAAGGCAAACAGAAAAGTGTTGAGATCCCATCGTGACCTGTCTGCAAAAGGTCTCCATCCCCCTGATGATGAGAGCTTTGGGTAAGCTGTACAGTCACATGGCTCACCCATTGGTTCATGTTTTTTTCCAGAAATAGAATCAATAGAGAACAGACAAACCCACAGTTGCCAGTTTGTACAGTCTTGTGGTTTCTGTCAGGGGCTACAGACTCGAGCAGGTCTACCAGATAATGAAGGCAAACTATTTCAGTTCCTGTGGGTCCAGAGCGCCTCAGCAGAGTTCTGGTTTCAAACAAATGAATAACAAATTAAAAGGTACAGTAAAATAAGGGGGTGGTTAAAATATATTAACTAAAATCGATGGAAGAGAAACACAGTTAAAATCGCTGCATTCTCAGCAATAGCCTGTGATGCATTTTGTTAATCTCTTAAAATTTATGTTAAAAGCCTTTTAACAGAAAGTCAATATATTTGGGTGGTGGAGCAAGTACGTCATCCTGTACCAGTGGTTGCATTAAATATGATACAGAGGCTCCACTGTCTGTAGGAAAAGAACAGGGGGTCCATCCGACGGAAGTCCCACCTCAAAGAGACCAGACGCTTTTCCCAAAACAGTCTGTGGAGCCAAGCCCAGTATTGTGCTCTCCTCCTCTGCCTAGGTTCCCCGCTGACGTCAACTATAGTCCTGGAAATGAAACAGGATCAGAATACCAGAAGCATAGCCTAATAATAGAGCAAAAATGGAGAGCAGATGGAAAATAAAGCTTCTCGATAAAGTGAGACCTAATGTTATAAATTTGTTCAGGGAAAGAAAACAACAGCAGCAAAGCAAAAAGGCCTGCAAGCAGACTTATTGGTGCTAAAATTCTGGAATATGGCTGACTAGAAAAACACCTAGATACTTAGAAAACTTCCAGAAAATGACAAAAATGAACAGGAAAGCCAGGAGTAATCCATTTTTGGGTTAGTTTGAAACATGGCTACTAAATGTGCCCAGGGGTGAAAATGACACCAAACTGAACTAGAAAACTAAAACAGATGATTAGCAACTTGTTTCATCCATGAGTTGTACATAATTTCATCCACTGTATTTGCATCCCACCTAGAACAGTCTGCTTAACACAGGCATAAACTCTAATCATGGCAGTTAAATGGTTTAGGTCCAAAGTACAAGTTTTTGCAAAGGGGTCCTGTCATACCCAGAACTCCTAGAAATGTTCTCATAATTTACTTGCCCCTGCACCTTCCACTGTGTGTGTGTGTGTGTGTGTGTGTGTGTGTGTGTGTGTGTGTAGTCAGAGTCATCAAAGGCTACTGTATCTCTTTGTGTGGCTATGAGATACTCAAACCCTCCACTTACTTTTCTGAGATGAGCAGCAAACTCTTGAAATAAACCTCATATTAATTTTTACTATGTGTACATTTTTACAGAAGAGAGATTTTAAAATCTTAATAATCTTACTTATTCTTAATAATTGGATTTATGTTATTTTTTCTATAGACAAAGAAGGCCCAAAGACATTAATATTGAGATACAATTTCAAACTGTAAATACATGTTTTATCAGGAAATCATGATAGAATGTTGAAGATTTTCTATTTGATAGCATTCTTCATTTTCTTATGAGAATGAGCTACTCTTTGGAAAAGCTGATGAGGTCAAATTTTAGAACAGAGCTGCATTTTCTCTTACTTTTGCTGTTCAACCCACTAACGGGTTTGGTGGGGGGAAAGCCAGTTTTTAAAAATTGTTCACATTTTTGGCTTATCACGCTAACGGTTTCTGGGTTCTATTCTCTAGCATCCAGAAAAAGAAATCTTGTCTCTTCAGGTAATCTTCTAGGTTCTGCCTCTTCAACCTCTTCACTCTGCCTAGCCAACATTTTTCTTTGAGTCTGATTCTAGCTCTGCTTGATCTTGTAAACTTGACATTTCACACCCTCCCACACTCCCAGGGGAACTCCCTCACCTTGGACTCCAACTTCAGTCTCTGCTCCTCACCCTGTGGCTGAGCAGGATCCCAGTCCATCCCTTGCCAGGCCTCTTGCCCCACCCCAGGAGAGAAGACACTGGGTACCCATCTCACGGTGGAAGGCCCCCAGCCTGAGAGATCACAATGAACTGTTCTAAAGTAATGAGCCACGACACAGTATGAAAGGATGGAGGTAGGGAGAAAGGAATCACAGACTTTTAGAACTAGAAGACACCTAGAGATCAGTTATTTTACAGGAAAGGTGAGTGTTTCTCAAACCCAGGTGATAATCCAGAATTCCTACAAGAAGAGGGTGATAAAATGTATATAAAATGTTTTATAAACTATATAGCACTGTACTGTATGCATAAAAACTCGGTGTTTGTCTTCTAGTTAGTATGTTTGAGAGTTATTCCAGAGATGCTGCCATTACTCAAAATGTTTTAAATCGCGTCTTTAAAATTGTCATTTGAGGCAGTTAAGATTGTCACTGTACAGTCACATCTTGTTCTTATCAGTAAAGGTATTATCCAGGGCTCAGACATTCATCTCAGATTTGATCTTAAATGTCTTCGAAGGCAGAAACCATGTCTGTCTTGCTCCTTGCTCCTAATATACTGCCTGCCACTTAGTAAGCACCTAATAATTATTTGTTCAAGGAGGTTTTTTTTTTTTTAAGATCTAACCCACCCTCAGAGAATGATGATTTGCTATGATTGATAGGCAAAGTCTCTAAAGACATTTCAAAAGAGAATTTCCCAAATAAAATTATTTTTGAGCTGTAACACTGTTGTTGGAAGAAGTTCAAGGCTATTCATTAGAAGGGGACAACATTCATTGTATTTACACATCTGTGTTCTGGCTGACCTGTTTACATTGTTGGATTTATTTATATCTCACCTTTAAAAAAAAAAAAAAAGAGCCAGATTGAAAAACAACAAAAATAAACCCATAATAACAATAATGTTAATGAAAAGCCCATTACTGTAATTGTGTCTCAGATATATATGACAAAAAGCAGCCCACAGGGTGGGTTCCTTATGTGTGGTTAGCTAAGGAGTGACAGTAAGTAACGAGAAATAGAGAACAAATGAGACTCACCCAGTCTCAAGCACATGTCTGCATGCCATCTGGCCCTTGTTCCCTGTTGAGTAAAAGAGTTACTTACAGCTACTAAGAATGCAGTCATAAGGAAACATTCTGGGGGGACTGGGGTGACAAGATTCCCAGATTGATAACAACTGCCCAGGAAGAAAGGCATCTGCAGGCGTCACGATAACCGATCATCACTGTTGTTAGCGCTAACAGGTAAAGTCAGTTTCAAGGATTCCACGTGACACATAAAAGAGGGAACAGTGCCACTCCACTAGGCCGACGTTTCATTTGAAGAGGAAAGAATGAGCACAATACTGAGTGGGGAAGGTGTGTTAATCACAAGACAAAGTTGTTCACCTTTCTCTCTTGGCAGTTAGTCTCAGGAGAGTCTAAGAGTAGTAATTTTACAATTGTTTTAAAACCCAGTAGGCACACAGAAAAAGTTCACTCCACACCACAAAAACATGAACTTCCTCCTGTATTTGACTAGCTCCAGCCTACAGCATCCCGGCCAGGCTAAGGTGACGTTGTACATTTTATGACTCCTGTTGGCCTTAGGGCTTGATTAGTAATTACTCATTGAACATGTTTACGTCTTCTTTTTACTGCCCTCTGAAACACTGGATTAAGAACATGTAAGCAGATTCAGCAAAAAGCACAGCAAAGTGTGGTACTTCATAAAAATGAAACCAAGGAGTACTCAGAAGAAGAAAAAGAGAATGCTGAATTTCTCACCAGACCACCGGCTTGCTCATTTTGCAGCCACTTTGGTTTTGATGAGGACCAGAGTATGGGTATAATTCCTGATGTGTGGTATCCACAAGAACAGTAAGTCATTTCTTTTCTAGAAATGTTATTCCAGTGCCATAATAAAAAGGAGGAAGTATTACTGGAATTCTGAAGTGATTGAAAATTTGAACTCTGTCCTTCAGCTAAGGAGGTAATATCAAAGGCAGCTTCATGACTGCTTTTCTGTATCCAAGAGAATTCATGGTTCAGCGTCACTACCTTAAATCCCATCCGAAGCCTTAACTGCAAGATTGGGTTCCAGTACAATCTCCACAGTGCATCGAAAGTACATTTCTAACCTGCAGATCTAATTCTATAACCACACAGGTTAAAATTCTTTTATGTCCTCCATGTCGCTGACTGAAGTCTGATTCCTAAGCTTAACCAATGAAGATTTTTAAAGAACTGGCTCTCTCTTATATTTCCAGCCTCACCTTCTATAACTCCTCCATTTAGTGTGTAAGCTCCAGCCACAAGGAATTAGTTAGTCTCCAGAATCCAGGATTCCACTGTGTTCACTTACACCTCTGTTCTCTCTGAGGAACACATACTTTCTTTCACCTCATTTTCTAGAAAACTACTATTCATTCTTCAAGACACAGACTCTCACCTTCTCTTTGAAAACTTTTGCCATCATTCTCACTTTCAACCCTAATCGTGCAGACTCAAATGCTGCTGTATGCAATTCTAAAGAGTACAAAATGTTTTGAGCCATTTTGACTTCGCCATTTTGACTTTGAGGGCTCTTTGGGCCCACTGTGATAATAACCTTGACTTTCACTTCCAAAGGGACAAAGCACATGAGCATGTATATCCGATTCAGCTAGATCTCCGTGGCTGTTCCCTCTCCCCCCTACAGGATGAGGACCTGCTTGAATAAGATTTGGTTTTAATCGCTGTGTTAGTCTCTGTGGGTTGCCATAACAAAGTGCCATGGACTGAGTGCTTAAATGACAGAAACTTATCTTCTCACAATTCTGGAGGCTGGAAGTCCATGTTCAAGGTGCCAGACGATTTGGGTTTTGGTGAGATTCTCTTCCTGGCTTATAGATAGCTGCCTTCTTGCTCTATCCTCACTTGGCCTTCCCTTAGTACCTGCGACATGGCAGGGGGGGGGGGGAGAGAGAGAGGACAAAATGAGAGGGAAAACCTGTTCTCTGGTACCTTTTCTTTTCTTTCTTTTTTTTTTTTTAATGAAAACACTAATCCTATCAGATCAGGGGTCCACACTTATGATGTCAATTAATCTTACTTAATTAATCCTACTTCCTTAGAGGCCTGATTTCCAAATAGAGCCACACAGGGGGTTAGGGCTCCAACATATGAATTGGGGGAGATATAACCATTCAGTCCAAAACAATCATCTTGTGCTTCCAATACCCAACAGAAGTCCCACTAATACCTGTAAACATTTGTGCTATGATTAAATGCCATACCACAGAAAGAGAGAATGAGGAAAACTGGTCAACTCATGAATCAATCTAAAGTATGTACTCAGTTAGTGTATACCCTGTGCAAATCCCTGTTATAAACATGTCAGTGTTCTTAAGGAATTCCTAATCTAATTGAGAATTTAAATAGAAATAAGTGCCAAATAAGTGGTTCTAATCATAAGCAACTGTTGGGTAGAGAAAAGGACACTGGATTTGGAGTCCAAAAACACGAGTTCAAAATCCAGCTCTGCCACATACCATCTCCATGACCTTAAAGTAAGCTGCTTCATTTCTGTACCCTTCAGTGCCCTTGCCTCTGTTAACATGGTGACACAGTAACAGAGGAAGCAAGTAAAAGAGCGTTCAGAAATTCACTTTGGAAATGCAAACACCACATAGACACAAGGAAAGACAGGTGTTGCTACGCCTTCACAGAAAGCTCTTTTGACAGGCTCCTTGAAACCTTCTTTCTTCCCAAAGGTGAAGAGTGGCTTTTGTGCAGGGCACTGCCTCCCTATAATGCAGGCCCTTTTCAGGAGCCACATTTGCACATGCCTTTAACCATCATTCTCAAAACCCAGTGTTTTCTGCTAATGCCCAAGCAGGGAAGGAAGAGCTCTTGCTCATGTTCTGCATTTGCTTTCTTGCATGTAAGAGAATCAGCATACTTCAATTCTGAATCATAGAGAAACTGCGGTAGAAGCAGAATAAAAATTCTTCACAAACAAATGCCACATGGGTTACTTCAAGGCTCCATGCACTCTCACTGACACATTGAAGCACTAAAAATGTTAAAGCGAAGTAAAACTGAGATGACCAACAGTAATTTAAACACACAGGCCCCCCTACATTGAAAGTCTTTATTGAAGTCCCACCAAATATGTTATCATGTGCTCCAAGCAGATAGAGAATTCTCTGTCAATGACAGAACATTCACTTTGTAGTCCCCAGAAAAAGGGAAAGTTGATCTTGACCAATTGGTAATTATTGCCTCACCTTCCAAGCAGCAACTCTCAGATCACATTCCTAAATCTGAAATAAGTGTGTGATATTTGCAGAGTTGGTGGCAGCAAACAGCGTCCAGGTGGAGCTGCATAGGAAAAACAAGAAAAATGGCTCCTCACCAGAAACACGAGAGGAGCATGGAGGACAGATTCAGACACCCCAGGCTCCCAAACTCCCTATTGAGAAGAAATAGACTCTGTGTATTTGTGTGTGTTATTTGTGTGTGTGTTATTTGTGTGTGTTTGTGTCTCAAAATCCACACACACCCCCTACACAAGCACACATTATTTATTTATTTATTTATAAACAGCCTCACTTCCTACTGACACTGGCAGTGCTCTTCATTTTCATTACATAATGAAGAAAAGAATTAAGGGGTGGCAAGAAAAAAATTGTGAGAAAGATTACTCTGATGCATTCAAAGGTAGGCTCCAAAATTGGCTTTGTATTTATTATTCCATATATATCAAAAGCAACAAAAGAGCACAACTAAAGAAATAAGACTCTGAGAACTTAAATTGAAAATGTAACTGAAGTATCAGGAACTGGCAAATACAGCATTTAATACATTATTTATTTTCTTTCTGCTCCTTAACAAATGTAAAGGTGTCAATGCATATAAAAAATATTCGCTTCAGTTGCTAGCAAAATACTAGAGCAAAAGCATGAGGGGGCACTCCCAGCTGCAGGAAATGGAAGTCACTTGCCCAAATCACTGAGTGGTCAGGGCATGCTTTACAAATCTCAATATCTCCCTCTAAGCTCTTCACAAGGGAGTTCACACAGGCAGAGACATATTTTTTTCTTCTTAATCACGTACCTTTTAAGATTCATAATTTGGGATGAGCAAAAGGCTCGGCAGGAGGTGGGGATGAATTAAAAACCATAAAATTGATGCTATCACTCTGATTGACATACCAGTAGTGCAGCATACATTTCCTGTTTGTCAGGAATGAAAGGTGTTCACATTCTGTAATAATACCTAATAATGTTTTGGAAAGACAAACTGCTGTCTGACTACATTTTAGCAAGATGGATTTTTTTTTTCCTTCCTGGCAGCACTGAAATCAGAAGCTAGAGTATATATTACAACCCTCTATAAAAGATGACCTAGATATTTAATAGCTGCAGCTATTCCAGTCCACTACCTGGACCTCCCCAGGTCTCTGATGCTATATTCTAGCATGCCTGAAATCACCATTACAACTTAAGACTAATTCAAGAGAGTGTCCAGGGAGCTAGCTGTCCAGCACTTCCATAATAAACTTAAGGGAACAAGTATCCTTTGCTACCTCCAGCCATCTCATCACAAAATTGGCCAACCCCCTACTTAAAGTTTGTCTGATCTGACAATTAACATTTTGTTGCAGGGTAATAAAGAGAATCTTGTACATGTGGATCAGGAGACCTGAATCCTTCTAGCTGCCATGTCACTGCCTAGGTAACCATGAACAAGACACTTAACCTGTCCACATTTCAAAGTCATCATTTAAAACAGAGACGCCTCCACTTTCCTTGACTTCCTGAAAGAGTTGTTGAAAACACAAAAGCAAAATGACAGTGTTGTAACTGTCACGTGTCCTCCATCATGTAGGCCCTCAATATGATTTTTGTTAGTTGAACAAAGGATTTGGGGGATGTTGGAAGTCACCTGTTTCCGGGTGATAATTTAACAAAAGGAGGAGGAAAGAATCAATGCAGCACTAGATCTTATATGACAGAACTAAATCAGAAAAAAAATCTAATATAATTATAGCCATCCAACAACTATTCTTATGGTAAACTTTGAGCCAAAGACATAGTCCTCAACTTACCGCCCTGTTATTACCATTTATTTTCCTATCGAATATTGATTGTAGGCACCGACTACCTAAGGTCTCAAATGTTAAAGGTATTATTGTGGGAAAAGGAGAATATAGGGAAAAGATTAAATAAATCCAAAAATTTCAGGAGGAAGACAGAAAGCTAATGTTTGTGTTAAATATTTTAATGATGTATTTTTGCATTTTAATCTCTGGGATTCTGTTACTTCCACAGAAGATTTCAAGAAAATAAATATGTAAGAACAGTGTAATAATAATTGTCTAATAATACCAATTTCCAAGTACTGGGCACTAACTAGAGTCTGAATAATCCTTTGTCTCCAGAATTGTAAACACTGATTTGGATGCTTTGGAAAAAACCTAAGGAAAATTGACCCAAACAAAAAAAGAAGGATGCTGTATAGACCCTGCTCTTGGTAATAATACTGTTGCAAGGGATCGAAAGTGCTTTGGATTACAATTTGTTGCTGTTGTTTTTGCTAAATCAAATAAACGCTTTAAGCAAAAACAGGTTTCAAGCCTTCTGCTTATAATTGCACTTCATGTGACTTGACAATGCTGATTTCTGTGTAATTTTTTTAAATCCATGTTTGGTAAAAAAGAAGGAGCTTTTCTACTAGTTCTTCAAAGTTCTAATAAAATCAGCTCCTGATGCACATGCTTATAGACATAGTGCAAATTCAGTCATAGAAAAGCTCAGCAAAGTCACTCCACTACACACAACTGATCCTAGCTAAACCTGCAGGAGTTATGGCGCAACTCTTTCAGGATTTGAATATATTTAAATCATGGCCTGAATTAAATTCATGTGCACTAAAAAGAACGTTAAAAACAGAATGCATGGATCATTATCCTCATAACCTTCAAGTGGCAGCCCATAGACTGCTGTCTGTTTCTTGAGTCAGATTGACAAAAACTGGAAGGAAAGCATGAGCAAAAGGGATTTTGAGTGCCATCAGCTGAAATTGACCTAAATCCTCACAGCAAAATATAATCTGGAAGAAACAAGAGATTCACCTTTTGGTTCTAGTCAATGATAACTTGAAGGCTGGCTTAAGCAACATCTATCCCTCTACTTGCTAAGTTCCCTAAATGTGGTTATAAAAAATAATGTTAAGTATTCAGGCCAGAGATATTTATCAGAAGGATATGATTTAAATGGCTATGTACCTCATGGAAAAGCTTACAGAAAAATATAGGTACAAATATGCATAAGTCATATTTATATACTTTCTATAAAATTAGACTGGCATTAATTAAATGGCAGAAAAGGCAATGAGAGCATTGTTTGGAAGGTAGCTTGTTCCAAGTTCTGATTATAACTTGCTTCCCAAAGAAGGAGCCGCCCACAGCTTAGAAGACAGATGAGAAGATCATCATCACAGATTTGCTGTGAACAGCTCTGCTCAGCTCTGTCCCTGCCAGACTTGGGGCCACACACACCCTTCTAAGATGGCTAGAGAAGATTCACAAAGAGCATCGATTCTTGCTCCAGCTTTGCAAGAGCAAAGGATGATTTTGTCCCTGGGTAACTTGAAACCTTCCTATAGAGCTGAGAACTGCCCTCAGTAGCAAAGTTGTCCTCATCATCATTACGCCTAACATTTACTGAGCATTTACTATGTGCCAGGCATAAATTGCTTTTGCATCTCATCTTATCTTCACCGTAATCCCATGAGTACTATAATTACCCAAATTTCACGGAAGAAGAAACTGAGGCCAAAATTTGCCCATGGTTACAAAAATGGTGAGTGCCAGCATCGGGACTTGAATTCAGACAACCTCACTCTTTTATAATCTTCACTTCTTGTAACCATTAGAGCAGCTTAATTAGCTGCAGACAACCCATGGATTAGCCATTTAAAAATGCCATCCCACTTACAAATCTCTTCCTATTTATTCACTGATCTTTTTGTTTGTTTAGCCCTTGACGAGTGCTAGGAACCGTTTTAAGGACTGGGAATCCAGCAGTGAACAAGACCAACCCTCTACCTGTGTGGAGCTTACATTCTACTTTCACACACATAGCTTCATTTATTCCTTAAAATAACCATGTAAGTCTTGGGCCATTAGTGTCACCCACTTTTTAGATAGGGAGCCAGAGCTCAGAGAAGTGAAGTAATTTACAAAGGCCACTCAATTGGTCAATGTGAGAACTGGGGTTTGCCCTTTGACCTTCAGCCAACTGATCCTACATTCTGTTATGCCCCTGTTATTCAAGTATTATGGTTCCAAGAGGGCCTTCAGTAGTTGGGCAGAATGCCAGTACTGCAGGAATGGAAAATAAGACCAAGCTGGCCCTTTTCCTCCTAATTTCCTCCTCTCTACCCAATTTCTTGGTTCTTACTTCGCTCATGCTTCAGGTACCCACTGTTTTCTGGCTGTCCACAGTCTCCTACTTCTGTCCCCACACCCACCCCACAAGCCTGTTCTCCCCAATCCTCTACTATTTTCTATATTCCCCCACTCCATTCTTCACTCCTCCCACATCCGCACCTCAGAGTTAATCTTAGATCCTACTCTTCACTTTAGAGGGCTGGCCTTTCCACTGTTGTGGAAAGTGACCAAAAAGAAGTCCCTTCTTTCATTATACCAGGAAAGACTTAGCCCTAGTCAGTCACATATGTTATTATCTCAGAATTTCTTGAGTGAATTTTCCCAGAGAAAAAGTCTCCCATGTGGTAGTAATATTCTGTAGTATTTATTACAGGTATATATGGGCTAAATATGTTCCTGATGGTGGCCAGCAAAGTTGAACAGTGGGTCATGTGCTTTGAATTCCAATCAACCAAACTACAAGTGACTTCTGTCAAAGACTTCCTTGGTAATGCATTCCTATCTCCACTATTATTCACAATAAAGAGTGGAAATCAGTAAATGAAAATCTTTTTAAAAATTAAAAATACATTTTTCCTTAGTATTAGAGAGTTAAGGACGAATGTAACAAACACCGTGTAGAAAAAGAAGTGATTTAAAAAAAAAAAAAACATATAATTTAAACTTAGAGGTGGCAATAGGAGACATTGCAAGAGACAAAATATAAATATGTCTGACTTGAAACATTTTCAGGTCTACAAACTCTGAATGCAAATGACATTCAAGAACCTCCTCAATCTGACCCTCACTTTTTCATTAGCTATAAACCCTATGAGAGTAGAGAACCTGATTTTGTTCAACACAGCAACATTTAGCACAGGGCCTGAGACATAGGAAGCACGTAATAAATGATTACCGAATGAAGGAATGTCACTCTTAACCTATCTCTAGCACTATCTGCTTCCCAACCAGCAGAGCCCTCCACTGACCAGCATTCCTTAAACCTAGGTTTTGACACTGCACTTCTCCCTCAAGCAGCAGCCTCTGTCTGTACTACCTTTTCCTCCTTTCCAGACCTGCTGAAATGAGATTCTTTAAGGTCAAGGTCCAAACCTGTTTCTCTTATGATTCCCCTAGGCTGGGATTCTGGCATGAGTACAGAGAGGCCATCCTTGCCCACAGCATGTCAGTGTGGGACAGCAGGTGTCCAACCTTCCCTTTGCTGCAGGGCCCTGGGCTGTTTGGCAGGGATTGGGAGGGGGCTTCTTGCCTGCGTCAGCCCCAGGTACAAAGTATGTACCACCACAGAGACCGTGTGCCTTTGGGGGTCACCCATTCATTTGTACAAAGGGGAGATTGCCTTTCCTACCATGCTGAGCCCTACACTGTCATTTTGCACTGGGGATTCTGAATATGACGTAGCCAGTCTGGGACCTGAGAAGATAACCATTGCGTCTTCCTTTAAGCACACACTGAAACTCCCCCTGTAATTATTAAAGAATTCTCTAAGAGCAAAAGGGCCTAAACTAGGCACCACAGCCTCTAATTTGCACACAGGCTTGTTAACTGACTTCTACAAGGGAAAATATAATTTTATTTCATACAAAATGTAAATAATCCCCAATCCAAATTTACCTGGACAGATCAGAATATGGACTAAATAACACTGATCCCTTTTCCTTTTTTCTGGAATTATCACTCATCTTTTTGAAGAGAATTTTACAAATTTCCCATGCTACTCATAAACGTTTTTCTGCCAGACTAAGAGAAAACCTTTAGAAGCTGGACCTGTAACTCATTCTGAGATATGGTCTTCTGCAAAGGACTGGTCACTGTTCAAATATAATGATTATACTATTCATTCGTAACTATTTACTATGCACAAAGTGTAAGAGCAGGCACTGTTAAAAGAAAAGCTGATCCCTCAAATTAGGCCTTAAGTTGGCTCTGCCCAAGACCACTGTAGGCAGTTGCCCACCTAAAAGAGGAAATGGGAACTAAATGCAGCCTGTGCTCTGTTTGCCAAACCACATACTCTGGCATGGGGTTGGCTGTCCACCCAAGGGAAGTTACACCTTTTTCCTCATTCTCACAAAGTACCTTCTTGACCTTGCCTCTCCTTCTGCACATAACTCTCAAGCTGCATTTGGCCATCTGTGATTTCTTTTCTCTCTCCAGAGTCGTCACTATTCAGTGGAACATCCTTTCAGTTGCATGAAGATGCCAGACTAGAGGAAAGAAGACATACCATGTGATTTCCCAAAGGCCAACATTTCCCAAGCATTGGTTCTGACCGAGGGGCCACAAGAACAAACAGTCTAAACCAAAAGTTATCCTGTCCAAATTATCTTTTTATAGCACAGCATAGCTGTATTCAGTACAAAAGAAGGAGAGTGAGAACCCAGTGTGAATTACAAAGCAGAATTTGAGTCATGACACATGAGTTAAAGAAAAGAACTGGAACCCCTTTTCATATTTTATTACCCACAGTGTTACCAAATAGATGGCTTATTTGGAAAGGTAGCACCTCCTTGAAATTAACTTTTGACTTCTAAAAGTTCAGATTGTTCCTACCCTCCTTCGTCAATTAACAGTGATTATTTTTATTGCTATCAGTCATGCATATTGGTTTTTGAGAAACATGCCATTAATCATAATTAAATTGTATGGGCTCAAAAATCTGTAAGACTTGCAAGAAAAAACAAAGTCCAAAAAAGCTGTAAAATTATTTCTTAATCTGTAAAATCTTGTGTTGGTTTTCTATAAAACCAGCGATTGGAAAATCACAAAATTTCTATTTTTATCTTTATAAGAATCTTTATAGGTTTACCTAAAAAGGAGGAATAGAGTCACTTACTACTATTTCAAATAAATACTGCTTTTGACAAATACGCAAATCATACTGGAATTGTACATTTGAGCTTTTTAATTACGGCAACTCTGAGATATGACTTGGTAAAACAGATTGTGCTGCTCCCATTACCTCTCCAAGCTGTTCTCAAATGTTATCATACTCATGTTTCCAAGGCAGATAGAGCACCAAAAGGTGAGATTCTGTCAGCTCCTGCTATGGACTGAATTATGTTCCTCCTCCCACCCCGAAATGTATATGTTGAAGCCCTAATCCTCAGTGCAAGTATATCTGGAGATGGGGCCTTTAAGAAGGTACTTAAGGTTAAATGAGGTCATATGTCTGGAGCCCTAATCCAAGAGAACTGGTTATATAAGAAGAAGAAGAGACATCAGAACTCTTTCTCTGCTATGAAAGGACATTTTGAGAAGTCATTCGTCTGCCAGTCAGGACAAGAGCTCTCACCAGCATTCAACCATACTAGCAACCTGGTGTTGGACTCGAGGCCTCCAGAACTGTGAGGAGTACATTTCTGCTGCTTAAGTCACCCAGTCTACGGTGTTTTGTTACGGCAACCCAAGTTGACTAATAACACAATCCCTTAAGTAACCTAACCAAAAATAATAATTGTTACTAATTTTCAGCAACTAAGGAGAAAGAAAAAATGCTTTATTAGATTTTATTTTTGTAAGAAAAAATGTGAATAAAAGCATCTTTAAAAATTGAGTTCTCTTCATTTTTTGTAATATACAGCTTAAGAAAATTTGGTGTTCCTGCTATGCAAACATGGCTTCAAAAGAAATACCAGTGCTGGGACGCCTGGTTGGCTCAGTTGGTCAAGCAGCTGCCTTCAGCCCAGGTCATGATCCCAGCGTCCTGGGATCGAGTCCCACATCGGGCTCCTTGCTTGGCAGGGAGCCTGCTTCTCCCTCTGCCTCTACCTGCCACTCTGTCTGCCTGTGCTCACTCTCGCTCCTCTCTCTCTCTGATAAATAAATAAATAATCTTAAAAAAAAAAAGAAATACCAGTGCTTCTGCCAATCAGACTGATGCTCCAAAGAGAATGACTTCAATTCAACACCAAAATAACAAACAGTCTGATTAAAAAATGGGCAGAGGACATGAACATTTTTTCAAAGAACACATACAAATGACCAATAGACACATGAAAAGATGTTCAACATTACTAATCATTAGGAAAGCACAATTCCAAACCACAGTGAGAATTCACCTTATACCTGTCAGAATGGCTAAAATAAAAAAGACAAGAAATAAGTGTTGGTGAGAATGTGGAAAAAAAGGAACCTTCATGCTCTGTTGGTGAGAATATAAACTGGTACAGCCACTGTGGAAAACAGTATGGAGATTCCTCAAAAAACTAAAAATAGAATCACCGTATGATCCATTAATTCCCCTACTGGGTATCTACCCAAAGAAAATAAAGACACTAATTTGTAAAGATAAATGCACCCTTTTATTATTATTTTTAAGATTTTATTTATTTGAGAGAGAGCATGCCCACATAAGAGCAGGGGGAGGGGCATAGGAGGAGGGAGAGGAACAAGCAGACTCTGCTGAGCGTGGAGCCCAAAGAAGGGCTTGATCCCAGGCGTGAGATCATGACATGGGTGGAAACTAAGGGTCCATGCTTAACCAACCAGGCATGCCTGCACCCTTTTATTTACTGCATCATTGTTTACAATAGCCAAGGCATGGAAGCAACCCAAGGGTCCGTTGATAGATGAATAAATAAAGAAGATGTATGCACACCTGTGTGCACACAGATAGGAGTATTATTCAGCCATGAAAAGGATGACCTTTGCCATATGTGACAACAGATGGACCTAAAGGACCGTTTCTGATAACAAGGATGGACCTAGAAGGTAAGTAAAATAAGTCAGACCAATAAAGACAAATACCATACGATTCCATTCACTTGTGGAATCTAAAAAACAAATGACTAAACCAACAAGGCATAATCAGACTTTATAAATACAAAGAACAAGCTGATGGTTGCCAGAGGGCAGGACTATGGGGACATAGGCAGACTGGGTACAGGGCAGTGGGAGATACAGGCTTCCAGTTTGGAATTAATAAGTCATGGGAGTAAAAGACAAAACACAGGGAATATGCAATGATACTGTAATAGCAATATAATGGGAGAGGTGGTAGTTACACTTGTCAGGAGCAAAGCATAAGATACAGAGAAGTTGGATCACTATGTTATACACCTGAAACTAATATAACATTGTTTGTCAATTATACTCAAAAAATCTTTTTGTAATTCCTCTTATTCAGAAATCCTGAAGGCACAACTATTCAAGTCCCAACACGATGCTGCTGATTCTCTTATACTCTTCACATTCCCTGCTCTATCCTCCTGCACAACCACAGTACTTAATTTTAAAATATCTATGTCATTTATGATGCTCCAACTTATAATTCCCATGACGTGCATTTGCCTATCTCCTCCACTAGAAGACAGAGATCCTGAGAGCAGGATCTTTTTGGATTTTCCCCAATGTCTATGACAATGTTTTACCATAGTGGATATATATTGGTGAATGTCTGGGAAAGAATGAAAAAACTACCGATGGTTGGATGGGTGGATGCATAAATGAAAAAGTGGATTGACAATTTATTAACGATAAATTAATTAATTAATAACATTTTGCCTCATCAGCTTTCCACAGCATGGAGAAAAATTATCTTTGCACCATGATGCCTCCCCTTGATGCCACACTTACAAAAGAGAAAAGGAAAATGGAATGACCCTTAGCTGCAGTACCTTCCATTTGTTAGGCACAGTATTCTTGTTAACTTCTTTAATCCTACCGCCTTGAGAGTTAAGTTTCACTACCCCCATTTTTCTAACAAGAAAATAGAAGCTCTGTGAGTTGAAGTAATACATCCATGCTTGGCCAGCTGCTAAAAAGCAAAACTACAATTGAAGGGCAAGAATAAAATACAGGCTCAATCCCAGATATTGTCTTTCTTTCTTAGTTGTCTTCCCTTGACATTTTGCTTCCGTGTTCTGGTCAAAATAGAGTTAATTAAAAAATATTCTCTGACACATAGATCAATGGAACAGAATAGAGAGCCCAGAAATAGACCCTCAACTCTATGGTCAACTAATCTTTGACAAAGCAGGAAAGAATGTCCAATGGAAAAAAGACAGCCTCTTTAATAAATGGTGTTGGGAAAATTGGACAGCCACGTGCAGAAAAATGAAATTGGACCATTTCCTTACACTACACACGAAAATAGACTCAAAATGGATGAAGGACCTCAATGTGAGAAAGGAATCCATCAAAATCCTTGAGGAGAACACAGGCAGCAACCTCTTCAACCTCAGCCGCAGCAACATCTTCCTAGGAACATCACCAAAGGCAAGGGAAGCAAGGGCAAAAATGAACTATTGGGATTTCATCAAGATCAAAAGCTTTTGAACAGCAAAAGAAACAGTTAACAAAATCAAAAGACAACTGACAGAATGGGAGAAGATATTTGCAAACGACATATCAGATAAAGGACTAGTGTCCAGAATCTATAAAGAACTTAGCAAACTCAACACCCAAAGAACAAATAATCCAATCAAGAAATGGGCAGAGGACATGAACAGACATTTCTGCAAAGAAGACATCCAGATGGCCAAGAGACACATGAAAAAGTGCTCCATATCACTCGGCATCAGGGAAATACAAATCAAAACCACAATGCGATATCACCTCACACCAGTCAGAATGGCTAAAATCAACAAGTCAGGAAATGACAGATGCTGGCGAGGATGCGGAGAAAGGGGAACCCTCCTACACTGTTGGTGGGAATGCAAAGCTGGTACAACCACTCTGGAAAACAGCATGGAGGTTCCTCAAAATGTTGAAAATAGAACTGCCCTATGACCCAGCAAATGCACTACTGGGTATTTACACTAAAGATACATAGTGATCCGAAGGGGCATGTGCACCTGAATGTTTATAGCAGCAATGTTCACAATAGCCAAAGAATGGAAAGAACCTAGATGTCCATCAACAGATGAATGGATAAAGAAGATGTGGTATATATACACAATGGAATACTATGCAGCCATCAAAAGAAACGAAATCTTGCCATTTGCGACAACATGGATGGAACTAGAGCGTATCATGCTTAGCGAAATAAGTCAAGCAGAGAAAGACAACTGTCATATGATCTCCCTGATATGAGGAAGTGGTGATGCAACATGGGGGCTTAAGTGGGTAGGAGAAGAATCAATGAAACAAGATGGGATTGGGAGGGAGACAAACCATAAGTGACTCTTAATCTCACAAAACAAACTGAGGGTTGCTGGGGGGAGGGGCGTGGGAGAAGGGGGGTGGGGCTATGGACATTGGGGAGGGTATGTGCTTTGGTGAGTGCTGTGAAGTGTGTAAACCTGGCGATTCACAGACCTGTACCCCTGGGGATAAAAATATATGTTTATAAAAAATAAAAAATTTAAAAATATATATATATTTTCTGAGGCCACCGGACATGGCCACTTTACTGTGTTCTATTTGGAGAATGGGATGGGGGCATTCACTCTCTCCTAGTGTTTCTCGCTCCCCTACCAGTGTAAAACAATATCAGTCTTAGGATTTCCTCTGTATGCATTATCCTTAAATACTTCCACTATAGTACCAACAGTATAAAATTTAGGGGGATAACATAACTTGAGATTCAGGAAAATTTGAGTTACATTCCAGTTCTGTCATTTATTAGCGCTTCATATTTAAATAATCTGTCTGAATTTCCACATTAAACAATGTTCATAAACCCAGACATATCTGAACATATGGCAAAAGGTGGGAAGACAGACCTACTAAGGATTAATTTGCATTAGGAATGGAAAAGCTCCTTGGTCAGTGTGGCAGAGACTACACAAAAGCTCACCAGTCACAGTTCTTCCTCCTGGGCACTCAAAACAACAACAACAAACCATTTTCCAGCATCCTTTGCAATTAGACTGGTGCCATGTCGTGGAAGTCATGTTCACCATTTCCAGTCATGCACATAAAATGCATCATGTTATCTTTCTTACTCTTAGCCGGTCGGCCACCTAAACAAGGTAATACAGCAATGGACTCCAAAGAGGCCCAGAAGACGATCCCACCACAAGATAAAAGAATTGGGATTCCAGAATCATGGGTTGGGAAGCTACCTGCCACACAAAACTGTGATATTAGCCAGAAGAAAAGCCTTTACTGGGTAGAGTCCCTAAGATTCTAGGGTTGTTTGTTAGAGCACCTGGCACTAACTATCCTAATACAGTTTCTCAGAAGTCAGAGAACCCAAGTCTAGGGCGAAATAATGGGTCATCAAAGAAGAAAAGTGTTGGTTTGTGTTATTCCACGGCTGATGAGCATTGCTCAGAGCATTCTTTGGACTGCCTTCCCTCCCCTCCTCCCCATCTCATCCTCACTTTCCCAAACCCAGTTCATGTAACTAAGGCCACAGGTTTCAGGAGGAGCCCATCATGGAGACCATTCTCATTAGAGTCTCCACAGGGCACTGACAAGGCAAAGCAGCATTGCTTTGTGGTCTCTGTAACAGAAAGGAAGGTGGGGACTATTTCCCCACTTTGACGAGAAAATGGTTGGAGAACAGAATGGAGGAGCGGTATCGTGTCAGAAGCAGAAAATGTCACACCAGGTACTAGGCCAGGAGCAACCCAGTCAGAAATGAGAAGAGACAGTAAATTGAAACCTTGAGAGGTTCAGTCCCCCCAGACACCCCCATAGTTAGGCAGGGCAGAATTAAGCTAGAAGAGCTCCAGTTTTTAAACCCCTTTTCTTCCCCTCCTCATTTCCCTTTTGTGTTGAACTTCCCTCATTAAAATCATCCCAACGTTCTGACTAATGCCTTTGAGTAGCACAATGACTTTACACTTCCCTGTAAAGGAGAATATTGGAATCACACACTGAGTGAGGGACACGCTGAGAGTTGCTGTCCATCCTCTAGTGAACTGCATGATAATCCTGTTAACCTTCCTATCAGGAGGTCATTAAACAATTTTGAAAGCTGTTTCCTCTCACATCAGAACTACATGTGGAATCAGATCTAGAATTTTTAATATAAGCTGTTCAGCTGCACAGACTTAAATAACAGCGTCTCACATGTTTTAGATGGTCTTTTATTATTCTTCCCCTAACTACTAAGTACCTTTGTCGGCTTCTGTCACTTTGGATATTGTCCTATGTTTTTTTCCTCTTGTCTTGATTTTAACATCTAACACATTTTCTTCCAGTAGTACAGCCTCACCTTCTCTACTTCCTCCTGATGCTTTGTTTATCACTTGTGCTAACCTAGGCTTCATTCATTTCAACATATCACCTTCCTGTACACCAGTCTTTTTCAATTTGTTATACTTGGTGTTGTGTTATTATTTCTGCATAGCTGTTTTCATGAAACTACCCATTTCTGTTAAACCTGTTTTATTTCTGTATTCCGCTCACAATCTTTCTTTTTATCGCCAAAGACATTTTACCATCCAGTTTTCCTCTTTCTTTCCTTCCTTTCCTCCCTCCCTCCTCCCTTCCTTTTTTTCTGAAGTGTGCTAACAGTCACATGATGTCAGAACTTGTATCTGAATACATTTTCAAGAAAAAAACAAGTTTTCCATTTTTATCTTTCTTGATCATATAGTCCCTTCATTCAGCTCAAAACTTGATTTCCTTTTGGACTCCCAGAACCACTATTTTTTTTTTTTTTTAACCTCCAGAAGAGAAAGAACTTAACATTTTTAATCACATTTAAGAAATTGGGCAAAATTGAAATGTGCTTCTGGTGACTTAAATAACACAAAATGGATTCCTAGTCTCTGGGGAAGACTCCATAATAAGACCCTATCATTGAATTAGCAATTCAAACATCAAAAAAAGTCAGTTTTCAGGGAGTGTCAGTTTAGGGACTTGACATTTTTAAGAAATGTCTTTGCAAAACAGGGGCCTAGTTATCATTGGATGAAGGACACTGATTTAATCTCCAGAGGTGACTGAACCCAGTGTCTGGGGTTCTTCCAAACATTTAAAGTCATTTCCAAATGTTTTTGATGCAGCACAACCCAAAAGGATTTTGGCAAGTATGTTTTCCCTTCATTTTAAAACCCATGCGTATTTCAAGGGAAATGCAATCCATATGTCTTTGATTCATTTACACTTAAATCATCTAAATGCCATTGTGTAAGAGCTATTTGATGTACAAGAAGCCTGTGAGCCTGTTTTATAAGCCTTTTTAAGCCTTATTTCTTTGAATCAGAAAGTCATGTTTTGCCGGCCCTAAACAGATCTTGAACTGGGAAAGGCTCAAGTTCACTTCTAAACTGAAAACCCGCAAAGTTTTGCGTGGCTTCTGTACTTAGCAATATGTTTCCCCTTGCCTAAAGCTCACAAACACCCAGCATTTCTCTTCTCTGTCTCACATGTAGTGAGAACAGGGTAAATCAATTTTTGAATCACATTTTACTTGTAAAATTCACATTTTGAACCTCAGTTATCTCCCAGGCACTGCCAGAAGTTAAAATAGCAACACTTGAAAATTAGGCTTTTGCTCTAAAAGGGCAAAACAGTCTATAAAGTACATAAATTACTGCTTCTGTACATTTATTTGTTTGACAGGTTTAAGATATAAGTGTGGCTTACATATGGATTTTCAGGATGCCAGATTGGATGCTCCACGAGCTACAGTCACAAATGTAACCTCTTTTTTTAAGACTTATGTTTGGGAGAATAGAATTGGAACAATCTTGCTGTTCTGCACAAATCTAATTGCTGTGTCAAAACAGCAATGGAATATGATGAACATTTGCATTTTTCTCATTTACTGGCCTTTTCTATGGCTCTAATCATACTTGCATTAGTGGTCAAGAAGAAAGTATGTTGGGCTATTTGTTCTCCTGCTCCCTGACACTTTAAAAATTTCTGATGAATTTCAAACTAATACTTTTGGGGGTTAACTGTGAACGTCTGATCAAGTGTTTGGAGATACCTAAATGATTAACACTGATTGCAATGGACAGAGAAACGTACCTTGAAAATGGGTAAATCGTTCACAAGGAAAAGCACTAATTATCTTCAAATGTGTGATTTCTTTCTTTTTATTTAGTCATATCTTAGAGGTTGCATTTTAGTAAGAAGGAAGAAATAATGATGCTGTGATGGTCTGAAGAGAAACAATATTTAAATTTGTAATCCAAGTTTAGGGGGATGGAGATAAAGTTAAAAAGAAAGAAAGAAATCCAGGAGAACCTAATTATTCCTTCTGTACTCTCTCTAGTTCACTAGATGAAAGACTATCGTGTTTGTGTAATCAAAAGGATTATGAAATTTAAGTTTGGAGAGAAGGATTTGGGCGCTAAATCTAGCAAACAGTTAATTATGCTGAGATAATTAGATAGCAGAAAGTGTTGGATTTAGTTCTTTTTCATAGTTAGTTTTCATTAACTACCAAGTCTTCATGATCCTCTGCAGGCAGAAATTATTAGTATTCTATTCTTAGGAAGAACGGCGCACTGACAAAAGAAACTTTCAAAAAGTGTGACAGAAGCCTTTACATTGACCTATGTACGTATTTTCTCTAAAAAATTAGGTATTTTTCCTATTAAGATTTTTGATATTGCAAAGTTTTAAAATCTAAATTAAATTCAGGCAATACATTAAGAAAGTTCAGCAGACAATCATAACAACCATTTTTTCAAGCATCAATTTAAAATATAAAGCAAAAGTTCTTATGACTTAGCTGCTGTTTCACAAAACTGAACCAAAGGGTATTGATTAGGATTGTGCCATAGGTTAATAACTGTGATTTTGGTTAAAACAACTAATGTTCTATTGTAGAATTTCAAGATTTATGAGATTTAACTTGCCTTCAGATGGACATTAAAAAACTGAAGGAAACAAAGCTCAGCAGTGCTTCTTGCCCCTGACTTGTGGCTATCCACACTCACCCCTTCTTGCTCTAGCTAAATTCATCTTCACCTGGTAAACACAAAAGCTGTGTCAGCCCTCATCTGTCATCTCAGAATGACTTGGTGACTATCTTGAGAAACCACATGACGCAAGGCATTATTTACTTCACCTACTGGGTCAGACTGACAAGCTCTCTGTCAATGCAAGTTTCAAGCCCAAGGGAAACACAGCCAGCAGAGATTGGAATATAAATGGAACCCTAGCAGTTACAAGAGGACACTAATCAGGACTAAATTTCATGAGTATAATCCCAGCCCTGAGAATTCCAGTTCCTACTTTTTAAAATGGATTAGAAGCTCTTTTTTTTTTTTTTTCGATTTCATTTATTTATTTGACAGACAGAGATCACAAGTAGGCAGAGAAGCAGGCTTCCCGCTGAGCAGAGAGCCCGCTGGGTGCACGGCTCCATCCCAGGGCCCTGGGATCATGATCTGAGCTGAAGGCAGAGGCTTTAACCCACTGAGCCATCCAGGCGCCCCAGAAGGTATCTTTATGATGCTCCCTTAGCACACATATTTACCTACCACAAACACAAACTCACATTTACATAAATAAAATACATATACACATATACATATACACATATGCAAACACATACACACACCTCAACCTATATTCTTTGGTAAGCATGCTTTTCTAGATTTTATTTCTAAATGAGAATTTGAAATCCAAATATACCCAACTCTGTATCTTGAGAGTTTGGGAGGCAATTCCTTTCAAAGAGAACCATAAGAATTTAAGGAACATTTTGTACAAAGGATCACGTTGGTTCATATTTTATCTAAATCCATTTACTCACACCTTACTTAAGCAGCCATACAATCAGTTAGAAAGGTTCAATGGGGCAAACAATGCTGAGCAGTGTTTTGAGATTCAAACAATAATCATTATAAAATCTGAGAGTCAAACTTATTAATGCTCATTCTTCTTCCAAATATTTGGTTATAAAAAAGCTAAAAACTAAGTTACTGATAAGTACCTTTATCCCAAAGGACCAGCATCTTCAAAAAGGGCATTCAATACTAGACTAGGCAGAATAATGGCCCCCCTCCTGGAAAGATGTTTACATCTCAATCCCAGGAATCTATGACTATGTTAATTTACAAGGCAAAAGAAGTTTTGCAGATGTTGTTAAGGATAATACTGAGCCCAATGTAAACAGAAGGGTTCTTATATCAGGGAGTCAAAGGGTAATAAAGAGGAAATGTGAGAAGGGAAAGGAAGGGAAGCATAGGCTGGAGTATTACACTTTGAAGAGGCCATGCACCAAAGGTGCAGGAGGCTTCAAGAAGCTAGAAAAGGCAAGGTTGTCTATTTTGTCCTTGGAGTATCCAGAAGGAACATGGCTCTGCCAACACCTTAATGTTAGCCTGTACAATCCATTTTAGATTTCTGACCCCTAGAACTTTAATAGATCACTTTTTTAAGCCACTAAGTTTGTGGTAATTTGTTACAGCAGCAATAGGAACCTACTGCAAATACCAAGTTATCTTTTGAATGTACTTTCACAATCACTATTAGTGTTTGATATCTGTGTATTAATCTAAAAATTCCCTATGTGCCTTCCTTTAAATAAATACACAAGCTTCATTTTGCAAAAGGATATCTCATAAGATTCTCAAAACTACGCAGTTTCCCCAGTGCCTGTAAAAATATATATAAATTGATTGTACATAAAATTTGCAATATATAAATTTTCATGGATGTTTTTAGGAACGTATAAATTTGTTCAAAGCATAAAGTATTAATTACAATCTTTCCCCCCAAATTATCTTTCATCTCTCTAAAAATTTGATGTTAAAACATCCCTACTTATCAGTTAGCATTATATTTTCCTTGTTTAAAACTGATTTGGGGGGCTCATATAACAGCTAGTACCAGAAAGAAGACGAGATATCTAACCATCTTTTGTCCTTAAAGGTCTAACATCAGAATAACTGTTCCCCGACGTTTAAAAGCTTAGGGTCAGTCAGTCACATCCATGTTACCTATCCCTGTAATTGACTACCATCACTAAGGCTATTTGCTTTGTCCTCTCTGTGGAAAGTTCGAGCACTTGTAGCTTGATCAAGAGGCAGGACCATGAGAGGTTGTAACACAAGAAGCTTGAGTGGTACTTGGACAGATTTGTGTAAGGAGGAAGTCTCCCATCAAGAGACCTAGTGTCAGTGACATAAGTCCACCATCCAGAAGGGGACTAGAGCAGGTGACCTCCCAGGAGAGGAGAAACCAAAGATGGGCTTTGCATGTCAAGGTGATGCTGCTTAGTAGCAAAGTGAGAAGCCTCTGGGTCAGAGAGCTCCAAAGGGTGGCTATAGTGTTGGGTCCTTAAAAACTTCAGTTTGTCTTATTAGGCTATTCAACTTGGAGTGCACAGTTTCAAAGGTTGTGGAAAGTAAGGAAATTCTAAGTGACTAAAAATATACCTATTGGGGCTACATTTAAAGCAATTAGATGTGTATGAATTTGAGTTTGGTGCTAGCAGGCTTTGGGCCAATGCTCCTAACCTACTAGAAAGAAATAAACAAAATGGGAGTCACAGGGGCTATCTTGGGCCATTTAGATGACATTTGCTCTGTTACTTCTTCCACCTTCCCAATTCCTTTTCCTTCTGAATCCCAGGATAAAAATACTACACCTTCAGTTTCTTTACAGAACACAAAATGTTTCCTCTCAATTCACCTTTGGCTTTTCTCCAAAGGCAATACTTTTCTTACAGCACTCATGAATAAAGATCTTTCATTCTCTTACACCTCAGTATTACACAACTGGAAGAGTGATGAACGGCCCCCATCCCCCTCTTCATTTTGACCCTTCTGTTCAAGAAATTTAAGTTTACTCCTGAGACCTTTTTAGGATTACACTCTAGTTCAAAATATAAAATCCTGCTACACTGAAGATCAGTTTTCCTGTACATAAATATACCCTCCTTGTATATGTGATCTGTTGGCCTCCAGAGAAGAACCACCATATTCATGGGGTTGTCACCTGGATCACAGCTTCTTTCCCATTGAATACTTGTTATTATCCTGAACATTTCAGTGACCATACAGAAGAATTCTGCAGTACCCTTTCACATTGATCAGAAATCTCTTCAACACCACAGGGCTTGACCTCCACTCTTCTCCCCTAGCTCTTTTTCATGTCTCCTCCTGGACCTTCTCAGGAACTAAAACTTCTCCCAACTTTAGAAATCAGAAATTCTGCTCTCCTGCTTTTTAAAAGCACACCTCCCTTCTCTGACTCCCTCTGGAGCTACTTTCTTTATACCTTCTATAGTGTACAATCCTTAGAACCCCTCATAATCCCATGGTATTCCATAATTGCCTCATTTCCTCTCCCAATCCTCTGCAATGACATCCTTTTGTTATATCTCTCCACTATGGATCGATCATACAAATTGTCCACTTCGGTACTCTGAGGCTGAATTTGGTTAAACAAACAAACAAACACAAAAGCCAATACAGTTCTGTAGACTGGGGCCACTGAATATTTACATCCTTCAACATCCTTTCCTCTCTCCATTGCCCATAAAGGTTTTACTTGCTTTCTCTTAGCTCCCACTCCCATATCCCTTAGTAGTAATTCAAAACATGTGTCACTCCACTTAAACCCCTAACCACATCTTTTTATTCTCCAGAGTAAACGTCCATCCTTTCTTCAGAGAGAAAACTGGGGTTCCCAACTTAACTAACTCAGCTTCAAAGCCTATTTTCCCCTCCTGTCGTGGCTCTCTTCATTTGTGATCTTTAGCCATTCAGTCATCCTGGTCAGAAAACTAAATAACATGCTCAGTTTCTGCTCCCTTGACCACAGGTAGGCTTTCAGCATACATTTTCTCTCTTTTTTTTTTTTTTCTCTTAAATGTCTGTACCTCATTTTTTCACCTAAACTTCTATTTTCCTCTTCTGCATATCCTTCCAAGTTATTTCCAAAGTAACCCCATGTTACTTCAGAACCAAATCATCTTTCTTAAGCTTTGGAAATACCTTCCTTTAAATAGAGAGAGAGAGACAGACAGACAGACAGATTTTATTTATTTATTTGAGAGAGAGAAAGAAAGAGCACACGGCAGGAGAGGAGGAGGGGGAGTGGCAGAGATAGGCAGAAGCAGGCTCCTGACTAATTGGGCAAGCAGCCCAATGTGGGGCTCAATCTCAGGACCTTGGGATTATGACTGGAGCCAAAGGCAGGCACTTAATTTACTGAGCCACAAGGTACCCCTGGAAATGCCTTCTAATAGATCTCCTGCATTCAATATCATTTGACCCAAGTTGATTCTCTGTATTTAAGTAAAAGTGGTATTTTTAAAAAGTAAATCTGATTCTGCCATTTTACTTCCTCATATCTGTTAGAGGTTTCCCAAGTCCTTCGGAATTGGGTTTCTGCACACTTGCCAACCTCTTTTCAAATAACAATTTTTTTTTTATAACTTAAGCTCCGCTGTTACTAATATACCCATAGATTCCTATGTTCATCAATTCATTTCGCCCCTTTGGATGAGCATAATTTCCTGTATTGTTGCTTTTCTTTTTTTTTTTTTTTGCTATTCATTCTTCAGGCATTTTTCAGTTATCTCTGTAAAATCTTCTCTGGGTTTTTCCTTCAAAAATAACCACAGTACTATTAAAGTGCTAGAATAAACTTGAGAAATCAAGGAAGGCTTTCTACAGGATAAAACATCTAAGCTGAGATTTAAAATAGGTGTGTACATTGGCCAGGTATATAGTTGGAGAAACAGTGATTTCCAGGTAAGTTAGTAGAGGGAGGTTGTATGTGTCATTGCTCCTTCTGGATGTAATATTCCCCCACAAGCTAGGGTTTGTAATTAACCCAACACTCTACCTTATTATAATACGAGATACAAAACAAGTATCCAGTAAATTTTTGGTAAAGGAAGAAAGAAGAAAGACAGAAAGACAGGATTTCACTTTAACTTTCCTCTTGTCAGTTTTCTTTCAAGGACATTCTTTAATATATTTCACTTACAACGTATCTCTAGACTGTCTATCTCACTGCTACCAAAGGGCAATGGTCAAACATACCATTTATCAAAAAAGAGGAGTAAAAAAAGTTATAATAGCAGCGCCAGCCATTTCAGAGTGAGAAGAGTGAGAATAAGGCAGATTCATAATTAATTTACTCTATATTTATACCATAGTAGCTAGGATCTGCTAACTATATGTATATATACATAAGATATATAAATATACATATATCATACATATATACATATACATATACATATGTATACATATAAATATACATATATCATACATATATATCTCCAACCTTACACATAATACAAGGAATAAAACATCTCCTCTATAAATAGGTAATAAAAGAAGCCAGCCAAAAAATGCATCTCCAAGTGATTAGAATACACTCTGATTGGAATTGTGTGTTAACTGAAAAAATTGTGTGTTAACTGAAAAAAATCTTGTGTTAGAGAGTGAATAAAACATGCATCCTGACCTCTAGGACCTAAATACACAACAACAGAGAACAATGATGATCTCAAAAGAAAAAGCTATGAAAAGTAGAGCAGAAGGAGAGTATATCTATCTTCAAAGATCAGGAAACAATTCATTGAAGAAATGATAGCTGCACTAAAGGATAAGCAGGATCTGAACAGGGAAGAAAACACAAAATACTGTAAATTCTATGATCAATGATGCACAGAAGGGAAATTATGAAAAAGTTGAGAACTGTCATGGTCATCAGTCCTCGTCACCGATATCTGGTTTTCTTCTCCTTGTGCCACATGGTAGGGTTGCATTTCCTACCTCCTCCTATGGTCAGTTAAATCCACATAACTGATTTTGACTAGAGGATTGTGAGCTGAAGTGACATTTGTCACTTCTATGCCATAAAATTTATTGCTGTGTGAGACCTATAAAGTCCTTTCCACTCTTTCATATGATATGGAGACCAGCAACATTTAAAATGGTGGCTACACCACTAGACTGGGTCTTTGAGTGACTACAATGAACAGAGAATATACCTGCTGACCTGAAATGACTATGTAACATGTATGAGAAATAAATCTTTATTATTTTAAGACACTGAGATTTTAGAGTAGTTTGTTACCATACTTGAAGGTATACCATAGAGACACTTTGAGATGCCCCATTTGATAACAGAAGTGGCATATTAAGTGGAGAAGTGATAAATAAGTTTGGATGGATAAATAAGTTAATTTGTGGAAAAGCATGAATTCTAGCTTAGAGTTTGGGCTTTATTTTATAACCAATGTATAGCTGTTAAAAAAGCTTTCAAACAGGGAAATGTTATGAATAGAATTGTGTTTTAGGAAAATTAATCAAGCAGGATAGAGGATGCCTAGGAAGTGGAAAGACACTTAGAAGCAGGGAAACAAGTTATGCTATTGTGAGAAGCCTGGGAGTCATGGGGTTTAAACTAGGATAGTGGCAGTGAGAACCAATTTGGCAGAATGAATGGAACAGCAATTTGCAGGTCCTGGCAACTGATGAGGCCCAAGGGACTTATAAATCATTCCAAGATTTTGAGCCTAAAAGACTATTAAGATGGTGCCACTGCCATTTAAATATTAAGCAGAGAAAGAGGAACAAATATGAGAGGAAAAAGTGCAAATTTAGGTCAAGCATGACACCCAGCTGGCAATGTCCAGCGGACAATTGGAAACAAACCGAATATAGATTTGAGAGTCATTTGGGCAGTGAATTCATGATATGAATGAGAGTGTCAAGGGAGAGAGGAAAAAGAAAATTGAGGCTAGACCTTTGTGGAACACCTACATTCAGACAACAAAAGGAGGAAGAAACGAAGATATTGAGAAAGGTGTATTTTTACAAAGTCAATATGAGGGAATATAAAGGAAACTGAGGTAATTAACAGAACCAAATGTAGGATGGATTAAAAACTATGAATTTGCTTTAAATTTATTAGATTTGATGACTTACAAGAAAGCAGTTTCAAGTGATAACTTCAGTTACCAAGTGATAACTACATAGGAAGCCAATATTCAAGATATTCAAGACTGAGAAGTGAGTAGTGCAAAACAAATTGAGATTGTGGTTTCTTATACAGCAGAGAAATATTGAGCAGTCAAATGAATGACCTAATTTATTACATAAGAAAACAAGATATACTAAAAAAATATTGAGTGAAAAAACAAAATTAAAAAATATACATATTATATGATTACACTATTAATCATACAAATAATGAAGGCAAATATTTGCTATTTATATAACAAATGTAAATACATCAAATTAAGGATAGCAGTTATCTCGGGGGAAGAAGAGAGGATAGGAAGATTTAACAGTACCCATACATTTTTTCTTTTAAGAAAATAAAAGAAGTGAAATAAAATAATAAAGAGATGGAAAAATAAAATGTTGCCTGCTCTATAAAGATGTTAAGTGGTGAAAGAAAAGAAATAGGGAGTAGCTGAGAGAAAAGAAAACATAATGGAAGTGTATGTATTTGTCTTCTCAAGATGCCAGGAAACCAAAGAATGAATATTTGTAAGATGGAGTAACATATCTTTGTCACTGAAGACAAACACTGGGAATAGGAAGAAGAAAGCAAGATATCAGAATCCAGAAAGGGAATGAATGATGTATAAAGGTTAGGCTTTAAAAGAAGGAGAAGAAAGCTTCCTAGTATAGCCTCATTTGCCCTTATTTTCCTTTAGAAATCTTATGCTCCAGCCAATATGGGCTTCTCACTGCTTCCCTAAGCCTACTTTTCTCCTCTTTGTCTTCTCATGCCCATCTTTCAGTATTCTACTCTAAGGTCAACTATGTCAACTACTCCATTAATCCTAATTATCCTGTCCCATTTTGCACTTTTTCATAACTTTGTATTTTTCTCTTGGTTCATGCCATAATTAGTTATTACTGTTTTCTCCTAACTCTGTATATGTCTTACCTCCTTAAATGTGTCAGAGTTTTGATGTATAAGCATCAAATATCAAAAAGCACTTTACCTAACTTGAATGGAAAATGAATTTATTGAAGGATATCAGATGGTTCACAGGATCGAAAGGAAATTTGAGAACACATCTCAAAAACTGTCCAGAGACCTACGAAAGCCAACTGCAATCATGGCCAAGGTTAAAAGATGAAAGCAATCTTGATTTAAGTCCACAGTGTCACCACTGCCACTGGACTTTTAACCACAGAGCATATTCTCCAGTAGTTTCTCAACCACTCTTCGATTTTTACATTACTTCCTCACTATACTAGTTCTGGGGCCCAGAGCCATGACTACACTCTTGAGCTCCAACAGCCCAGAGAGTGGGAGGAAAGACAACCTCTTCAGCTCTAGTAATCAAAGGCAAAACACAGATTCTTACCAGGATTTAATGTAGTGGGGGATTTTCCCCAAATAAAAGGGATGTTCAGAATTCAAAAAACAGAAGTTCTTCTTTTCACCTTCCCCATTCCGGATGAAGAATATAAAGATTATGTGATAATGTCCTTCCTGCATGCTAAATCATGAACCAGACAGGAAGTACAATATTGTTGCAAGGAAAAGGGAGCCAGACTTTCTGGATTCAAATCACAACTATCACACAAATCAGCAAATTAACAAGGTGATCTTTGGCAACTTACTTCACCTGTTTTACCTCCATTTATCCGTCTATAAAATGGAGATGATGCTGTTGATAGTGATGATAATGATGATGATGATGGTGAATATGTTTATGGTAATTGGATCTCCCTCGGGATTGTTCTTAAAATTAAGCTTATATACATAAGCTACTTTTAATGGTGTTACTATATACTAAGACATTTATAAGTATTGTAGACTATATAGGTACGTTAGCTATTATCATTAATATCATTTTTTTTATTGGAGAGTTTTTTTTCCCCCTGGTGGGCTGAGTCCGTCTCATGATAACACAGATTTGCCACTCGACTGCCTGAAGGATCATTAAGGATAGGCTCTCTTATCATGAAGTACCTCAAATTAAACTTGCCTAAACAAGGGATTACTCCAAAGCTGTCCATATTAGCACAGTGATCAAACCAAAATATCATTTATATTCTCTCATACATTAAATGGTACATTAAACTATTAAGTACTTACTGTATGTGCCAGACACTGTTCATGGCCTTTGCAATATAGCAACAAACAAAACTGGCAATGTCTTAGCTCTCACAGAGTTTCCATGTCTAGTACACTTATAAATCAACAAATTATATGCTTAAACATCGCAGACTGTGCTTCTAGTAAACATATGACTTAGATATAAAATAAAAATCAATATAGTTTTGAAACTGAGTACATTTCCTTAAGCTAAATTACTTTTAAGCTCTTTCCAATTCTAAGATTGCAATGATCCTACTAAGTCTGCTAATAGAGAGCAGTGATGTGGTTCCCCAATGATTATAAACAATCCAAGATATTTTAGTATTTCCAGGCTGCTTGGCACTCTGTTAACTGTTTTACATATATTTGTCTATTCTCATAATAACCCTACAAACTAAGTTCCATTATGAGCCACCATTTTATGCATAAGGAAAGAGAAGCTAATGCCATCCAGGGAGTAAGTGGCAGGGCCTGAAGACAAACAAAAAGGTGCTCCCAAGTGCCATGGCATAAGAGCATCTCAGCAGGATTTAAAGAATGTCCACCAAGCTCCATGTACTTTCCCAGCAACCTCTATGAATTTCATGGCTATCCAGATTTTAGTTAGATTTCCAATGCTCTGTGGCTCTTGGTTAGAACAAGCATCCCCTTGGCCCACACGTGATCTTCAACTGCATTTATGAGAGGCCCTCTGGTGTTTTACTAAGCCCATATTCTTGATACACACCAGTTCTCATCCCCGCATGTACCACCACATCACTACCAGCCTCACCACTACACTGACTCTAAAAGATGAATCCCCCAAAAGATGCTATAGTTATAAGTGATATTCACTTTCCCCTAAGAGACCTTCTGGACCTATTTTATCATGGCTTACATCTCTGTACCTCAGTCATCAATAAAAACACAATCCTCCTGGATCATTCATCAGTAGCAAGACACTCTTCCGTATGTCTCTAAATCTAACCCAGTCTTCCCACACACATATGCAACTCCATACTCTTTTAAGGTACCCCTGAAAGTCATGGCCTGTCAGTAGAATTTCCTATATTCTGAACACAAAATCCCAACATTCCATTTATCATCCTACTCTAACCTAAAGCCGGCTTTCCCATGAGAGCTTTGCCTCATCTGCATCTCTTTCAAGTGATACTTCCCATGTACTAAAAAAACACAGAGCCTGAAAGTGAAGTGGGTATTCCCTTAGCTCTTGCTGCTTCCAGAAATCTTCTACTCCCTCTCCCTCAAAGCCCCAACCTCTGTTCAACTCAGGCCATGAAACAAAGTTTTGTCCCCTCCTCCTATTTAATTGATTTATCTATATAAAGCCATGATTGGAACAGATTCAAGAGAGAAATGGAAAAGATTAATTGAAAATAGTGAATATAGATAACTATTTTTAGGAATTTTGCTGTAAGGGACCATAAAGAAATGAGTAAGTACCTAGAAAAGGCTATGAAATTAAAAGATTTCCTTTGTTGATTCTTTGTTTCTTTTTGGTTTTCATTATGGTAAAAATAATAGCATGTTTGTATGCTGGTAATAATTTTCTACAGAAAAGGAAACAGGAGATGTAAGGAAAACTTTCTAGAGTCATATCTTTGAGTAGTTAAAGAGAAGGGATCTAGATTTAATTGACAGAACTGGCCTTAATATCTGGCTCACTGTATTTCTCTACTCTTATGATCAATCTTAGTTATTTTAACACCCATATAGATGATGCATTCAAAACTCTGGCCCACTTGTCCTGTAGATAATTATCTTGTCATACCCTCTATCTCAGGACCATCCTATATAACCGCTAATGTCTCAACTTCAAGTATCCCCACTCCAAAATTTCTTTGAGCTCACTGAAACCCTAAATGCATATAACTTTCCTGTCTATAAAAGCCTTCAGGACTTCACTTCCCTGAGATTAGATTCCACCACTTCAATGGGTCCCATCATTATAATTACCTCTTTGCCTACAAAGCTCCTCCTCCCTCTGCTGTACTCTCTTGGCAAAACTTCAATTAAATCTATTACACATGGATTTTGTAAAAAAAAAAAAAAAAAAAAAAAAAAAAAGAAGAAGAAGAAGAAGAAGAAGGAGGAGGAGGAGAAAAGAAAAGAAATTACAAACACAAAGCTACAGTAAATGGTTTTACATAAACACATGATCACAAATATCAAGTAGATCTCAGTAAGCTG